>NC_083574.1:7576920-7905045 GCF_027579695.1 Neoarius graeffei
CTCTAAATTGACTGTAGGTGTGAATGGTTGTCTGTGTCTATGTGTCAGCCCTGTGATGACCTGGCGACTTGTCCAGGGTGTACCCCGCCTTTCTCCTGTAGGCAGCTGGGATAGGCTCCAGCTTGCCTGCGACCCTGTAGAGATAATGAGATGAGAGACGAGATGAGATGAGATATGATATAGTACCATGTTTAAATATACTCGAAGAGAAGTGCACTAGTAAGTAAGTAAGTAAGTAAATGCTGAGTAAACTACTAGACTAAGACTTGTGAGTTGTAATACAGTTACAAAATATATTTCTGAGTATAATAAACACTCAAGTCCATATTTAATCTGTTTTACGTGATAAACGTTTTAACTAATATGCTCAGAATACTTTATCAAATTATTAGAGCCAAAATTCTTTACTTATATAGTATATCTCTTAGGGCAGTTTTAGTATCCTATGGTTATATGTACTTTAGGCGTCTATAGTATATTTCTGTAAGGGGAATGTTACAGAAGCTTGACTCAGTGTGCCATAACTTTGCTGTAAATAAAATGAAATGTTTTCCAGAAACCTTAAAAAAGAGAATGCTGTCATATTGCATTACACTCTTTTAAAGCACGAGTCTCCACTGATCCATCGCAACTCCATGCTTCATAATCAACGAACAAGATGTTTTCACAAGATGTGCAAATATTGAGTTTATTTACACAAGTCATGCAAGATGAAAATGTGAAAAAAGTGCCCTTCCCCTTGATGGCAGCCAATGAGAAGCAAGGAGCCCATGAACAGTATTGTGAATGTTAAGACTGAACTGAAGCACTATCCTATAATACTCAAAAGGAAGAAGACAGAGCAATATTACAGAGTCTAAAGATAAATTAAAGAAGATGGGCTCCAGTTTGAGTCAAGGTTGCTTCCTCATGTCATCTCAGGGAGATTGTTTTTGCCAGTGTTGCTAAGGTTTGTTTATTATAGATCTAAATCTACATCCGGATTCCTGCAAAGGTGCTTTGGGACAATGTCTACTGTTGGAATACCTTATCAGTAGAAAATTAGGGTTTCATATGTTCTCCTGGTGTTGGTATGGGTTTCCTCCAGGTTCTCTGGTTTCCTCCAACCCCACAAAAATATGTTGGACGTTTGATTAATGACAAGTCCTCCCAAGTCTATGTTTCTCTGCAATAGACTGGCATCCTATCTAGGGTGTATTCCTACCTTGTGCCCACATCCCTGACCACTTACTGAAGATCCATCCATCCATCCATTATCTGTAACCGCTTATCCTGTGCAGCAAGCTGGAGCCTATCCCAGCTGACTATGGGTGAAAGGCGGGGTACACCCTGGACAAGTCACCAGATCATCGCAGGGCTGACACATAGAGACAAACAACCATTCACACTCACATTCACACCTACAGTCAATTTAGAGCCACCAATTATCCTAACCTGCATGTCTTTGGACTGTGGGGGAAACTGGAGCATCCGGAGGAAACCCACACAGACACGGGGAGAACATGCAAACTCCACACAGGAAGGCCCCTGTTGGCCATTGGGCTTGAACCCAGAACCTTCTTGCTGTGAGGTGACAGTGCTAACCACTACACCACCGTGCCGTCCCTACTTACTGAAGATAAACGAGTGTATTAATACACTATATGATCAAACATTTTTGGATACCATCACACCAATATATGGTTCTTCCCAAACTGGTGGCACAAAGTTGAAAGCAAACAATAGTATAGAATGTTATTGTATGCTGTAGCATTACAGTTTCCCTTCACTGGAACTAAGACGCCCAAACCTTTTCCAGTACGACAATGCCCTTGTGCATAAAGCAAGCTCCATGAAGTGCCATGGTTGGAATGGAAGAACTTGAGTGTCCTGCACAGAGCTCTGAACTCATCCCCACACTGACAGAAACAGGGGTACAGTAGCCTATCCCAGCCATTTCTGTCCCCCAAGGTACAATCTACACTAATGTACGCCCTAGGACTCATTGGAACTTAAAGTAACTATGTGTACCTTTTTAGGGTCAAAAAGGTACATATATGTTCCCAAGCAGTATATAAAGGGTACAAATAAGTACCTTAGAGGGAACTGATCCAGTGACAAGCTGTTGTAGCCCTAAAGGCTACAAATATTTAGCCATGTAATGTATTTCGAATTAATTCCATTGGAAAAATTAATTTATCAAGAAAGTAATCCTTTCAAAAAAAAAATCATGTTTCTTTCTACCCACTATTGGATTTCTTGTGCACTTTCTCAATCACTTTTGATGACATATCATCAACTCTCAGGGGACATTTCATGAAGTGTAATCACTTAAACATAGCAGTCAGTGATTGGCTGTGTAAACCTACACTCTGGGCTAGAAAGAAATCAGCCCCAGCATCTATTTCATACATGTTATGGTGTTGTACTTGGTCCCATGTACCAAATCCTGATTCCAATACTCTGAAGTAAGATGTCGGGAGAGAGTCTTGCCCAGAGTTTTCGGTCTAGCATTTCGACACAGACCTGGCTGTTTCCAGCTTCTCAACAAATTATCTTAAATCTTTTAACTGAACCACATCAGAACTGCCCTTCCTTTCTGTAAGGGGCAAGATTTTCCCGGAGCGTGTAAAACTCTGCATACACTCTGTTCATTCACCTCACGAGCACAATCTAGTCTTTCAGCTCTGAGCTCCATCCTCCACTTTCAGGTGACGTCATGCACGTCATGAGGCCAGACACTGCATCATTCATGATTGAACACAGTCCATAGAATAAAACCACCACAAGCTTTAATCATTTACAGGACTGGCAATTAAAAGGATAAGGGGAAGTAGAACTGCCAAAAAAAGGTGGTCAGTTTTAGAGGAATGAAGGTCTGGAATTGATGAATAAATCTCGTTGCGCAGAGAAGAAACTGAATGTGTGATATTACACACCGATGAAGGAATACGAATTAGTTATTCTGTCAACGTAATGCTATCCTGCTTAACAAATATTTCCGGATCCAAAAATTTTTAAGAGCAAGCACACAAACTCTTTGAAAGCTGTATTATGATTAACTGCCAAAGACTAACAGTGGTCCTCTTTATACCAGATTTTAAACCACAGTGCTGTTGAATTCTCAATTCTGATTGGTCAGAAAGTGTTGATTAATTTTCTATAACAGCAGCATCGACTGTAGTGCAGCTGCAAAGCAGAGGTTTATATTCAAGACATGCGGTTATAGATAAAAGAGACCGTCAATGACGGCGTAGCTCACTCCGGCCCCGTCTAGTCCAGAAGGAACGATCTAAAGTGAGCCACCTTGCATAATAAATGTTGCAAGCTATATACACTAATATACAAGCTACATGTAGGAGCTATATCCACCCTAGGAATACCAACCTATTTGCCAGAAAGAATCCAAAACAGTGAGGAATTCACCAAGAAGAAGCGATTTTTGTTGAACTGTTCATTAAGGCTTAATTAGTCCATAAATTCATTAATAATAATAATAATAATAATAATAATAATAATAATAATAATAATTTCAATTTATATAGTGCCTTTCTCACACCCAAGGTTGCTTTACACTTAAAGAAAAAAAAAAAGAGTCCATCAAGAGAGGGTCAGGATGTAATTCCAATGGCGTCGCTACTATAGTCCCACCAAGTGCACGAAGATGAATTCCACACCACCTGCACAGCTGCCGCGACACTGCTGGGCAACATCGCTCAGAACACTGCACCATGGATCCACAAAGCGAGCACAGAAGCACCACCACACAGAGTACTGGTATGTCCTAAACCACCTGCACAACCAACGCAATGCCACTGGGCAACAACGCTCGGAACACCACGCCAAACACAGAAGCACCACCACACAGAGCACTGGAAAACCCTGATCTTAAAAGAACAACAAGTTTATTGCAGTCCATAGCGAGGAGCACAGGCAACACCAACGGTGGACCAAGGCCTGAAGGAAACGGACACCAAAACTGGGACCGGAGCGATGCCACAACTGGCAGAAAAAAACAGTCAAACAAAAAACAAACATCAAACTACATAAACACACACAAAAAAAGAAAGAAAAATGAAAAGCTCCGGTGAGAAGCGGCAGCCAAAACGCACACGGCATACTCTCAACCAGAAACGGAAAATGATTAATAATTGTAATGAAGCAAATCTGGGTAGAAGTTATATGCACCCTAGGTCCCCCTACCTTCATGCCAGAAAGAATCAAAATCTGTGAAGAACTGAGGGAGAAGAAGCAATTTGTGTGGAAACTGCTTGTTAGGGCTTAATTACTCCATATCTTCATTATTAATTGCAGTTATGCAAATTTAGGTAGAAGCCATATGCACCCCAGGCAGACCTACCTTCCTGTCAAAAAGAATAAAAATTAGTGAAGAACTGAGAGAGAAGAAACGATTTTCGTGAAATGTGGACGACACCGGACAGACGATGGACGCCGCACGACACATGATGGCATAAACTCATCACCTGTTGGCCGGATGAGCTAATAATGAATGACATGGTTACTGTTATTGAAGCAGAGTTACTGTTATCAGTCAAAGTTGATTATTAGCTCATCCGGCCAACTGGTGATGAGTTTATGCCATCATGTGTCGTGCGGCGTCCATTGTCCGTCTGACGTCGTCCACATTTCACGAAAATTGTTTCTTCTCTCTCAGTTCTTCACCGATTTTTATTCTTTCTGGCATGAAGGTAGGGGTACCTAGGGTGCATAGAACTTCTACCCAGATTTGCTTCATTATAATTATTAATGACGTTAATAGTGGACTAATTAAGCATTAATGAGCAGTTCAACAAAAATCGCTTCTTCTCGGTCAATTCCTCGCCATTTTGGATTCTTTCTGGCAAATAGGTTGGTATTCCTAGGGTGGATATAACTTCTATATATAGCTTGTATATAGTGTATATATCTTGCAACATTTATTGTGCAAGGTGGCCCACTTTAGATCGTTCCTTCTGGACTGGACGGGGCCGGAGTGAGCTACGCTGTCAGTAATAGTCTCGTTTTCCTATAACAGCACACACCCATTGTGTTTTCTTCCTTCCTTAACCCCTTGAATGCCAAGAAGTCGTTAGTCAGTCCAGACTACATTCCTACACACATTTCCAGTTAGTTTTGTTGTAGCTACTAAGTAATACACTTTAAGATGAATCACATATTGGAGTTTAAGGAGTCATAATTATGATTGTTATCTTGCCAGCTTGCTACCTCACACCACTTTACCTGTTCCTGCAGGAATGTCCCAGTACCCAGGAGCTGCAAAATTCTCTCCGCCAAGCACAAAAGCTGCTCGCATCACACGAAACCTCGTACCTGCAGAGTCTCCGCAGCCTGAAGAGGAAAATCAGCCAGCTGCAGAACAGCACGGCCCGTATGGCTGCCAAACCCAGTGATGGTAGGAACGGCTGATGATTATCGCCAGTTTGTGGAGAAAAAGCATAGTGGATATAATAATGCATTGATTCATTCTCTGTCTTGACACAGCTTCCTGTCCAAAACTGGAGGCTCCCCTCAATGGACGAAAATTAGGGAAGGTTCTACTGCCAGGTCATGAGGTTCACTTCCTGTGTGACGCAGGCTATGAGTTGGTGGGCTCTGAGACTCGCCAGTGTAAGGAGTCGCTCACCTGGAGCGGCCAACAACCCATCTGCAAGGGTCAGTAATACACATGAGGAAATAAATACAGTTCACTCACTGGTCACTTTGTTAGGAACACCCATCCACCAGACCTGCTGTTTTATGCAGTTCTTTAATCAGCCAATCCCTTCACAGCAGCACAATGCAGATACAAATCGAGAGATTCAGTTCATGTTCACTTCAAATATCAGAAGGGAAAAATTGTGATCTCAAAGTGTGACTTTCTTTCACTGCGGCATGGGTGTTGGTTTGAGCCAGATGAGTATTTTTGGTTTGAGTATTTCAGAAACTGCTGGTCTCCTGGGGTTTTCACACACAACAGTCTCTAGAGTTGACGCAGAATGGTGCGGAAAACAAAAAACATTGATTTGCGTGAGCGACAGTTTTTGTTGATAGCAGAGGTCAGAGATCAGAAAATGGACAGATTGAGCAGTTCGAGCTTTTTTGCCAGAAAGGATATAGCAACTCATAGCAACTCTTTACAACCATGGTGAGCAGAAAAGCATCTCAGCATGCAACAGCAGAAGAACACATTGGGTTCCATTCCTGTGAAGAACAGAAATCTTAGAATCAACAACAAGTTCCTATTAAAGTGTCCGGTGAGTGTATATGGCAACTGATGTGAAGCTGTATTTAACAGTTATTCCATGAAATCAAGTCGTACATGAGCTGATAGCCAACGAGACGCGTAGCACTGAGTCGGCTATAATTCGTGTACGACGAGATTGAGTGGAATAACTGTTTTATTCTATCCACATTCACTGGATTTTGAGAAACGGAGCATTTTCATTTTCTGCAAATTCGATAAATAAAAACTTTATACAAAACATCCGACAAAATAGTTTCCGCTTAGAATGTAAAAAAACCAGCGAAATGACAGGAGCATCTCATCTCATCTCATCATCTCTAGCCGCTTTATCCTGTTCTACAGGGTCGCAGGCAAGCTGGAGCCTATCCCAGCTGACTACGGGCGAAAGGCGGGGTGCACCCTGGACAAGTCGCCAGGTCATCACAGGGTTGACACATAGACACAGACAACCATTCACACCTACGGTCAATTTAGAGTCACCAGTTAACCTAACCTGCATGTCTTTGGACTGTGGGGAAAACCGGAGCACCCGGAGGAAACCCACGCGGACATGGGGAGAACATGCAAACTCCACACAGAAAGGCCCTCGCCGGCCACGGGGCTCGAACCTGGACCTTCTTGCTGTGAGGCGACAGCGCTAACCACTACACCACTGTGCTGCCCTGGTTCAGCAACATGCTCCGCCATTTTCTTTTTCTCTACTCACAGTATATGAGCTGATATCCTAGTAGTAGAGTAGCCAATCAGAGTGCACAATTGTTCATATCCAATGAATGTGGATCGAATAAAAACCTTTATAAAGGCTTATATAAATAAATGTTTGCCCATCATCTTTATGGAGCTCTTAATTATGAAATATGTGTGTAGTGTCAGTTGTAATGATGTTCTAATGTACAGTCAATCAGCTCAGTAAGCGTCATAACCACCTTATGTCAACTCTATGATCTATGTTTCCTGATTCAGATGTGGATGGGTTTTTTTTGTTTGTTTTGGTTTGGTTTGTTTTTTTAATGAGAGCTAACATCTGTTGGAATGAGCCTTTATAAATATTGATGTAGTTTGATGTCATTGTCGTAAAGATCTCATGTAGCTGTACGAACTCCACCCTTAAGTTTACTTTTTTACCAAAATAAAGCCAACTTTTGAGTGGAAATGCTACAAAGGCACCTCTTTTTATGTAGCATGCTAAAATTTTTGGATTACAACCGTCCTGTGTCACGGTTGCTTTCTCACTCCTTATACTTGTCTAGCCTCATTACTCATCTTTTCTCACTTTCGTCCATCACCCTCACTTCCCTCATCGTTGCTTTTATTTTTTCCTCTCTCTAAAATGTTCTTTTACACATCGCTTACATTATCACCCACATTGTGCCCCAGGAAAAGGAGTCTTCGATTTCACATGCTCCTCAGCATGATTGAGTTTCATTTGGCTTCTGTAAATTTTTTGGCCCAGCGCACTGTTTTACACACCATTTAATTCCACACAGCAGTCCAACAAGTCGATTAGGCTCGCCGATCGCTCCATCGGCACGACAGAAAGCTGGCTGTGAAAACACAGAGCACAGGACATACTTTGCTTAATCTCTGCATCAGTATCATCGGATAAAGTTACATGAAGCTATCAGAGCTCTGCATACCTTAATGCATCTGCGTGGTGTTAGGGATAGATTAATGGCTGAATTCCTGTCTTTCCTCAGAAATAAACGAATGTGGCTCTTCACCCTGTGCGAATGGGGGTTCATGCACGGATGAAGTGAATGGATTCACGTGTGCATGTGCCAGAGGATGGGCTGGACCGACGTGCCAATCTCCAACACCAACATGTGAGGTTATTGAGCTAAAAACAAGCCACGATTCATTCAGTTTTATTTCAGATATTTTTCTATAAATTGACAATAATAATGTAGGTACAACCCCGATTCCAAAAAAGTTGGGACAAAGTACAAATTGTAAATAAAAACGGAATGCAATGATGTGGACGTTTCAAAATTCCATATTTTATTCAAAATAGAACATAGATGACATATCAAATGTTTAAACTGAGAAAATGTATCATTTAAAGAGAAAAATTAGGTGATTTTAAATTTCATGACAACAACACATCTCAAAAAAGTTGGGACAAGGCCATGTTTACCACTGTGAGACATCCCCTTTTCTCTTTACAACAGTCTGTAAACGTTTGGGGACTGAGGAGACAAGTTGCTCAAGTTTAGGGATAGGAATGTTAACCCATTCTTGTCTAATGTAGGATTCTAGTTGCTCAACTGTCTTAGGTCTTTTTTGTCATATCTTCCGTTTTATGATGCGCCAAATGTTTTCTATGGGTGAAAGATCTGGACTGCAGGCTGGCCAGTTCAGTACCCGGACCCTTCTTCTACGCAGCCATGATGCTGTAATTGATGCAGTATGTGGTTTGGCATTGTCATGTCGGAAAATGCAAGGTCTTCCCTGAAAGAGACGTCGTCTGGATGGGAGCATATGTTGCTCTAGAACCTGGATATACCTTTCAGCATTGATGGTGTCTTTCCAGATGTGTAAGCTGCCCATGCCACACGCAGTAATGCAACCCCATACCATCAGAGATGCAGGCTTCTGAACTGAGCGCTGATAACAACTTGGGTCGTCCTTCTCCTCTTTAATCCGAATGACACGGCGTCCCTGATTTCCATAAAGAACTTCACATTTTGATTCGTCTGACCACAGAACAGTTTTCCACTTTGCCACAGTCCATTTTAAATGAGCCTTGGCCCAGAGAAGACGTCTGCACTTCTGGATCATGTTTAGATACGGCTTCTTCTTTGAACTATAGAGTTTTAGCTGGCAACGGCGGCTGGCACGGTGAATTGTGTTCACAGATAATGTTCTCTGGAAATATTCCTGAGCCCATTTTGTGATTTCCAATACAGAAGCATGCCTGTATGTGATGCAGTGCCGTCTAAGGGCCCGAAGATCACGGGCACCCAGTATGGTTTTCCGGCCTTGACCCTTACGCACAGAGATTCTTCCAGAGTCTCTGAATCTTTTGATGATATTATGCACTGTAAATGATGATATGTTCAAACTCTTTGCAATTTTACACTGTCGAACTCCTTTCTGATATTGCTCCACTATTTGTCGGCGCAGAATTAGGGGGATTGTTGATCCTCTTCCCATCTTTGCTTCTGAGAGCCGCTGCCACTCCAAGATGCTCTTTTTATACCCAGTCATGTTAATGACCTATTGCCAATTGACCTAATGAGTTGCAATTTGGTCCTCCAGCTGTTCCTCTTTTGTACCTTTAACTTTTGCAGCCTCTTAATGCCCCGTCCCAACTTTTTTGAGATGTGTTGCTGTCATGAAATTTCAAATGAGCCAATATTTGGCATGGAATTTCAAAATGTTTCACTTTCGATATTTGATATGTTGTCTATGTTCTATTGTGAATACAATATCAGTTTTTGAGATTTGTAAATTATTGCATTCCATTTTTATTTACAATTTGTACTTTGTCCCAACTTTTTTTGGAATTGGGGCTGTAAATTAAATTGTAAAAAAGAATTTAAAATTAAAAAAAAAACACCAGTGTGCCAGTGGCCGGCACAGTGGTGTAGTGGTTAGCACTGTCGCCTCACAGCAAGAAGGTCCAGGTTCAAGCCCCGTGGCTGACGAGGGCCTTTCTGTGTGGAGTTTGCATGTTCTCCCTTGTCCGTGTGGGTTTCCTCCGGGTGCTCCGGTTTCCCCCACAGTCCAAAGACATGCAGGTTAGGTTAACTGGTGACTCTAAATTGACCGTAGGTGTGAATGGTTGTCTGTGTCTATGTGTCAGCCCTGTGATGACCTGGCAACTTGTCCAGGGTGTACCCCGCCTTTCGCCCATAGTCAGCTGGGATAGGCTCCAGCTTGCCTGCGACCCTGTAGAACAGGATAAAGCGGCTAGAGATAATGAGATGAGATGAGACCAGTGTGCCAAAAAAGTAGACAACGAATTTATTTGTAACTCACTCTCAGGAGCATTTATACAAGAAAAGTGATATTCATGGAAATATAGTTTGTCCATAAACCATTTGTAAGCAGAAACCTGGATTGATCTTTTTGATGAGCTACTGCAATTTTATACAAGGGTTATGCCCTTGCTGTCAAGTTGAAACTTCTTATTTGTTTCGGTTTGTTTCAACACACCATTGTAATGAAAATTTTGTGAAAATCAATCACTTCATATTAATGACTTGAAAGAAATTCAGACAAATAAGGCTAGCCCTTTAAACAGAGGAAGAGTTAGTGTGTGACTGTGTCCGAAATCACTCACTCATTCACTACTCCCTACTCACTATCTAGCAGAGGTGGACAGTAACAAAGTACATTTACTTGAATACTGTACTTAAGTACACATTTTGAGTATCTGTACTTTACTTAAGTATTTTTTTTTGGAAACTTGTGACTTTAACTTCACTATATTTGAAAGACAAATATCGTACTTTTCACTCCACGACATTTCTATCAAGGTCCTCGTTACTCGTTACTATGAAGCGGCTTTGAAAGTGGATGTTTTTTTTCTTTTCTTTTCTTTTCTTTTCTTTTCTTTTCTTTTCTTTTCTAAAACGTGATTGGTTTTTTTCGTAGGTGACTTTGAGACAGCCGATCAATAATCACTAGAGTCACGTCACATTCATAGACTGTATAAAATCAAGTTCAATGATTTCTCCGCAGCGTTATTTAACACAATCAGTTGACGGCAGAATGGAAGGAGGCGGTTCTTCTGGGGAACGCACACACTCATGGCTTTACCTAGAACCTATGTTTCAGTTTTCTGAAAGGATTAAAGATTAATTTCGTTTTAAATGTTTGCTTTGTTTGCTGAAAATGAACCACATCACAGCCTACAAAAACTCGCCATCCAACCTGCGGAAGCATATCGAGGTATATAATATAAACGTTTTATTCCAAGAGAAAGCTTACAGTAAAGTTGTGTGTGCTTTTAGAGCTAGCGGTAACGTTGCAAACATAGCTATGCAGTCTGGTTTGTCAAATGACTTTCTCTGGATTTGCCCACAAAGTTGCCGTAGCCTTGTCCACGGCTAATGTTTACACATAGCTAGTTAACTTGGACACTGTTAGTTAGCATGTAAACACGGAGTTACGCTAACATGAATAACGTTCACTTATCTGAAGTCCTTTCAGAAATATGTTTTAGCATAATCTTGCCAAATAAACAATGTAGAAATCTTTCTTTTCTCGTAGTGTTAGCTACCCAATATGATTTCGAGTTTGAAAAGCATTTGCTAGCATGTCAGGTGGAGTTTCACTGACTAGCTAGCTTAACGTTAAACCACCATGATGGCACAGCATGCGTTCATTTAATGAATTCACGTTTCTGTCTTTGGTAACGGCGTTAGGTTTTGTAAACGTTGTGGCAATAATATAATGATGCACTGACAGAAAATGTACTTTCAATACTTAAGTATTTTTAAAAGCAAGTACTTACGTAAAAATTTGACTGGACAACTTTCACTTGTATCGGAGTAACATTTGACCAGTGGGATCTGTACTTTGACTTAAGTAATGAAGTTGGGGACTTTGTCCACCTCTGCTATCTCGGGAATTCTATCTAGAGGACTATATAGTGAGCTCATTGGTAAAATGAAAAAACGCTTTCGGACACTACTCCGCTGCGCCATTATTTATGTCATTAGCCTTGTCCACGGCTAATGTTTACACATAGTTAGTTAACTTGGACACTGTTAGTTAGCATGTAAACACGGAGTTACGTCATAGGCTTGTCCACGGCTAATGTTTACACATAGCTAGTTAACTTGGACACTGTTAGTTAGCATGTAAACACGGAGTTACACTAACATGAATAACATTCACTTATCTGAAGTCCTTTCAGAAATATGTTTTAGCATAAAATTGTACTGTCGCACAATTAAAATGTGCCAGATCAGTCGGCTGGTGGGTTTTCAAAATAATAAATACATGCATGTATTTTTGTGATAAAACCATATTATACTGAGCACATTTCCCACATTAATCAATACAAAGTACTTTGCCGTACTCTGTTGCATCTTTCAGTTCTTTTAAATCAAGGCTGAATACTTTCTTTCTTCTTTGCCGCTGCCTTTTATTAAATCAAATTTGAGGCTTTTGATTAATTCCTCGCTCTGCACTGTCACTTTTATTCTTGTATTTTATCTGTCTTGTTCTATTTTAGCTTTTCTTCTATTCTCTTACTATTTTTAATCGTATTTGAATGTCCATTTATAAAGTGTTTCTTCCTCCGTCCATTCACCCCAACACACTTTTTTCTTTGAGCATGACCGCAATGCATGATGGTATATATTGCTTGGTTAGTGCCCATCGGTTGTACGCTACTTTTCATGATGCATTGTGAGATACTATGAGTCCACTAAATAGGGTGTAATAATTCTCACTGTATATTCGAACAGCACTACAAAATGGCGAACTCACTATATAGTCCACTATATAGTGAGTGATTTCGGACACAGAGTGTGTCTCTGGTAGCTCACACACCGCAGTGGCTGAGCTGCATTACTGGAAAATTTAGCACACGTCATGCTTAGGAGGCACAATTTTACCTTTTAGTTTAAGAATTTTGTGCCACGTGCTGCGAATGCGCTTTGTAATTTACAGCTGACTGGGGTTATGATTTATCAACATACACACATGAGTATTAGACTGGTACCAAAATTCAAAAAGTGCTTATTTAAGGAGTTAAAGGCATTTTTGAGACAAAGTCAGCAAACAGTCTTATTTTGTGAATTTGGGTGTGCCGAATTCAAATCTGCAATATGCCGAGCTCTATCTGACCTCTGTTGACCTCTAGAGGTCATTGAACTTTGGGCCTGTAAACGTCTCAGCTGAACCCAGTTTCTCAGCTTTCTAAGGAATGAAATGTACTAAAATGATTAATGAAGTTAGCAAATGGCCTTGTTTGTTAAATGTTTGGGTGCTGAATTCATTTTTCATTTGTAAAACGACATATGACCTCTGATAACCTCAAGGTCATTAAACTTGGCCTATAGGCCTATGCATTTAACGGCATTTTTAAACTGACTTTACTCCCCCAAAAAGAATATGAACAGACAAAAACAAATAGAAAGGAACAAATACAACATTAAATGCCAGTCCATGTACATGTGACTTACTTTTCACAATGAGAATGCCTCGGCGATCACCTTACATAACATTGCATTACATTTAGCGGTTATTGTTTATACAAAGCTACTGAAAAAAGGACAGATTCAGCAGCATACAAAATGTGGGGGCATACAGGGTATACAGGTTAATCAGGGTTAGTATATATGAGAGTTTTTTTCTTTGTTGTTTGTTTTTTGTTTTGTTTTGTTTTGTTTTAAACCGGGTAAAGCCTTTACAAAAAACAAACAACAAAGAAAAAAACTCTCATATATACTAACCCTGATTAACCTGTATACCCTGTACGCCCCCACATTTTGTATGCTGCTGAATCTGTCCTTTTTTCAGTAGCTTTGTATAAACAATAACCGCTAAATGTAATGCAATGTTATGTAAGGTGATCGCCTAGGCATTCTCATTGCGAAAAGTAAGTCACATGTACATGGACTGGCATTTAATGTTGTATTTGTTCCTTTCTATTTGTTTTTTGTCTGTTCATATTCTTTTTGGGGGAGTAAAGTCAGTTTAAAAATGCCGTTAAATGCATAGGCCTATAGGCCAAGTTTAATGACCTTGAGGTTATCAGAGGTCATATGTCGTTTTACAAATGAAAAATGAATTCAGCACCCAAACATTTAACAAACGAGGCCATTTGCTAACTTCATTAATCATTTTAGTACATTTCATTCCTTAGAAAGCTGAGAAACTGGGTTCAGCTGAGACGTTTACAAGCCCAAAGTTCAATGACCTCTAGAGGTCAACAGAGGTCAGATAGAGCTCGGCATATTGCAGATTTGAATTCGGCACACCCAAATTGACAAAATAAGACTGTTTGCCGACTTTGTCTCAAAAATGCCTTTGGGTGTCACAATTCTGGATTTTGGTACCAGTCTATATGAAGAAAATCAGTGTTACGAAAACATTTGCTTGACTGAAATGTTTTGTTTGGTTTTGTCGTACAAAATTATTCACATAGACTTCACATGGATCATAGTGCAGTGCACACAAGAATTTGGTTTTTAATAGATCTTAATACTCATCAGAGCTCCTGGTGAGTTTATGAGCAAAATATTTACAAGGACACAAAATCAATAATCATATTATAGCACCATGAATGGAATGAACCATCAAATTTTGTCGTGTCATGTATTTCACTTCAATAAATCGCTGCATTGTCTTGTGACAGTGAGACCAATAATGAGATACGTATCGCAGTTACGAATACATATTTATTCCTTTCTTTGACGCCGCATACCATGCGCCAGAAACAACACCACTACATTTATTATGGTGCAACTCTGCTGGGTTCCTGGTGAACAGCAGTGAACCAGCGCTTTCACTTTACAGCATTACTGTAGAGTTACTATCCAATATCAAACACGATATGTCAAACAGTTGTCTGGTTACATCGCTCACATCCACACACAGCACCATGAGGACTAATCACCATGCACCTGTTCCTGATTAGAGCTCAATCACAGCGCATACATATAAGGACTCTCAGGAACACACAGACTTTGTGAAGTATACACTCTGTACCCTGCGTCTAACATTACCAAGCCTTGTATCCTGTATTGCATTTCTGGTTTTGACCCTATTTGTGTTTTTGGACTGTGAGTATTGTATTCCCTCTTATATCCTGTCTGTGCCTCACTCCATCACTGCCTGTTTTTTGACTCCGCCTTTGTCTCCGTTTTGGATCTGTTTGCAAGCATGTTTTCAATAAAACTCTTCCTGCGATTACATCCATCTAGAGCCCTTACATGACACAAACTATCCAACAAGCTAGTGGACTAAAAAAACTGTTTTAACTCGTTTTATACGAAACTGTTGTGAGTATTTTCTGTAAAACATATAAGTGCCATATTCTCTTAAGTGTGGTGCTTCACTCCGTGTTCTTTGTCCCCTTGGAGCGCCGCTATGATCGAGGTATATGTGTTAAATTTTACAAAAATGACCAGGTAGCACCAACAACAACAGGACCCGATCACAGGACAACAGCTGTCTATATTTTCAAATATATCTGCTTACAATACAATACGAATGCATCTTCTTGTGAAGAGCATTTGGGGAGAATAAGGGAGAAGACTTGAGGTTAGAGAAGCAGTTTTGTGACCAAAAGGTCACCAGTTTGTTTCCCTGGCCCAGCAAGAATGGCTAAAGTGCTTTTGAGTAAGGCACCTAACCCCCGACTGCTCCCCAGGCTGCCCACTGCTGTGGGTATGTCAGAGTCCTGTTGTATGTCGCTCTGGATAAGAGCATCTGCTAAATGCCTGTAATGTAATAGGGTTTTCTGTGGATAGGTTTCAGTGTGAACAGATGGTCAAAATAGAAAAAAACAAAGTCCAGAGCCACTAGTTTTTCCATGCATCCATTATCCATAGCCAGTTATCCTGTACAGGGTCGCAGGAAAGCTGGAGCCTATCCCAGCTGACTATTGGCGAGAGGCGGGGTACACCCTGGACAAGTCGCCAGATCATCGCAGGGCTAACACATAGAGGCAAACAACCATTCACACTCTCATTCACACCTATGGTCAATTTAGAGCCACCAATTAGCCTAACCTGCATGTCTTTGGACTGTGGGGGAAACCGGAGCGCCCGGAGGAAACCCACGCAGACACGGGGAGAACATGCAAACTCCGCACAGAAAGGCCCTCGCCGGCCACGGGGCTCGAACCCGGACCTTCTTGCTGTGAGGTGACAGTGCTAACCACTACATCACCGTGCTGTCCACTAGTTTTTGAAAATAGTTAAATCTACACTGTAAGCCTTGACCTAACAACCTTCAAGACACAGGAAATACATGCATCAAAATGTCTATGTCCAGGCACCCAGGTGGGAGAATGATCTTTACCTGGCTGTCCAAACTGCTAAGTCTTTCACTATTCTCAAACATGAACTGAAAAAAATCGTGCACTTAATTTAAAAAAAAAACTTGTCCATTACTTATTGGTTTCTGTATTTACTCCTATAAAAGCACTGATGCCCATTTCTGGCAGCGTCTTTAACTGTTGGCATCTTTAGACTCGGTGTGATCTGCTCAAGCATAAAAACATGTTTGTTTTCCAAGCAGACAACCAGGCACTTCTATAAGTCTCTGTGGATAAAAGCGTCTGCCAAATACTGTAAATGTAAATAAAGCAAATAAAATTATGCATTACACAAGTGGAAAGCACACATTTAGAGTTATGATGTTTTAAATGCATCTTGAGAAGCACACACGACCGAGGCTGTTTTTAGGTCTCATAATCTTATATCCTCCTGCAAGTCAAAGTGAATGAAAAAGCAATAACACTATAAATATAAATATATATTTTTAAAAAATGATGAACAGTCTAGTTTATCTGTTTTGACTAAGACATAATGCAATATACGGTATATACAATGACACAGAGGCATATCACATGAAAAGCTTTCATGAATGTCATTTTATTGCTAAGACGTTTTGCTTATGGTAGTCAACAAAATTAAAGGTGCGGTCTGTAATTTTGGAAAGTGTTTCTAGACCCAGACTAATTATAGAATTTCAAAGATAGTTTATAAAAACTATGATTTGCAATATAGCCATGTAACAAATCTGGCTAGCGTCTTCGTTTTAGGCTTCAGTTTGACATTTTTGCGGGTCAGAAACGAGCGTTACTGTTCAACTATTGCAAGTCTCATTAAAATGTATACTGTACGCAGCTGATAAATGTTTTTCCAACATATCATTCTCTTCCTCCAGTTTTTGTCACCACAACCAACATCTCTGCTGCCACCTCTGGAGCTGCAGCTGCCACCTCGTTTCCTTTAACAACTCTGCTTCCGTTTGTGCAGCCGTCCAAGTGTAGCCAGGTCCAGGGCACCACACACTGCACCTGTGAGGTAGGATATACCATTTCAGGCCGGGACACCAGTATCTGCACAGGTGAGCACTGGTCACACCAGATAAAAATCACAATATGAGTGAGATATGTACAGTATTTTACCAAACTACACACAAATTTTATAAATACTGTATTCCTGAACAAGGCTTTTGACTTGATCATATACCCATTTTCGTGGGGTAAAAAAATCTCATCATATGGGGAAATAACACCTGTATGTACCTGCATCTCAGGGGGGTAAATACAAAATACAATTTACTGTATATTGTATCTTTAACCAATCTACTTAGCTCAAAGTCTACACCAAGAAACTAGATAGCTAATGCTAGATAGCTAAGACATGCTCCTACGGACGAGTTGTCGATAATGGACACATTTATCTAGCTAGCTTTGTTCAGCTAACAAATGTGTTTATGGCATCTTTATGATGTATTCGATGTTGCAATCATAAAGCATTACATCTTGATCATCCCCACAAACAAGGCAACAAGAGGCTCATAGTCCTATTTCTCTCGAGAATAAATACTCACAGTTTCCATGATATAAACAGTACTTTGTAAAAGTCTTAGGCAGCTGCAAAGAAATGCTGTAGACAAAACATGCCTTCAAAAATAATTAAATTAAATGTTTCTGCATAAAATAAATACGATACGATAATGACCTAATACAGCCATTACAGGCTAAACCATCACTTCGCCACTGACTGGGCCCCAAGCTATAAGAATCTTCTAGACTTACCCCATTTGACAGAGTTATTTTAGCCAAATAACACTCCCTGTTTGTTATTGCTAATAATCGGATAACATTTTAGCTCATTTTAATCTGATTCCGAAAAAAAAATCTTGACAAATTCTTTAGTCAGATTATAACCTTCAGGGTGCTGGGATACAAGGGTCTTATTGCAACCAGGTTGCATGTGCATCTCTTTTTGTTGGGTTACTATGTATCATGGACCCACCCATCCTTCTTCTTCTTCTTCTTCTTCTTCTTCTTTCAGCTGCTCATGTTATGGGTTGCCACAGCAGATCTGTTCTACATATTTGATTTGGCATAGGTTTTACACCGGATGCCCTTCCTGACGCAACACTTTCCGATTTATCCGGGCTTGGGACCGGCACTAAGTATGCACTGGCTTGTGAAACCCCAGTGGCTGGGTATTTTACCTAATCTGCATGTCTTTTACCCCTTTTCCACCAAATCAGTTCCAGGGCTGGTTCGGGGCCGGTGCTGGTTCACAACTCGTTCAACTTGCGAGCCAGCTGAGAACCAGTTTGCTTTTCCATAGCTCACGGTGCTAAGGGAAGCCACGTCATTACGTCGCTGAATACGTCAGTTACGTCGCTGTATACGTCAGTTACGTCGCTACGTTTGCATAAACCTTGGCGCGAATATTGAAGCAAAAACAACACGGAAGAAGCAGCAGCAGCAACAACAACAACAATAATAATGGATGACTTCGCGTTTGTACAGCTGCTGCTTCTCGTCGCTTAAAAATGGCGATCTTTCGCGGTCTTGTTATTGTTGTTGGTCTTAACAACTCCGCCCCCCCACTGACGTAAGTGGTTCTTTCCTCTGGCCCAGCAGAGAGTTGGTGCTAGCCTGGAACCGGGTTTTCTGGCCCCAGAGCCAGTTCTTTGTCAGTGGAAACAGAAAACCCAGTTCCAAACTAAGCACTGGCCCCGAACCAGCCCTGGAACTGCTTTGGTGGAAAAGGGGCATTTGAGACCGCGAGTTGCCCTAGTGGTTAGCGTGTCTGCCTCTTGACTGAGAGACTGCGAGTTCTGCTCGTGGTTGGGTCATACCAAAGACCATCATAAAAATGGTACCTACTGCCATCTGGCAAGGCATGCTGCAATACAGATGCGAGTAGGAAGTCGAACTCTCGCGGGTACCTGAGGACCAGCCCCCTACTGTAACCTCTATATAATAGGCGAGAGGCCGAGGGCTGCGAAATGGAGATCAGCCAGCGCTGCACCCATGCACCTCAAGAGCTGGTTAGTACTGGGACAGGAGACTGCCTGGGAAGACCAGATCTTGGTGTGGGAGGGATTTTGACTTGATTTGCATGTCTTTGAACTGTGAGAGGAAACCAGAGCACCCAGAGAAAACCCATACAGACACAGGGAGAACATGCAAACTCCACACAGAAAGGCCCTGACCCCGGAACCTTCTTACTGTGATGCTACAGGGCTTAAATTAGAAGGTTTGAACCTGGAACCTTCTTGCTGTGAGGCTATAGGGCTTAAATTAGAAAGGGAACAATGTCTATCTTATGGAATTGAAGGACGTGCTTCTTTCTTTCCTCAATAAAATTAGATAAAGCAGTTTATAACCACAACCTTTTTGCCTACAACATGATCAGGATTTGAAGGCAAATCAAGGCCCAGCTCAAACTCAAGCCCATGTTATTCCATGTCCTTTCCATCTCCAGAAACACTTCTTTCATACCTACCAGGTTAGACAGCAAATCTGAGATTATCTGTGGAGACATGTTCCCAATTTTGAGAATGCCAGCCCTCCTAAACTGGATGATTATCTTCTTTCAGACACCATCACGGGATACACAATATCTTCTGTTTATAGTTCATTACAAGCCACATACACTACATGCCATCAACAGATGTTATTACAGCATTGTGGGAAGAGGATTTACGCAAAGAGATTCCCAAAACGATGTGGGAAACTTGCTTGAAGAACATCAATACTTGTTCAACTGATGCTTGGTGTTGTCTTATTCAGGTTACACTACTCAAAGACAAGACAATATACTTTTCAAACATTCCTCCAATATGTGATAAATATAAAATAACACTCATAATCTCTCACACATACTGTAGCTTTGCTCTCTGCCATAAGCTGAAGGATTTCTTGTTGGATATCTTTGAAGTGCTCTCAAATGTAAGCTTAACACCAGAACCTCTCCTAATATTAGAGAAGTTTCCGAGAGATTCTTACATTTAAAACCCACTCAAGAGTAACTGCTGTCCTACATACTCCTCATGGCAAAATGCTACTTTTTCTAGAAGAAGAAAGAAATTCCTTCTAGAAGAAGATCTGACAGATCTGTCATGTGATGATCAGATTTATTTTGCAAAATAAGGTTAGACAGGTTAACGAAATTTTGCAGCCTTTACTTGTTGACCTTGGTGTATTGGAGGGGGAAATATATCATGCAGGCACTCTAAGGTTTCCCCAAATGGGTCATGCGGTAACAGGGTAGGGTGGGGAGAGCGGTTGGGAGATGTTTGTTTTCTGCTTGTAAAGTACACAGGATGGTTTGATATTTCTGCAGAACTTTATTCTGTAGATATTGGCTCCTTAATAAACTATATTTTTAAAAACAACTACGTACTGTTTCCATGAGACTGTTACAGCTGTCCTCAAGACTCATATTGGTTCTTTGATGCAATCATAGAGCAGCAAAAACAACTAGCTTTCTTCTCAAACCAGCTCAAAAATACAGATAGAAATACAGGTCAGATATTCTATTCTAAATAAATGCCAACCTTCTCTATTTATTCTCATTCATCATGAGATCAGACTACCACACAGTCAGTCATTGAGAACTCAGTAATGAATTGGGAGTTAAACCTGGACTTTGGTTCTCTAAAGCTATGGACTCGATTCGGGCTTTAAAGCCAAGGATTCAGGACTCAAATTGGACTCAAAAGCTGGGAACTCTACTCAGTTCCTCTATTCCTCAGAGTCTACAGCTAGAATACTGTACACTCAAAATGGATTCTATGGTTAGGAAGTCAGAAATTGATCTGAAAAGTATAGTTTGGGACTCTGGAGCTGATTCAGACTCTAAAGTGAGGGACTATAGGGGACATTCCACCGAATGGGTGCCATTTGCTTGTTGTACCACTCCCAAATTAAACTTAATTTGTTATATCTTTTCAACACTGATTATAATAACACACATATTTAACTACTCAAAATGTGTATTGGTCAACCTCAGGCTACGTTACAAGGTTTGGAAGTCAAAGATGGCTGCATTTTTTTCAGTCCTGTTACCAAAACTCTGAAAGTAACAGGACAGAGTTTTTAGCCTAGGATTAGCTAATACATGGAATTAAGCCACATGGCGTCATTGCTAATAGCATGACCTGACTTAGCACATTCTAGTGATTTACCAAAAATCTGTATTTTTAAAATAAACAAATATCATCTAAGAAATAATTTAAGTAACAGGACAGTATGTTGACATTGACCTTATCAGTCAAAGTTAAAAAATCATCAAATATACAGAAAAGTAAATGAGAGAACTAACTTTTGGTCTTCCCATGGCCTTCAGAAGACACAACTGATGTAACTTCCTGTTGAGCATGTGATTTATGGAATGTTCCAAATTTGTCAGATGGGGTAATATGTTTGGGTAACAGGATTGAGTGAAAACCCAGGGACACGACTAAAATGTGTATTTTAACTAAGATATTGTGGATTTCTTATGAAAAAATATATTTAAACCATGGTAGGATATGGAGTCACACAACAGTGCAAAAGAAATACTGTTTCTGAAGGATTTTAATCATAATATTTCATAGTTAAGTATAAAGTTAGAGTGCAGGGACAGGTAACACATTATTTTTCAGTGTTTTAGGTAGTTTTTATTAATCCTTACAATTATATATCTTAAATTTGAAATCAGATCAATGTGCAGGACATTCTGCGTAATAAGGAAATTTATTTTAAAGTACATTTTTATGTGCATTTATACATATAATTTTCTAGGGACGGAAATGGCACCAATTCGGTGGAATGGCTCATAGACTCAATTCAGATCCTATGGCTCAGATCTCAACTTGGAATGAACAGTTTGGGATTATGGACTCTTCAGACACTAGAACTCTGGACCCAATTCAGACTTGATTCAGACCCCAAAGCTACGGGCTCTGCACATGACTGAGAATCTATGGCTAGGGGATCTGAAATCAACTCAGATTCTGCTGCTTGAGACTCTGGACTTGCTTCAGACTTTACTTTAGAAGTGATTCCAACTCTAAACCTAAGGACTAATAACTCAACATGGAGTCTATGGTTTGTGAGTCAACTTGATTCTGACTCTGGAACTAGGGACTTGACTTGACTTGAACTGTGCTGCTCTAGACATAGGGACTCGACTCTTTAGATTCTGCTACTTGGGACTCTGGTCTTGATTCGGTGCTCACCTCAGAGTCTACACTTGATTCTGACTCTCAAGCTAGGAACCCTGGACTCAAGTCATTATATGACTAGGGTATCTGGACATGACAGAATCTATGCCTTGGGACTTGAAATCTAAAACTAGGGGTTCTGCATTCAACACAAACTCTGTTGCTTAAGGCTAATTTGGCCTAATGGTTAAAGAAGCAGCTTTGGGGCCAAAAGGGTGCCGGTTTGATACCCTGGACCAGTAGGACTGGCTGAAGTGCCCTTGAGCAAGGTACCTAACCTCCCAAATGCTCCATAAGCTGCTCTGGATATATTGTATGTCGCTCT
This sequence comes from Neoarius graeffei, assembly GCF_027579695.1. Lineage (NCBI taxonomy): Eukaryota > Metazoa > Chordata > Actinopteri > Siluriformes > Ariidae > Neoarius > Neoarius graeffei. The sequence goes on from NC_083574.1 coordinate 7,599,624, forward strand.
GGATAAGGGTGTCTGCTAAATGGCAGTAATTAATTGAATCTGACTCTAAAGCTAGAAACTGTAGCCTCAGTTTGAATTCCAAACCTAGAAAGTTGATTTGGAGTGTACAGCTTTGAATTCTAGACATTACATTTACATTACATTACAGGCATTTAGCAGATGCTCTTATCCAGAGCAGTATACAATGTACCCAGAGCAGCAGTTAGGGGTTAAGTGCCATGCTCAAGGGCACTTCAGACATTCCTGCTGGTCCAGAGAATCGAAGCGGTGACTTTTTGGTCCCAAAGCTGCATCGCTAACCATTAGGCCATTGTTTCCCCAACATAGGGAATCTATGGTTTGTGGCTCAACTTGATTCAGACTGTAAAGCCAGGGACTTGACTTGGACTCTGCTCTTCTAGACTTAGGGACTCTTCTCAGATTCTGCTGCTTGGGACTCGGGACTAAATTCTACATTCAATATGGACTCTTGACTCAATTCAGACTCTACAGCTAGCGACTATGGACTCAACTTGACTATAGACAATAAACCAACCTATGGTTTGTGACTCAACTGAATTCAGACTCTAGTTCTAGAAATTGTGGACTCAACTCATATTAATAATATACAACTTTTGATTTGACAAATCTCCTTGAGTTCTGCTTTCTGTAAATATGAAATGCTCTTATTCAGAATAATAAAAGTAAAGGACTCAAAGTGTAATTTGGAGAAACAGTCCTTTTAGCTCAGCAACAGTAGCGATAAAAAGATACGTCAGAATATTGTGATCCTGTGTGCCTCTTTCTGGTATTTTCTCAGACATTGATGAGTGTGAAGTGTTCCATAATGGGCTGGGAGGTCGTTTGTGTGTGCATGCTTGTATTAACACTCCGGGTGGCTATCGCTGTTCATGCCCAGCTGGCTATGAAGTGAGCCGTGACGGCCGAGGCTGCAGAGGCGAGTCACCCCAAGCATGCCACCATTTGAATTCTTTATATTACACAGAATGCACTGAGGCTCAATCTAGATGTTTCTTATGTATGCACACACTTTTTCCTGATCATTCATACAGATATCGATGAGTGTGACACAAGGCAGAACAACTGCACCCGTGATCGGCTGTGTGTTAACACATATGGAGGTTTTCAATGCGTAAAGGTCGAGTGTCCACGCATCCGAAATGTGACCTACGTCAAAACCTCACCCACGTAAGTATATCTAGAGCGTATGACAATCTGTGTCATTTTTTTTACTCTCAAACATTTACTCTTAAACATTTTGCAGACAGATTCATCTGGAGTCGAATCCAACCTTTCAAATATTAGAAGATTAATGCGTATCATCAGATGTACAGTATTTATACCACATCGTAAATAATTCTCAATTCTGATTGGTCAGAAGATGTTGGCTGTAATTCAAATCCCCGATTTATGCTAATGCACATGTTCTTGTACAGTATATTATCATTTCTATGGTCAAAGGTAATTCACAGCTATTCACAGGGACATGCTGGGTGACAAACACTGGGGTAAAAACGTTCCTTGAACTTTTCCGCCACAGGAAAGTCTTCAGGACGGAGGAGTTCATGCGTTATGGTTTCTCAGTAACATGACAAACTGTGCTTTGTGTCTTATTAACTTCAAGATAGAAAACAAAAGAGAGGTGTTGATGATGAATAAGTGATAAAAAATGAATTAACTTGTTTCATGGACGTTCCACAACATGAAATGTAACTATAAATGGATAAAAAAAAGCATGATGTATCATTGTTTGTTTAATAAATAGAAAAAATTAATGCATTGTCCAATTGCTGTGGTATAAGATGAATAAAACACTTCGGGGTGTACTGTTCGAGGAAAATAATTGGTGTGGTAATGCTAACTCCACTTCATCAGGCCAACATTGATTATTGTCCTAAGGCAGCATATTCAGGATTGTTTTATTCTTTACATATTGGAAACATTTTCACCCAAATTACCCAGAGCAGTTCCATCGTTCTTCCTAGATTTTTCTAGCTTTATTGAAAGTGCAGTGTGAGATTATTTACCCCTGTTTTACATTTAAAGGTTATGACTGCAAAGTTGAATTCTGGGCAAAAATGTTCTGGTTCTATTGCTGTTGGAGTTTCGAGACGTTTCGCTGCTGCGCACACACACCGTGTATCCTACGGGTTACTGTTTTGCCGAGATTAAAAGCGTCCAGCATTTTACAATCCTGGAGATCGCCGAAGCAAGTGAGTAACAATATCACGTTACCACCACGGGGCATGTAGTGTTTGACCTACTTTTAACCAAAACAAGTCGGCGTAGGCAAACATGGCGGACTCGGCTCTCCCACCAGCGGAAAAGAAAAGGAAAGCCTGCCTAGTGAGTGCAACTGCAAGATAGAGCAACGTTAGAGAGATGACGTGTCATTTTTCTGGACAGATAACTAAATCATTCTAGCTAGCTCTTAGCTATCTTAGCCTTCGAATGCATGGGCTCGACTCCATAGTAGCGACTATGGAGTTATACACCTAATGTTTTGATCTTACAGAGAAAGAAACGATTACACAAAAGCAGTAACAGAGAAAATATATATTTGTCTTTTTGTTTCACGGATCTATTCGTGAATGTCAACGACAAATTACATCCCTGCGACTAAAAATTCTCCAAGATCGATGCAGAGTCACAATGTTTTCCACACATCGCCATTTTGGTGTGACGCAGTTCCGTAGTTATGCTAATTAGTTAAAGTTCCATACGTTCGACTGTTTCTGTTGTTTCCGTAGAGCTGTACTGTTTACCTCAAGAGGGAGGAAAATGGTCCCAAAACAGAGAAAATTGACCCTCGGGACATCAAAATTATTGCATCTCGTCCGCATGATATTGTTCTTGCGAGACATAGGAAAATGCCACACATGATAAAAAAAAAATTTTAATTTCAGATGACTTTGCAGTCAGCGCCTTTAAGATTTAGATTAGCAAAGAACAACTTTCTGTAAACAATGCATTATTGTAACTAGTATCGTTCAAATAATTCAATTCAATGACCAGTCGATTAAGTTTGCGTCTTAATATACGTAGACGCGACAGAGCAGCTAATTTTCCTATTCTGCTTGTTTTCACTGAACCAGGCGCTGTGAAAGGAATCCCTGTCCTGTAGACAATAAAGCATGTTTGCAGGCTCCCAACTCCGTCTCCTACCACCACATGTCAGTGGTGTCAAATCTCTCAGCTCCGCGGGTCATATTCCGGGTTTCGGCGGTGCGGATGATTGGAGATACTCTGCGTTTCGCTGTGCTAGGGAGCCGTGGGAGACGCCATTTCAGCATCCAGCGTTCAGACCGGCAGACCGGCGAGCTTCTGCTGCTCAGCCCCATGCAGGGCCCTGACACGCTCGAGGTGGAGGTGGAGATGAGCGAGCTGGAGAAGAGGGCACTGATCGGGCGCTACATCACCAAGATCACCATCTTCATCTCACAATATGAGTTCTAGATCCAGAGTTCAAGAAAAACACTTAATACTGTTGTCTATAATAATAAGAAAAAGAAGAGGAAGAAGAATATCAGATTTGACACTTCAAATGGAGAAAAAATCTCCTGTATGACAAATCCAGCTTAGAGTGAAGTCCAAAAGTCTGAGGGCAATTTTAATTTAGTCCATTATTCCATGTAAAACACATTTTTAATGGTGTATATATCAAACTCTATGTTGTATTTAATTTCCCAGACAATATTACATCGTTTTACTCATTTAAAGGAGCACTTTGTGAATTCTAGCGCCTTCTGCTGCTTGGGAGGGGAATTGCATATGTAATAAAAAATAACTGACCAGGCCTTGACCTTCACCCCAACTGACTTCACCCCCTCAGTTGCCTTTTTCTTTTTTTTTTTAATGCAAAAAATGGGCAGGGCTGAATACGGTAGCTCTCAGAGGCGGTGCCAATTTACAGGCCAGAAAAATGTAAAACCAAAGCATGAACTGAATAAACCAGTCAGAATCAATGTTTGTCGAAATATCACAAATCTTTTTTTTTCCCTAAATGTATTTTTGAAGTTGATTATTCATGATATCTTTGATTATCACAGACCTAGAAACACTTTTAGAAATTACACATTGCACCTTTAAGTCCAAAATATTTCCTACAAGTTTAGTCATTATCAGGTGTTAATGATAATATACACTCACTGGCCACTTTAATAGGAACTTCTTGTTGATTCTAAGAATCCAGTTCTTCACAGGAGTGGAACTCAGTGTGTTCTTCTGCTGTTGCTGAGATGATGAGATGCTTTTCTGCTCACCACCGTTGTAAAGAGTGATTATACGAGTTATTATATCCTTCCTGGCAAAAAAAAAAGCTCAAACCAATCTGGCCATTTTCCTCTGACGTCTCTTAACAAGGCGTTTGTTTCCACCCACAGAACTGTCACTCACTCACTCGATGTGTGTTTTTTGTTTTTCGCACCATGCTGTGTAAACTCTAGAGACTGTTGTTTGTGTGTGAAAACCCCAGGAGGAGATCAGCAGTTTCTGACATACTCAAACCAAAAATACTCATCTGGCTCAAACCAACACTCATGCCGCAGTGAAAGAAAGTCACACTTTGAGATCACTATTTTTCCCCAGGCGGCACGGTGGTGTAGTGGTTAGCACTGTCGCCTCACAGCAAGAAGGTCCGGGTTCGAGCCCCGTGGCCAGCGAGGGCCTTTCTGTGCGGAGTTTGCATGTTCTCCCCGTGTCCGCGTGGGTTTCCTCCGGGTGCTCCGGTTTCCCCCACAGTCCAAAGACATGCAGGTTAGGTTAACTGGTGACTCTAAATTGACCGTAGGTGTGAATGTGAGTGTGAATGGTTGTCTGTGTCTATGTGTCAGCCCTGTGATGACCTGGCGACTTGTCCAGGGTGTACCCCGCCTTTCACCCGTAGTCAGCTGGGATAGGCTCCAGCTTGCCTGCGACCCTGTAGAACAGGATAAAGCGGCTAGAGATAATGAGATGAAATGAGAATTTTTCCCCATTCTGAGGTGTGAACATTAACTGAAGCTCATGATTTGTATCTGCATGATTTGATGCATCGTGCTGCTGTCAATCAAGGGATCGGCTGATTAGAGAACTGCATCAAAAAGCAGGTGGATGGATGGGTGTTCCTAATAAAGTGGCCGGTGAGTGTATGTATACATTTATCCACCATGATATTGTGCGTAAGAGTTCCTGATGTGATTGAACTGAACTTTTTACAAGGATTGTGATAGTTAATGCTTGAATGAGTGTTGTGATCTCCTGGACATGTGATTGTTTATCTCTCAGTAGTGGGAGTCAGTTTATAGCTTTTCATGGTTGAGATATAGAACATGAAAAAGATGCCTTTGGGAAATTTAGGTTTTAATGGAAAGACTGCAAAGATGACTATTATGCTCATGTATAAGAAACATAAGATAAGAAAACATCATAAAAATGTATATTGAGAAACCAGACATCCATCAAAGAGACAAGAGAGTTTGCATCAAAACTTTATACAAAATGTCCGACAAAATCATTTGCACTTAGAATGTAAACAAACCGGTGAAATGACAGTAACAATTTGTGAAAAATGCGATAATAATAATTATTGAAAAATAAAAAAGATACATTCTTGTCATCAAATACTTTAATTTCATATTTTGTTGCTTTTTGTATATTTTAGGGTTTTCTTTTTCTCTTCTTTAGGGTTTTTTTTGGTGGTTCACAAACCAACTTAAAGGTGCATTACTGCCACCAACTGGGCTGGAGTATGGAACAGGTGCTATTGTGGTGGCTACAATTATCGACACCTTGACGATATTTTGGTCGTTGCAAAAGTAGAAAAGACTTTCAATACATAAGTTGTGCATGAATAATTACTCAAACTTCCACTGGAAAAAAATGAGTTGATTCCTGATTACTTAGCGTATCAGATCACGTGACACCGTTCCACAGTTATCGACACCCAGATGATTATTTATAAATAAATAAAAAAAATCGGTATGTGGTATTAAGTTAACAAAACATAGTTTTTATTTAAAATGTGTTTGACATAGACTTATATTTCGTACAAAATATGTTTTATATAAATATATCAATGTTGGTGTTTACGTAAATGAGGAAGTAATTGTAATGTTTGTAAACAAACGAACTGATAATGTCGAACCTGCGTCAGAAAATCTTTTTGTTCCACTTTCTACCCACTTTCTAAGTATTTTCGTAGATCACATTTTCTTAATTATTCATTTTTTTGTATTAATTTCTAGTTTTGTCGTTTACCAATAAACGTCAACAGATTGTAACCACATGGAAATCCAGGTCAAAGGTCACGTTATTCCTCGAACCAAAATATAAAATGTCTACTGATATTGTAATATGTGGTAGATATTTACAACAAACTGCAAAAAAAAAAAAAATCTTAATGGAATAGAAAAATTTGAACATTTCAAGCATGTAATTTTTATATGCTAGGAATTTAATTCTGATCTAATTCTATTTATTGCAATCGGATTCTAAATACTCTATAAACATTCCATTCTGTTATGAATCAGAAAAAAAATTTATTATAAATCATAGCTCTTTCATTTTTTTACAGTACTTCATCGACTTCAACAATGTTACACAAAGATCGATCCATAACAGCTGTAAATGTCCCTTAATTCCACAGGGTGTCGATAATGGTGGACACCGGTGAAAGTGATCACTATTATCGACACCTCACGTGACTTCTCAAACGCGCGTTTAGATACAAAATGGTGACTGATAAATGAAAGAGTAAGAAACAAAGTAAGTTTCGATGAGGAGATCATGAAATATCGGTGAATTTGATGAGTAAAAACATGTCCATGATCTTTCCACCATGCTTACCTGCGATGATAACGTCTGGGTTTTCCTCAACTTGCTGATCGTGCTAAAAAAATTCCATCTCGGGTAACGAGCTGTGTCATCAGACGACAAGCTCAAAGGGCGAGGCAGGTCTTCCGGTTGATTAATTAACCAATAATAACTGTTATAACTGAAACTCAGCTTTGTAAAATTATTTTTTATTGGTAAATCTGAAAAGGTGTCGATAATTATGGACTGTCGATAACTGTAGTCGCCACTCTATATTCTTTTAGCTATTTCTGTTTCTTTTAAAAACTTGATGACAATTTTTTGGGGGTTTTGTTTTCAAGTAGTTTTTATTTCGTCCTCAGTTGATTCAGCAACACACGCCGCCATTTTGTTTTTCTCTACTCGTGGTATATGAGCTGATAGCCTAGTAGTAGAGTAGCCAATCAGAGTGCACGATTGTTCATATCCAATGAATGTGGATCGAATAAAAACCTTTATAAAGGCTTTGTAAATAAATGTTCGCCCATCATCTTTATGGAGCTCTTAATTATGAAATATGTGTGTAGTGTCAGTTGTAATGATGTTCTAATGTACAGTAAATCAGCTCAGTAAGCATCATAACCACCTTATGTCAACTCTATGAGCTATGTTTCCTGATTCAGATATGGATGGGGTTTTTCTGTTTGTTTTGGTTTGGTTTTTCAAACGCCGCCATTTTGTTTTTCTCTACTCGTGGTACTGTATATGAGCTGATATCCTAGTAGTAGAGTAGCCAATCAGAGCACACGATTGCTCATATCCAGTGAACGTGGATAGAATAGCGCAAGTTATTTCAGTTAGAGTATCTAGATGTCACGTACCCTGATGAACGCTGGCTTGAGGTAAAGTGTTACGAAAAATTTAGATACTTAGACCATTCTTCATATTATATTAATTATGAACGGACTAAAATTGCATCCTGCCTTCATTTAAGCAAAAAAAAAAAAAAGTATGATTGTATTAGAACCAGGGGGAGAACCAGGGTAAGATATTAGACCTGGCACACAAGGCTGCACTTTACTCCAGTCAAAGAGGTGCTGTGTTCTTGCCCTTTTCAGTTTTTTAGATGTGTTTATGCAGCATCGCTAGTAAAAACAGCATAGCACTGAGGAATATTTTCTGGAGATGCATAACGAGATGTGATAAATTTGAGCCATGTGGGTTGTCCGTGTGTGTCGCTGTAAATACTAATGTGTGTGTGTGTGTGTGTGTGTGTGTGTGTGTGTGTGTGTGTGTGTGTGTGTGTGTGTGTGTGTGTGTTTATATAATGAAGAGGCTTTAGTTTTGGCACAAACTGTGTGTGAAGGTAAAAATATTTCACTGCCGTGTCACAGAACACATTATGAACCCAAAGTGTTCACCTTCTGACACGCACCAGCCAAGCTGTAATTGTGCAAATAAGTGAATCAGGATGGATACGTTCACCCACCTGGCAAATAAAACCGACAGTGTGCTGCCTGGTCTCATGGTTTGGTCTAGAAGCACAAAACTTAAAAAGTGGTAGCTACACTGACAGACATAACATAATGGAATAAAGTGTATTAAGAGAGACTAATAGAAATGAATGTGTTGTATGATTATTCTCTTTTTTCTAATAAACTTTGTGATGAAGCACATTATGTCTGCATCATCATCTTTGGCATCTTTGGCCAAAGTTTCAGCTATGAGGTGTGGTGTTCTGTCTTCGCATCGCACAAAATTACATGGGCGTGTGTGTTTGTCTGCGTGTGTGTGTTTTGCACACCAGTGGATCACTACAGATCAGTGAAAAAGACAGCACATAGAAGGATGGAGTGTATGAACGTCTGAAAGCATCTCGCTGACATTGAAAAGGCTGAATAGAGAGAGGGATACACACCATCCCTCTCTCATCATTGTTGTGTTTCTGCACAGGGCCTCCTATTTTTCAGCTGTCAGAGACGTCACTCCGGGCTCAAAGCCTCTTTCCCCCGTCATTCATTCCAAATGTCTTACTGTCTGAGTGCATCTCTGAATGCACCTGAATGCACACTGTCTGAGATAGATAGATAGATAGATAGATAGATAGATAGATAGATAGATAGATAGATAGATAGATAGATAGATAGATAGATAGATAGAACACTTTAACAAATAGTTGTAAATGATGCTGATGATACGGTGAAAAAAATACAACATACTATAATAAGGTGAAAAAGGGAAACAGACAAAGAGAGACCAAGAGAGATTGAAGAGGAAGAGTATAGACAGACAGACAGAGGGTGTGAGAGAGAGAGAAAGAAATGAGAGCCACAAAGGGAAGGGGGTGGAGATAAATAGAGACAAAAGAAATAGAGACCAAGAGAAAGTAATAGACAGAGGGAGTAAGATAAATATCGAGAGAGCAGACAGAGAGAGAAGGGAGACACAGAGAAAGGCAGAGGGTCTGAGAGAGAGGGGGGGGACAGGGACGCAGGGGAAGAAAGATAAATATAGAGAGAGGAGACAGACAGAGAGAGAAGGGAGAGACAGAGAAAGACAGAGGGTCTGAGAGAGAGACAGGGACACATATGGAGTAAGATAAATACAGAGAGAGAGAGAAGGGAGAGACAGAAAAAGACAGAGGGTCTGAGAGAGAGAGAGACAAGGACGCAGGGAGAGGAAGATAAATATAGAGAGAGGAGACAGAGACATAGAGAGAGAAGGGAGAGACTGAGAAAGACAGAGGGTCTGAGAGAGAGACAGGGACACAGATGAAGTAAGATAAATATAGAGAGAGGAAACAGAGAGAGAGAAAGGAGAGACTGAGAAAGACAGAGGGTCTGAAAGAGAGACAGGGACATAGATGAAGTAAGATAAATATAGAGAGAGGAAACAGAGAGAGAGAAGGGAGAGACTGAGAAAGACAGGGTCTGAGAGAGACAGAGAGAGAGAGAAAGGGGGAGCAAGATAAATATAGAGAGAGGAGACAGAGACATAGAGAGAGAAAGGAGAGACTGAGAAAGACAGAGGGTCTGAGAGAGAGACAGGGACACAGATGAAGTAAGATAAATATAGAGAGAGGAAACAGAGAGAGAGAAGGGAGAGACTGAGAAAGACAGGGTCTGAGAGAGAGACAGGGACACAGATGAAGTAAGATAAATATAGAGAGAGGAAACAGAGAGAGAGAGAAGGGAGAGACTGAGAAAGACAGGGACTGAGAGAGAGAGAAAGGGGGGAGCAAGAGAGAGAGGAGACAGAGACATAGAGAGAGAAAGGAGAGACTGAGAAAGACAGAGGGTCTGAGAGAGAGAGAGACAGGGGGAGCAAGATAAATCTAGAGAGAGGAGACAGAGACACATAGAGAGAGAAAGGAGAGGCCGAGAAAGACAGAGGGACAGAGAGAGAGAAAGGAGAAAGACAGGGACGCAGATAGAGGAAAAGAGACAGAGAGAAAACACTGGGTGAGATATATTCGCTATGTTTTTGTGAAATCTATCCTCGACCTTCGCTTTAACCTCCTGGCAGCTGCAACCTGCTTCTCCTGATGCTCTCAGTTTTCCCGAGAGCTCCTGGCAAATTTATTTCAAATCGTCACCTGTTCCAGACTCAACTGTACTTCATGGTACTTTAAAATGTCTAATTTGTGTGGTTTTGGTATTTTTCCCTTTGTGGTGATGTCTACCAAAATGTTTTCACGCGTTTTACTTGGATATTTTCTGAAGACTTGTTTTATTTTCTGTCTCGTGTTTCCAATGATGACGAAAACCAGCCATCAAAAATTCAGTGCAGAAACGAAGAACCAAAGTTTGGTGAATAAATACTGATAACATGTACGTACACTTACACTTAAACACCAGCTGGTGTAAATGTGATCTCCCCCCCCCCCATCCCCTGCTTTCTTATAACCTGACTGACCCTCTCTAAACCTGTCTATGTGCTCTGATGAGAGAGAGAAACAGACAGACAGACAGACAGACAGACAGACAGACAGTGAAGAAAGAGTGTCTGCGGAGCGCCTGCCCCATCCCACTAACCTGTTCCTGATAGTAATCCAACACCTCCATTCCCACAGCATGATGGGAAACCTGGCACAGAGCAGCTTCCTCCCTCTGCACGCCTCTGACCTCCGAAGCCACCCGCGACGTGATCCAATCAGAGCCGGATCAGATTTAAGGGGAGACTCACCACGCTGCCACTCTGCTGGAAACCTACACCATGACAGGAGAAGAAAAAAAACATACAGCAGCACAATGTGAAGATGTGAAGACGTTAAAACATCTACAGAAGCGCTGAGGAAACATGAACACTGCAGAGGAGTTAAAGGAGAAGTACAATTATTCAAATTTGGACTTTGCTTTCAACCCTGTTACAGTATTAACTACACTGCAAAAGTTTGTGCACCTTTGGACAAGCTGAGCAACATAAGAATGGAATAAAACACTTATCGGTGTGCTGTTATTGGAAAATAATCAACGAAAGAGTCTAGTGACTGGGACTGGCAGCCTGACTGTTCCCACACCAAATATTTTCCTATAACAGCACATCCTGAGGTGTTTTATTCCTTCTAAATCATAGCAGTTTCCTAATAATTGCAATTTTATGCAGTCCTTTTGACCAATTTACTGTTAGTCATAGAACATCCACAAAACAAGACTCTTTTTTTTCTTGAAGTTCTTCTTATCTTCTTAGTCCTCTTCGCTCTGGCTGAAGCATAAGATGCCGGCAAATTTCCTCCAGCCATCTCGATTCTGGGCCAGGCAGCTGATTTCTTTCCATGACTTACTGTACCTGCTGCCTTCATTTCCTCCTCGATAGTCCTTCTCCAAGTCCCCAGTGGGTTGCCTCGTTCACGTTCCATGATGCCACTCTAATAAGTTGTTTGGGCATTGCCAAGGACCCCTTCAGAGTAGAAACTTCCTCTCGGCTTTCATTCCCACTCTTCATGTTGGGCATTGTTGCCCCTGTCCTCTGCTCCTCTCCCAGGGTTTGATGGCTTTCCAGATCTGTCAGCGTTTCTGTAGCAAGTACTGTTTTACGTGGTGGGCTGCTAACCCAACGCACAACCCTATGGTGAAGTATTAGAGGTATTTTTAGGGGAACTGCTAATTAGTACCCCCCTGGTGTCATAAGCCCCCCGAAGGTTACAGGTCTCACATGCACCAGACCCAGGCAGACGCCAGGTGGGAACAAGCTGCTACACCTCAACAAGGTTACACAGTTCCTTGTCCTGGTGGGATGCAAGCCCCCAGGACCATAGCACTTCTCGAAGTTGGTAAGACAAAAACAACAGTTTGACCACATTGACTTTGGTGTCTTGAAGACTTTCCTGTGGCAGAAGAATGTCTGTGAACGAGCTGTTACTATAGAAACCACATATTAAAACAGCCCTTTGATTTGAACCGTACTTGGATAAGTTTGGAATAAAACACCTGATGGAGTGATATTAAAGGAAAACGAGACCATCAGTGACGGCATAGCTCACTCTGGCTCACTCTGTCTAGTCCAGAAGGAATTATCTAAAGTGAGCCACCTTGCACAATAAATGTTGCAAGCTATATACACTATATACAAGCTATGTATAGAAGCTATATACACCCTAGGAATACCTACCAGGCAGCAAGGTGGTGTAGTGGTTAGCACTGTCTCCTCACGGCAAGAAGGTTCTGGGTTCAAGCCCAGTGACGAGGCCTTTCTATGTAGAGTTTGCATGTTGTCCGCGTGGGTTTCCTCCGGGTGCTCCAGTTTCCCCCACAGTCCAAAGACATGCAGGTTAGGCTAATTGGTGACTCTAAATTGACCATGAGTGTGAATGGTTTGTTTGACTCTATGTGTCAGCCCTGCGATGATCTGGTGACTTGTACAGGGTGTACTCCACCTCTTGCCCATAGTCAGCTGGGATAGGCTCCAGCTTGCCCATGACCCTGTACAGGATAAGCGGTTATGGATAATGGATGGATGGGAATACCAACCTATTTGCCAGAAAGAATCCAAAACAGGAATTGACCGAGAAGAAGTGATTTTTGTTGAACTGCTCATTAAGGCTTAATTAGTCCACTATTAACTTCATTAATAATAGTAATTAAGCAAATCTGGGTAGAAGTTATATGCACCCTAGGTCCCCCTACCTTCATGCCAGAAAGAATCAAAATCGGTGAAGAACTGAGGGAGAAGAAGCGATTTGTGCTGAAACTGCTTGTTAGGGCTTAATTACTCCATATCTTCATTATTAATTGCAATTATGCAAATTTGAGTAGAAGCTATATGCACCCCAGACAGACCTACCTTCCTGCCAAAAAGAATAAAAATCGGTGAAGAATTGAGAGAGAAGAAGCGATTTTCATGAAATGTGGATGGCATAAACTCGTCACCTGTCGGCCGGATGAGCTAATAATCAATAACTGGCTGAAGTGATGAAGCAAAGAAGGGTGATGCCAATGTTTTATGCCATTTTATCTATTAAAGAACAAAACATTATAGATTTTTGTCTGTTTTTAGGGCTTAATTTTTGGATCATCCACAAAATGCAGAGAACCTGAAGTCCTGCAGAGCTTTGAGGAGAAATTAAAGGTACACCAGTGTATTTACTCATCTTAGAATGAGACATTCTTGCTGTTAAAAAGCAATGAAAGCATGGTAATAGTATTTCATATTTTCCAAATGGGTTGATAACCACAATATCAAGGGTCCCATTATGGTAAAAAGCTGTGGTTTGATGTGGTTTGATGTGATTCAATGGATCCAGTCCTAATGGACTTGTGATAAGAAAGACCTGATAGAAAGGATTCATGGTTCAGACGGAGCTGGAAAGGTAGTCTAATTAAGACACAATACAATTTATTCAGAAACTTGTGAATCTTAAATTAAGAATAAATGTCCTCTTGGAAACGATTACAAACATTAGATGCTAATGGGGAAAATGTTTAATAGAAACCATTACGCCAAAGGCCCATCAGGAAGCAAAATGATATTTTAATTTTGATCTTTTTCTTTTTCAGCAGGGACATTAATCCTACGGTTTGCATTAATAAAACTCATCTCTGAATCTATTAACACCAATCAGGAGTGAAATGATTCACTGAATCAATTAAAATCTTGTCACTGAAGAATAATTTAAAGGTAAACCTGCAGTGTCCTGCAGCAAAATGAAGATTATTCCACTGAAATCCTGCTCTGGTATTATTACACTACTCAGTCAACGTCACGTCAACATTTTCATCGTTACATTACTGCTATTTAGCAGACACTCTTATCCAGAGCGACGTACCGTATAACATACCCAGAACAGCCTGTGGTTAGGTGCCTTGTTCAAGCTATTCCTGCTGGTTCAGGGAATCAAACCAGCAACCTTTAGGTCCTAAAGCTGCTTCTCTAACCATTAGGCCATGGCTTGTCCAAGAAGCCAACAGGAATTCAACATGTCTGCACAGGTTTCCTCCAGGTTCTTCAGTCATTCCTGCTGGTCCAGGGAATCAAACCAGTGACCTTTTGATCCCCAAGCTGCTTCACTAACCATTGGGCCATGGCTTCCCTTCATCTGCTCTCCAAGAGCTAATAACAGAATTTCTCCTTAATACATAGCACCACGGGGCGGCACGGTGGTGTAGTGGTTAGCACTGTCGCCTCACAGCAAGAAGGTCCTGGGTTCGAGTCCCGGGGCCGGCGAGGGCCTTTCTGTGTGGAGTTTGCATGTTCTCCCCGTGTCCGCGTGGGTTTCCTCCGGGTGCTCCGGTTTCCCCCACAGTACAAAGACATGCAGGTTAGGTTAACTGGTGACTCTAAATTGACCGTGAGTGTGAATGGTTGTCTGTGTCTATGTGTCAGCCCTGTGATGACCTGGCGACTTGTCCAGGGTGTACCCCGCCTTTCGCCCGTAGTCAGCTGGGATAGGCTCCAGCTTGCCTGCGACCCTGTAGAAGGATAAAGCGGCTAGAGATAATGAGATGAGATGAGACATAGCACCACGTGGCATGTAACACGTCAACACACGTATGATGAGAGCTTTTAGGAGTATGGATGATGTTCCAAGGAGTAACACTGCCCCCTAGAGGAAAACCCAAAACACCACACTTAAAATATAATACAAACAGTAATAATCACTGACAAAAAGACTGGAGGTAGCAGAGTTGAAGATGTTGAGGTTCTCATTGGGAGTGACAAAGTTGGACAGGATGAGAAATGAGTAGGTATATTAGAAGGACAGGACATCTTGGAGACAAAGTAAGAGAGGTGAGATTGAGATGGTTTGGACACGTACAGAGGAGAGATCCAGGGTATATTGGGAAAAGAACGCTAGAGATGGAGTTTCCAGGTAGAAGGAAAAGAGGAAGACCAAAGACAAGATTTATGGATGTGGTGAAGGAGGACATGAGGACGGTTGGTATGACAGAAGAACATACGAAGGACAGGAGGAGATGGAGGGACATTATCTGCTGTGGAGACCCCTAACGGGAACAGCTGAAAGAAGACGACGACAAATGTGGCAATGATAAGCCACAATACAGTATTTAGCCTGAATTATAGAGACATTCAGAGTGTTTCATTTTTAGTCTTTAACCAAACCTTGAAATTGGACCCACACTGATCTCTAAATAATTACATTTAAAAGTTCATGGTATTTTTATTATTTGTTCAATTTTGAAGACATTAAGTAACCTACTAATCCCATTTCCAGAAAAGTTGGGATGTTTTCCAAAATGCAATAAAAACAAAAATCTGTGATTTGTTAATTCACGTGAAACTTTATGTGCCAAAATACAAAGAAAATTTTCAATAGTTTTACTGACCAACTTAGTTGTATTTTGTAAATATAAACGAAGTTAGAATTTGATGCCTGCAACACACTCAAAAAACAATTACGACAGAGCCATTATTACTATTTTGTTACATCACCTTTCCTTTGAATAATACGTTTTAATCGTATGAGATCTGAAAATACTAATTGTTGCAGTTTTGCAACTGGAATTTTTGTCCTTTCTTGCTTAAGACAAGACTCCAGCTGCTCAACAATCCGTAGTCACCGTTGTCGGATTCTCCTCTTCATGATGCTCCTCCATATTTTCTCAATCGGAGACAGATCTGGACTGACAGCAGGCCAGTCAAACGCACGCACTCTGTGTCTACTAAGCCACTTGTTGTAGCTCATGCAGAAAGAGGCCTGGCATTGTTCTGCTCAAATAAGTATGGACTTCCTGGGAAGAAACCCTGCCTTGAAGAATATGTAAGAAATAAGCCATGACACAAAACAGAGTGATTGTTAACAACCTTGAAGTTTATTATTTTCCTACAGCAGCATGTCCTGAAGAGTTCTATCCCCCTTATACCACAAAATTCACAGAACAATGATTTGTTAATAATTACTGTATGTTCAAGGTTGTAGAACTGCTGCAAAACAAGTTAATTCCTGTTACCACTTATGTTATAGAAGATATAAACAGTCAGTCCTTCGCATTTTCTTTTAATTTTCCTAAATAAGATAGAAACTTGTTTCTGAGAAACTACAAAGTGCAATATCCTCAGTCCTGAAGACTTTCCAGTGAAGGAAAATGAAAAACAAAAAGTTATAGCTTTAGCTCTGAGTGTTCTAATTCTGATACTGGAGACTCCTTACAAAAATGTTTTTACGGAAATGGAAATCTTTACAGAACTTACAGAAAGATGTTTAGATTGTGCAACGCATCAGCAATACCATACATATTAAGTGAGCTGTTACTATAGAAACGGTAATATATTAGAAGGAGCACATTAACAGAAAGCTGTGATTCGCTGGGACAGAAAATGAAGTAACACATTCTGACCAATCAGATTTGAAAGTTCAGAGGCGCTGTAGTACGAATATAAGTTGATGTAAGAGTTTGCCAGACTGTTTCTATATTTCAAAAATGTCTGGAACTCTTTTATGCCTAGCGTCCATAGTTACGGAGTCAATTTAGGCTGTTTTTAGAAAAGTATAAACTGTAAATCAGCTCCAAATTTTTTTGCAGCATGTCAACATGATATGTCATTGCAGATTCTGAAACTCGGCGCAGAATCTCTGGTAGATCTTTACAAAATTTCAACATAAAATACAAAATAAAGTGTGGGGGGAGTGTCAAATATTACATGAGCCAATTAACATTTAACAATTTTATTTTCCTTCAGAAATCAGCTTCATGCTGCACTTTTAAACTGTAAATTTTGCACATCAAGAATATTGTTAAAAAAAATTTAGAAATTTTTCTAAAATTTCTTTTTTCTGGCGTTTCTTATACCTTATTTTACATGGACACACCTACAGCACTAACGTCTCTTATAAGTTCTTGTAAATATGTTTATAAGAGTCAAATACAGGGCAGCACGGTGGTATAGTGGTTAGCACTGTCGCCTCACAGAAAGAAGGTCCTAGGTTCGAGCCCAGCGGCTGGCGAGGGCCTTTCTGTGTGGAGTTTGAATGTTCTCCCCATGGGTTTCCTCCAGGTGCTCTGGTTTCCCCCAAAGACATGCAGGTTAGGTTAATTGGTGACTCTAGAGTGAGTGTGAATGGTTGTGTGTGTCTATGTGTCAGCCCTGTGATGACCTGACGACTTGTCCAGGGTGTACCCCGCCTTTCGCCCGTAGTCAGCTGGGATAGGCTCCAGGTTGCCTGTGACCCTGTAGAACAGGATAAAGCGGCTACAGATAATGGATGGATGGAGTCAAATACAGTCGAGGCTCAGTTTTGACCTTGTAGTCTCATCTCATTATCTGTAGCCGCTTTATCCTGTTCTACAGGGTCGCAGGCAAGCTGGAGCCTATCCCAGCTGACTACGGGCGAAAGGCGGGGTACACCCTGGACAAGTCACCAGGTCATCACAGGGCTGACACATAGACACAGACAACCATTCACACTCACATTCACACCTACGGTCAATTTAGAGTCACCAGTTAACCTAACCTGCATGTCTTTGGACTGTGGGGGAAACCGGAGCACCCGGAGGAAACCCACGGGGACACGGGGAGAACATGCAAACTCCGCACAGAAAGGCCCTCGCTGGCCACGGGGCTCGAACCCGGACCTTCTTGCTGTGAGGCGACAGCGCTAACCACTACACCACCGTGCCGCCCGACCTTGTAGTCATTTCATTTAATTCTACTTTAGACACTTACTGGTTAAATTTAGAATTGCATTTTTTTTTAGCACTAACTAGGTTTTACTTTGGGATGTATGCAGTACTTTCATCCACAATAGAAAGATATTTAAGTGGAAGTTACATTTTTTTTTTGTAAACTGTCTCTGACAGGATCCTTTGTCCGTCAAAAATGTCCAATAATTTTTTTTAAACTGTCACCATTTTTACACTGAAAAAAATTAAACATTGGCTCAAATTAAAAAAATTGAGGTAATCGATCACACCTAATAGTGTTATACAATATAAATAATTCATTTGATTTGACCTGAAATATTTAACTTCATGTAAACCAATTTCTGATGGTTGAACCAAAGCAATTATTTCAGATTTTCCTAAATTAAAATAAATACATTGGGGTTTTTTTTCACCTTTATTTGATAGGACAGTGTAGAGACAGGAAATGAGCTGGAGAGAGACAGGGAGGGATCTGGAAATGACCTCGGGTCGGAATCGAACCCGGGTCCCCGGATTTATGGCATGGCACCTTAATCGACTGAGCCACAGCGTTGTGTGTTGATCACAGCCAAACCATACATTGGTTTTATTACGTAATGTACACTGAAAAAAGTGAAACACAGCTGTTGTTCATTTAATGCATTTGTTTTCATTCCAGTGAATTAAAAAATATATATATAGTTTGCTCCAATATTCAAAAGTTGTTTAAATGAATTTAAAATATTCAGGTTTAACAAAGATTATCTTTGTTAAACCTGAATATTTTAAATTCATTTAAACAACTTTTGAATATGGGAGCAAACTATTTTTTTTTTTTATTCACTGGAATGAAAACAAATACATTAAATGAACAACAGCTTTGTTTCACTTTTTTCAGTGTAGACTTTAGATAATACAAGCAATTTTTATTTATAAATGTAAGATTTATTTTTTTTTATTTCAGGTATAAATGTTTTATCCTTTTTTTGTCATGGTGCTGTATTTCACAGACATGAACAAGCCATTTACTGTTTAATACAAGTAATGCATATAAAAAGCATGTAACATAAAGGTGAATTTTAAGTGATTAAAAACATTTAGATACGTTTCTCTAAATATTCAATCAAAAAAATATTGTAGTGATAATATACCTCACAAAAAAAAAAAAAAAGAAAAAGAAACCTGCCTGGAAATCACCTCATACTCATGTGACTGATTTATTTGTTTAACCAAATAGAACTTTTGTATAAACTCAGATGTGTGTAGTAAAGTAGCTACAGACTTTCAAGACGAAGACATTTTCAGTTAGACAGCATTCTATTTATTTATTATACAGATACAACGCACCTGTACAACCGAGTATAAATACATGAAATATGCTGGACAGCCTTAACAAGTCTCTCTCAATTTAGAAAGATGAAAGGAACAGGAGTGTAATACGGTACATACATTACAGCAGCACAAAAGAAAAAGAAAAAAAAAAGTTCGTCTGCATACAATAATGCATCGCTAATCCTCTCTCAATCACACACGTACTGTACTGTACACCAACACTCACTCAAACACCAGGTGTTTATTTACAGTAGAAAGCAAAAGTTTGCACCCCGATCCCCCTATGAAGTCGGGGGGGACAACTTCATATTTTCAATTTACCTCCAAAAAGAAAAAAAAAAAATTCCAAAATGTGAATAAAAGTGATATCAAGACTATAATATAACCATGAGGCAAATCAACAGGGGAAAAGAGTTGGAGGAGATTCTAAAGGCCTGCAAGTTATTAGAGAATATTCATAATGGACTCAAAAACTGAGATTGATTGTCTGTCCGTCTGAAAACATCCTGTTGGATGATATTTGTTCCTTGTTGAACCTAAGAAACAGCAAAGGAACCAAACACCTATAATATACATTCTTTATGATGACTGAAGGGGATACAAACTTTTACACTCAACGATGTCACAAAAGTCACCCAACTTGAAAGGTTCATTTTCACATACAAAAATCACCCGTGTCTGTTTAACTGGGAAACAAATACACAATGAGAGAAGGAACTTATAGCAATGTGAAAAAATAAGTACACCCCATGGAAATTGTAGACTTTTCTACATTTTCATAATTTAAGATCGATAGATAAACAGACAGACAGACATGTTTTTTTTTTCTTGAATAAATAATCAAAAGAACCAAGTTTCCTTCTTGTCCTGTTCATCACCTTTATCTGTTGGCGCTGTATCAAAAGGGTGAAATGCTTGCTTTGCTTGTTTGAGAGAAGTCTACAATTTCCATGGGGTGTACTTATTTTTTTTCACAAGACTACGAAATGTGACCAAAAAAAAAAAAAAGCATCAGCATTTGAATTTTTAATCTCTTAAATGGAATATTGAAAAACGATGCAAGGGAGAAAAAAGTTGGAAAATATTAATATAAATTCCTGACAGTGCAGTGTTACTGTTTTATAATTCATATACAAACTTATCGCTTGTGTAGAAACATCTCACACACACGAGACAGAGAGAAAAAACAGACATTGATGAAATGACTTCATTCATGATAAAGAAATGATTGTATCTGGACGTGTATATAATAAAGATCCTCGACCAAAAAAAAAAAAAAAAGTGCGATAAAAACCAGACTTCGATGCACTATGGTATGACATGGCCAACTGAGATGTTCCTCAGTTCTTCACTTCAGCATAACGACCTTCAAGGTGCTGTGCAACAATACTAAATCCATCCAATATTCAGTATTAAAAACACTTCAGGACAGTGCTTCAGTCCCAATAAAGAGCACGTCCATGCATTATAACGTACTGTACATTATACAGAAGTGCATCAAACAGGCATTAGGGTTGGATATGTTTAGATATGTACATCCATTCTGCATAAATGCACATTTTATACACTACTCTTCATTCCAGAAGGGTATTTTATACACTATATACACACACACACACACACACACACTTCTTTAGAAAACAGGCTTTCAAAATGGCTGGAACTTGAAGAATGCAAAACTCCCATTTAAATGGCACCCTCTCTCTCTCTCGCTCATTAAGCGCAAGATCACAAACGCAAGCCGCCTTAATGATTCGAATTTGCTTCTCAGAGGGCATCAGGGTTAAAAAGGCAGGGGGGGAAAAAAATAACAGTTTAACCATAAACTGCTGTATCAGAGCAGAGCATTTCAGTCTGACAGAAAGTAAAGACCTGATCGGCTCACAGGACGGATTATTTAAAGGAGTATTCCGACATTTTTCATTCTAATCTCCATCTAATGCATCTGTAGCTCCCGTCCATCATTCGCACCCACTATTCTGTCCCCACGTGTATTCCTTTTAAAGGAAAGCAGACTCACAAAGACAACGGGGGGGAAAAAAAAAAAGACGCAATCCAGTCCTCAGACCGTCAGCTGGCTCACCTCGAAACACACCTGAGCAGGTAGTGAAGATTGTGCAACGTGAACTGATATGCTTTGGAGATAGAAAGCTGGCGTTCCAGATGACATGACAGGACTGAAACTCAGACATGCATTAATTCCACAGCACACATGATGTATATTGCACTTTAGGAAGCAAACTATGGATCATATACAGGAAAAAAAAAAAAAGAGGTGTGCTTATTCCAAGCTGTTGACTTTAATCCTTTACTTGCCCTGAAAGTTGCTAAGCTCGACGTCCTCTTTGCGCCGTCTGTGCTGGGTGAAGAGCGAACTGAACGGGTAAAGCTTGGCCTTGGCTGGGTACCTGTATCCGGCGATGTCCACTTCATAATCGCCGCGGTTGATGAAGTCAGGTGTGATGATGTTGGCGCTGCCGTGCGCACCGGGTGAGCTGACGAAACCCAGACACACGTGGCGCTCCAGAGTGTAGCTGTAGGCACTGCTGGTAGTCACACCCACCAACTCTCCGTTACGGTAAATAGCTTCTCCCCACCACGGCCACAGGTCCAGCTCGGCGTCGTGATCCTCCAGGACCAGCATGATGAAGCGGCGCGTCACGCCTTCCTGACGCTGCTGCAACAGAGCCTCCCTGCCCAGGAAATCCGTATCCTGGAGTGGAGTTAAAGTAAAGTAGTGATTAGTGTAATACCCGTCATGGCTTTAAGATTTTGAGTTTGAAAATAACTTCATTAATAAATACATTCATTCTTTCTTGTGTGGAGCTGTTCAAGGACCTGTTTTATTATTTCTCATTTTCCTAACTAGCCCCTATATGGGTTGTTGTACAGAAGTGGTGCAAAGCACTACTGCCTCAAAGATTTTTTTAAAATAAATTTTAAAATACAGCTAGATTTAATATGTTTAATCAGTCCTGGTGCTTGGTAATATGATGACGTAATATCCATCATGATAATTTCTCTCAGAGTACATTTTTGTGGCTACTGCCTCATAGAGGCGGAGCCATGATGTCATCGTATCGCAAGAGTGAGTGTAACAATAGCGGAACTTCGTAACCAATCAGCACTTATCCTGATCAAAATCAATCAATTACCCATTCTACTTCTTGAGAAACTTCGGAACCAGTCAGAACCAGAAACGAAATAAGAGAAACCTCATTATAACGTCGTAGTATCAGAAGATAATCGGCAGATAAAAAGATAAACGAAATTCACCTCGTGGTTCGCTAAGGCTACTGATTCGATATCAAGTAAGTGGTGTTTATTTTAAGAAAATTTACCTTTTGATTATCACAGCTTTTGTTTGGTCCTTCTGAAAAGTCAAATGAAAGGTTTTTTGAGCCTTTTGGCAGATATTTACGCCAAAAATTCCAGCCATTCAACAAAAACAACATTGAAATCTTTTGAGCGAGCCGCTCGGTTTGCGATTACAAGAGTCCTATGTGGGAATAAATCAGCTCCTTCAGGGGATAATGGAGCTCTTTCGAGGGATTATTTATTTTAGAGTCTTTACACTACACTTGTGGAACAAAATGTGCTCATTAGCCCTAAATAATGCTTCTAAGACAATTTTATTTATAAGCAGTAGCCACATGTACAAATAGGGTACCTATTTTTATATCACAATTGTGATAAATATTGTGATCTTTGTCAATTGTTTTTTTTTTTTTAAGTAATTTACTGGAGATGATCTGAAATTAGGGCGGCATGGTGGTGTAGTGGTTAGCACTGTTGCCTCACAGTAAGAAGGTCTGGGTTCGAGCCCCGTGGCCGGCGAGGGCCTTTCTGTGCGGAGTTTGCATGTTCTCCCCGTGTCCACGTGGGTTTCCTCCGGGTGCTCCGGTTTCCCCCACAGTCCAAAGACATGCAGGTTAGGTTAACTGGTGACTCTAAATCACTGGTGCCATGGTGGCGGCCCGCGGGCCGGATCCGGCCCAAATGAACATCTAATCCGGCCCCCTTGCTGATGGCCCTCTAATCGTTCGGCCGGCAGAGAGCCATCAATGTCTGCCGCACCCCATCGAACAATTATTACAGAACAATTACCTGTCTTTCACTGCCGATCGTATTGACGTCAGAGGCGGAGATTTGCCTGAATGGCCCTGCCATTTGCATCGGTCCAATTCGTGCCACAGACTGTTTAAATTTTAAATTATATTGCCACTGTCAATTTTATCAGAGCGAGAGGGCTCAACCACTGGCAATTCGATGCATTTTTATCTGAAAATGACATCCACCAGGGCCTTCCCTATCACACCGAAGTGCGTTGGTTGAGCCGAGGCGCAGTGCTCAAACGGTTCTACAAATTGCGCAAAGAGATCGCTGAGTTCATGCAGGCTAAAGGGAAGCCTGTGGAGGAATTGGACGACACCGAATGGACCAGGGACCTTGCCTTTTTAGTGGACATTACCGAACACCTGAACTTATTGAATGTTAATATGCAAGGTCGCAACAAACTCGTTACCGAGTATTACGACGGTGTCCGTGCGTTTCAAGGTAAACTTGCGTTATGGAAGGCACAGCTCTGTCAGCGCAATGCAGCCCACTTCCCCTGTTTGAAATCTCTGTCTGTCAGTCATCAGAGCATGGACAAGTATGCAAACTTGCTTTCCGGTCTCATGCATGAGTTTTCCAATCGATTCACGGTTTTCACTGAACTGGAAAAGGACTTTGCGTTTTTTGGCTCTCCATTCACCACGGATGCTTCCGAGGTCCCCGAGGCGATGCAAATGGAACTGATAGACTTGCAATGCTGCACGCGGTTGAAGGACATGTACAAATCTGTTGGTATTGAATCATTCTACCAATCGTTGCCACCTGAGTACCCGACTATCACTGCATTTGCAGGTAAAATACTCTGTCTGTTTGGGACAACATATTTATGTGAGCAGGCATTTTCAGTTATGAATATTAATAAATCGAAAATGCGCAATCGTATGACACATGGACATCTCAATGATGTCATGAAAATAGCCACGGCCCAGAGCCTGTCCCCCAATGTGGACAAGCTGGTGAAAAATAAAAGGCTTCTGGCTTCGACATGTAAAATGTAGCTGGCTTGTCTGCCCATGTAAGATAGTGCTGTGAAGTAATGACTGGGAGGGTATGTTTGTGGGAGTGGGAGTTTGTGGGAGTTGTTTAAGTTAATGTACCATCTGTTATTTATGTCTTTTTATTATTAAGTTCTAGTGAATATTTAGTCACTTGGCCTGTTGGTGGAGTACTTAACCTTGGCACATCTTTTGACTTCTTTAGGGCTACTTAGGGCCATCTTTTTTAATTGGCCTAATTAGGCCTGTGTATTGACATGGTTTTATGTGCAAGTTGTCAATAAATCTGATCAAAGTAATTTACAGTTTAGTTGTGTTTTTATGTGTCCTTGTCCATTTTGTTGTTTTTTTATTATTTAAAAAAACAAACATTTATAAATAATATTTATATTCATAAATGATATCAAATAGTATGTCTATTTGTTTAGTGTTTGGTCTTGTCACGCCGGTAATGCGGCCCCCTGAGGTCCCACTTGAAAACAATCTGGCCCCCTGACCAATTTCACCCTGGCACCCCTGCTCTAAATTGAGCGTAGGTGTGAATGTGAGTGTGAATGGTTGTCTGTGTCTATGTGTCAGCCCTGTGATGACCTGGCGACTTGTCCAGGGTGTACCCCGCCTTTCGCCCGTAGTCAGCTGGGATAGGCTCCAGCTTGCCTGCGACCCTGTAGAACAGGATAAAGCGGCTAGAGATAATGAGACGAGATGATCTGAAATTAAAATTATGCACTGAACCTTTAAAATTGCAAATTGTCCTTATTACTACAATTTATTTGAATTCACTTTTAGCTTCAAGTCATTTCTCATAAATCCATTTTTTTTTTTTAATGCAACATGACTTTCATTGGCAGTTTGTTCGTAAAATATATTATATATATATATTATTTACCAGCTGGGAGGTCCGTATCGTGAAATACCGTGACCGAGGTCTTGAAAGTACTGAGTGAGGCCCTCTGGGCCGAGGTCAGTATTCAAGGCTGAGGTCACGGTATTTCACCATACGGACCGACCTTAAGCTGGTAAATAATATATTTATTTTTTTCTTTACCAAATTCTAATAGAAAACGAGAGCGCCCGAAAGGGAAAACCGAGCCGAGCCGCCATTTTGAATCCTCATTCACAGCTGTAATGCAAATGGCTTCCTCCTCGGTATACAAGTGCACTTCCATGGCAGGAAAAAAAAAACTACATTTTGCCGCCTATGTAGTCCCCTATTTATACAAAATTGAGTCATTCAGGATTCAGCCATGTTTTTGCTCAGTGTTAGCAAATTACAGGTTTTTAGCTTTCTCCTGAAATGTTTTCTTTTATTTCTTCTACCTCAGGGTAGTAAAACTCGCTTTCGCTGTGAACGCTGTCGTTATCGCCATCCATGCTGTAAAATTCATGCTAATTTTCTGAGAAATGCTGGCAAAAATTAAGATTTTTGATAATCTTATTAAAAAAAAAAAAAAAGATAAATGTTGACAAAAAATTGCTACGTTTGCTGTTGTTGTGAACGAGCGAGTCGCCAGAGGTCTGTAACCGGGGTCCGTTTCGTAGGATACAGACCCGCTCGCCAGCCAATCAGAGCGCAGGATTTGGACCGCGAAAAAAATTGAGATATCACCTGTCCCTTAAGCTCACATTTATTTTAAAAATTCTGTAACATATACGTATGAGCACCACATTTAATACTTCGAACACAACTGAAATATTTCACCTTTAAAAATCAATAAAATCAACACCTGTTAGCTTCCTACGACGTACACGTCTTGAAAACAGTCATAACACAAAATGCAAAAAAATATATATATTTATATACTTTTCCAAACCTTGTCGAATTTAACACGAAACTCGTGACCACATTCGAGGGGCGTCGTGAAAGAGTCCAGATCCTGTCCCCAGAAGGCGAAGAACTTCTCGATGCGCAGGCTGCGCAGGGCGTAATATCCCGAGTTACGGATACCGTACTTCTGTCCCACTGACATGACCTCGTTATAGACGTGCAACGCGTACTGCGAAAACAAATCACGTTAAAAACACTGATCCAAGGCCAGGGGTTAGTGGTGGTGCAGGACATTTAGGAGTACCTCACCTCTATCGGGATGTACAGCATGAAGCCTGGCTCTCCTGTATGAGTCATACTCATCACTCTGATTCCATTAGCATAGCCCACGCTCATTTCCTGAAATGACCGCAGTGACAGATTTAGACATATATTAACAACTTCAACGTCTAATCTTTCGAAGGACGAAACCTGAGCGAGAGACAACATCCACGACTTGCCTTACAAAACAGAGAGGGAAAATGCTCCGGAGTCATCGAGACATAGGACAGCTCAGACAACACGTCCATCGCCCGAGGACCAATCAGATTAAGAGCTGCGAGACGCAAGAGATGAGAGGTCAACTCATACCATCGTTAAGTAAATGATTAAATCGTTATTAAGCTTCGTAAATTCTTTAGCAATGACGTACCGGTGTATTTCCAGCTGACGTCCTCTAGGTGGAGCTGTGGATCACTGGGCATGTGCTTCTTTATCCAAGACCAACAATGCACTTGCTGATCCGTGGGCGAGATGATGAAGAAACTAGCGGGGGGGGTATAAAAATTTAAAAACTCTATAGATACCACAAGACAAAATTTCCACACAACACCACTCATGTAAACCGCTTCTGACTGCAGTGTGTTTTTAATTTAAATGTGCAATAAATAATCAATATCGAGTGTAACCTTAAAAGTACACTATATAGCCAAAAGTATTTGAACACCCGACTATCACTGGCCACTTGTTCTTGATTCCTAGATTCCTGTTCTTGGCTGCACGACTGGAACCCAGTGTGTTGTTCTTTCTGCTGTTGCATGCGGAGATGCTTTTCTGCTCACCACGGTCAGGCCCGCCGACAGGGGGGGACAAACGGGTATGTTGTCCCGGGCCCAGGAATGGGGAGGGCCCAGAACTGGGCTCTCATGAAGTTGCGATTATTTTATTTCATTTCAAAATAGGGCTGCACAATTAATCGAAAATCACAATTTTGGCTGCCACGATTAAATTAAATGAAAATCGTGATTTATTTCCATTTAAAATGCGAGCTCTGCTGCATATCTGATCAAGCACTTTTTGACCAGTACTCTGGTGGAGAAGTCCTGCCTCAAGTGGAGGAGTTTAAGTATCTCGGGATCTTGTTCAGGAGTGAGGGAAGGATGGAGCGTGAGATCGACAGGCGGATCGGTGCAGCCTCCGCAGTGATGCGGTCGCTTTACCGGTCCGTCGTGGTGAAGAAGGAGCTGAGCCAAAAGGTGAAGCTCTCAATTTACCGGTCGATCTACGTTCCGACTCTCACCTATGGTCATGAGCTTTGGGTAATGACAGAAAGAACAAGATCGCGGATACAAGCGGCTGAAATGAGTTTCCTTCGCAGGGTGGCTGGGCGCTCCCTTAGAGATAGGGTGAGAAGCACAGTCACTCGGGAGGAGCTCGGAGTAGAGCCGCTGCTCCTCCACATCGAGAGGAACCAGCTGAGGTGGCTCGGGCATCTTTTTCGGATGCCTCCTGGACGCCTCCCTGGGGAGGTGTTCCAGGCATGTCCCCCCGGGAGGAGGCCCCGGGGAAGACCCAGGACACGCTGGAGGGACTATGTCTCTCGGCTGGCCTGGGAACGCCTCGGTGTTCTTCCCGAGGAGCTGGCCGAGGTGTCTGGGGAAAGGGAAGTTTGGGCTTCCATGCTTAGACTGCTGCCTCCGCGACCCGGTCCTGGATAAGCGGAAGAAGACGAGACGAGACGAGACTCCGCCAAACCATTAGGGGGCGAACCGATGCATGTAAGGTTTCATTACTCCGCCTAAATAAGCGAGCAAGCCAAGTGCGCAGAGCTTCAGTGCAGCGGTATCCAGTGTTGCCAGATTGGGCGGTTTTAAGTGCATTTTGGCGGATTTGAACATATTTTGGGCCGGAAAAACGTCAGCAGTGTCTGGCAACACTGGCGGTATCTTCTTCAAGGGGTGATAGCGTGAGAGTCGGTAACAGATTGAGCGTATTTAGCACTGGAGGCAATGCTGTGACCTGCCTTCGCTCATGTTTAAAGCCAGAGCATGTTGATAGGCTGGTCTTTCTCGCTAAAAACTTGTAGGCCTCAGTATAATGCTATGTAATTGTTGCAATTGAGTTTTCAGTTCCTTCATCCTTTGGTAATTTCTTGGATAAATTTCATTTATTTGTCATTTGGAAATCAGAATTTCTCTTTTAAATTTCATTCTGCACTGAAAGCTGTTCATATTGTTTGTTTGAATATAATGAAATAAGATTTAAGTGATTTCCCTAACATCAAGAATAATCGTGATTTGATAATTGTGATTACAATTTTGATCAAGATAATTGTGATTATCATTTTTTCCATAATCGTGCAGCCCGATTTCAAAATGTGTTGATTTGGGGGAGAAATGTGCTATATTTGCATTCAATAAATGATTTCTAGATCTTTTGCCTTTATTGTCTTTGAAAAAGGCGTCAAGAACCCCCTACCACCCCTAATGCAAAAATGGTTTGGTCTGACTCTTTGATTAAGGGGAAAAAAACGACATCGTTCGATCATAGCGCTTCGACAATCAGCGTGCGTGCCATTTGCCAACATGCACAAGTCAGGAGCACAGAAAAGAAAAGAGAAAAAGAGAGGAAGAAACCAAGAGACTCAGGGGCTCACTGCATAAATATTTTAAAAAAGATTCGGATGATGCAGCAGGTACTAGCAAAGGCAGTGGGGCAGCTGAGCCAGGTAAGACAGCCGACTTTTTCCAGCCCCGTAAAGTAACCCCAACCAAGGCACGTGCGGCACGCAATTCATGTTACAAACGAGGGGAGAGCAAGTCACACTGAACACCATATCAAACGCACAGGGCATTGAATCATTTCATAACCACAACGGTTTAATAACACTGTGTTTCATATATCTGATTGAAGCTAAGAATATTCACATTAGCCCACAATCATATCCCGCCGTTTCTCGAGCGGTGTGTTCTTCTCTGCTTTTCACACTGGACAGTACGCACACACAGTATACTACGTTCGCCCCCAGCCCTGCCCGAAATCCCTGTCCATTGCTGCTCCTTTAAGAGCACCCCAATCGCGTGATTATAGTAGACTATCCACGAGTTTAGGAAGGCATTGCGGGGGCTGTCGCATGCAGGCTTGGGGCGTAACGGAATACATTTAATGGCGTTCGGTGGGGGGCCCATTCAGAGCATTTTGTCCCGGGCCCAGCCAAAGCTGTCAGCGGCCCTGACCACGGTTATAAAAAAAAAAAAAAAAAAGGGGTGATTATAAGAGTTACTATATCCTTCCTGGCACAAAAGCTCAACCCATAAGCTCTGTCCATTTTCCTCAGACCTGCCTCATCAACGAGGCATTTGTTTCCACCCGCAGAACTCTCGCTCACTCGACTCAATGTTTTTTGTTTTCCGCACCATTCTGTGTAAACTCTCGAGACTGTTGTGTGCGAAAACCTCAGGAGGAGGAGATCAGCAGTTTCTGAAATACTCGAACCAAAAAAACACTCATCTGGCTCAAACCAACCAACACCCATGCCACAGTGAAAGAAAGTCACGCTTTGAGGTCACTATTTTCCAATTCTGATGTGTGAACATTAACCGAAGCTCTTGATTTGTATCTGCATGATTTGATGCATCGTGCTGCTGTCGAGCGATCGGCTGATTAGAGAACGGCGTCAAACAGCAGGTGGATGTATAAATGTTCCTAATAAAGTGAGTATCTTACCCAAACTGTTAGAAGTGTGCAATTCACGTTTTTATAACTCAAAAAACAACTAGGATTAATCTTTCTCACTCTTGCGCATCATCTTTATCTCCACTTCCAGAAGAAAACCAACAAACCATGCAGAAGGTGATTATTTGAACCTTCCTCCTGACGAACCTGTTCTTGCTCAGGCGTACCACGCTGCAGTCGTTCTCGTAGCCCCCTCTCTCGTTGAGCATGCCTGTGTGGACGATGTGTCCTACGGGAACGTCCAGGTCATTAGAACACAGACGCTGGAGCAGCTCCAAGGCCTGGTCCCCGGACGACTGGTAGGTCAGAGAACGCAAAAAAAAAAAAAATTATATACGACAGTGAGTTAATGACACAGTCATGCAGGAATAAAACTATTTACAAACTCAACCTCAACATCGAGATTAAACCTTACTAAACATGCTGTATTCTACACACCAACATGACTATACAGAGTTAACAAGAGAAATAAATAAATAAATAAATAAATAAACGTTCCGGCATCCAAGCAAGAAAAAGGATTGCAAAAGCCACCCTGTTGAAATTTACACAACTGCAGAATCTGGGTTTTGTTTTTTTTGCTCCTGCAAGTATTTTTTCCTTCAATCACTTCATTTAAAAAGGAATTTGCTGTGTAATGTTTATTTATTCAAAAAGAAATTCACATATTGCAATTTGTGTTCGGTTTATAGTTGTTTTTTTTTTTGTTTGTTGGTTTTGGGGGCGGATCGATTCACATTGTCTAGTTAATCTCTCGGTTAATTTCCACACTTAGTCATTTTAAAACATGGGAAAAAAATATATTACGCAACGGATCACATGAAACTACAAGTCACGCTTCCTTCCCACATTCTGTATTTTCATTTTATTTAGCCTTCAATTAACTACTTATTAAAATCACGTGCGTTTAATGTTCTGTTTCATGGATTTTTTTTTTAATTGAACGCTGCCATTTATTCTTTTACTGACGTCTACTGTTTCACAGATTTATACAAGTGGCATTTTGTAAAGCACTCTGAACTGCTTTTTGTATGAAAGCTGCTATAAAGATTTTTATGATTATTACTGAAGAAATACCTTTTTAATAGGGTTTAATTTCCATACTGCTCAGTCTTCGTCCTGCTTTTTTGGCCGCTTTGTTAAAATCCAATTACGTAACACAAAATTTATTCAAACAAACTATTCAGATTGGATCAGTTCATCAAGAGGACATCTGTAATTTTTTTTTTTTTTTAAAAACACGTCTCTTCGGTCATAAAACTCTCGCATCTAGACAGTAATTAAAGGAGTACGCCACCCCCAAGTGAAATTGAGTCAGTCCCTAGAGTTGGATGAGTGAGCCAAAGCGTTTTGTAGCCGACCCAGCCATTGTCCTGATCTGGAAACGTCCCGGTTAGCTTTAGCTTAGTCGCTGTAATCCAGCGTTTCCAGCTAGCATTGTCGTTGCAAAAGTGAATCAAATAACTCAAGATTTTTTATAATTACTTCTCATGACCTATACATTCACATCGAGTACACATATCAATGCAAATTAACACGAAGGGATTTACTAGACCAATTTATATATGGAACTATTTTCGGCCACAGCACAGGCAAAGCACCGCTGCAGGCGCAAAGACACCACGCAGCACCTGAAAACCCTGGTTTCCCTGGTAACACTGGTGTATTGACGGAAGTTGTGGTGCTGCGTGGTGTCTTTGCGCCTGCAGCGGTACTTTGCCTGTGCTGTGGCCGAAAATAGTTCCAGATATAAATTGGTCTAGTAAATCCCTTCGTGTTAATTTGCATTGATATGTGTACTCGATGTGAATGTACAGGTCATGAGAAATAATTATAAAAAATCTTGAGTTATTTGATTCACTTTTGCAACGACAATGCTAGCTGGACACGCCGGATTATAGCGACTACGCTAAGCTAAAGCTAACCGGGACGTTTCCAGATCGGAACAATGGCTGGGTCGGCTACAAAACGCTTTGGCTCACTCATCCAACTCTAGGGACTGCAGGGACTGACTCAATTTCACTTGGGGGTGGCGTACTCCTTTAAATGACCACAGGAGGACAGAGTTTCTAGCAGATTGTATTTTCCACGAATCTGAAGGTTTGTGTCATGTGGTCATATGATCACGCTCCATTCACAACACGGCGTCCAAGTGACCATTTTATTTTCTCTCTCTCCTCTCCTTTTCCGATCTCCAATCAGGACGGAAATAAAATCGCAGAGGAGCACCTGTAATATCGGAACTTACCCCAGGTAAATTTAATCCTGTCTGAATAGGACTAAAAATAAAAATAATTTAAAAAATAAATGAGTGTACACTCCTGCAGTCACTCACTGTGAGCTCAAACTTGGTGAAGGAGGACATGTCAATGACACACACCGCCTCCTTACAGCACTTCACCTCGGCACCAACGATGTCAAACCAGTCCGGCTTGTAGAAGGTTTTACTCTGGTCCAGGGCCAGCAGATCTGTATTCAAGAAAAAAAAAAAAAGTCACACGCTAAGAAATACCGTAAAGCAAAGATTCCTTCAAAAAGGATGAAAAAAAAAAAAAAAAAAACACACACACACACACCAGTAGTCTCAGGTACAATTTGTATAGTTTAACAAGGAAATTGCCTGAGAAGTTTCACCGAATAAACAATTAAAAATAAAAATTACGTTTCATATATTGTCATAATGTTCCAACTTTAAAATACTATAAAACAGTAGTGAGCCATAATAAGTGAACCAAAGTCAATATTTGGTGCAAGATGACCCTTTGCTTTCATTAAAAAAAAAAAACTATACAAGTCTCAAGTACGACAAGATGAACTGTGAGATCCTGCTCACTTACGTGTACGTCTCCCACCCGCGCTTATATCAGAACGCAAGCAATCGAAGGAATAGGACACTTATTATTATATGAATGTTGACTTCGACAAATAATGAACCCTGAAACGAGTAAGTAAAGAGCGGTGTCTTTCCCCAGGGATTTCAAACAGCATCCTGGTAAACTGTCATTTTGAAATTGCTTCTTGAAATAGCGTCAAAATCCACGCTATAGGCTTCGTAAATACATTCAGTAGGTAAACAGGAAGTCGATGTGCGACAGACCTGAAAACGCTATACACTGTACAGAACCCCAAGCTGAAGTTTGGTACCAAGTGGCTATGATTTGTGGTTGCTGAGTAGAGGTCTGTGCGGGACAGAATTTTCAGTCCCGCTCCCGCATTGTGCAGTCCCGCTCCCGCAAAGAATTATGATTTTCAGTCCCGCTCCCGCCCGCGCCTGCCATATTTTGTCCCGCTCCCGCCCGCAAATCCTGCATGATGCAGACGTTCGCGTTATTTCTCACGAAAGTTCTTGTCATTGGCTTGGGGAATTAAACATGCTGAGCTTAGCTGAGCTCTCCACTGACCGATCCTTCACCTAGCGAGGGTGCGCGTTGCCAGGCGGCATGCGCAGCTGAGGCTTTACAGAGATACCAACACACCTACCAAAATCTACAGTGGATATTAAGAATATTGTACATTGCACATAGCTTATATGTCACTCCTCACATTTACATTCTAGGAAATACAAGTAGGCCTATAAGAAATTAATACAATTTAAAGACACAGCGTGATGGTGCCCCGCCCCCTACTTACATGGCGATTCAGGCCTGATGTACCTGATTTATGGCCGTTGTACGTCAGAACCTTTTGGCACTTATCACAACAAGCAAAGGGCAGCTGATTTCCCTCCGCGTCGTACACGAGTGAGAACGACTTCCAAATGGCTGATTTCAGGACTCTTGACTTTTTAACGGTAAATGTACCTCTTTTTAAAGCAGCACTTACTTCTGAAGCACTGTGAGCTTCACTAGAGGAGCTCTGCTCTTCTGCCGTGATCGGAGATCTCAAACACGGAAGAGCGGAAAGGAATCGGAAACGTATGTGAGATTAGAAAACATCCGCAAATTTAGGCATCTTAAAATGTTTTTATTAATGCCAAATAAAATATCCAGCACAAATTATATATGATAGACATAAATTAATAATTTATAAATTTTATTTTAAAACACGTTTTTAGTTAGCGGGACTGCAGCTTATCACCTCTCCCGCCCGCTCCCGCATTGTGTACTCCCCCTCCCGCCCGCAATGAGCTTTCAAAATTTGTCCCGCGCCGCACTGCTTTGCGTCGGGTCCCGCGGGACTCCCGTGGGAATGCAGGGCTCCATTGCTGAGAAAAAGGGTGTTTCGGACGGACGGAAACACGGACGGACAGAGGTAAACCAGTATCCCCCCCCCCGTCTCTTTCGGAGCGGGGGTATAATAGAGTGCAGTTTTATGCGGAAATGAGCTGTAGGTTTTACTGAGCATCTTGCAGAACCAGCCACAGTTCTTCTGGACACTTTGACCGTCACACTCGCTTCTTCATTCTTGCACAAAACCCAGTCGCCTTCATTGTTTTCTTTTTACCTCGCCTGTGATAGAGTAAGTGGGGTGAGGTATTGTAATCGGTGCGGTTTGTTTGTTTGTGTGTCTGTCTGTTAACAATCTAGCGTCTAGACGGTTGCACCGATTGACTTCAAATTTTCAGGGTAGGTGGGCGATGGTCTGTAGATTATCTGATTAAATTCTGGGAGTAAATCGGGTCAAGCTGAAGGTCAAGGTCACTGGAAAGGCCAACCTTTCGGTCAAAATAACACATTTTCCATTGTAACTCAAAAACGGTTGCTGATAGACAGATGTTTACTATTATGAGCATACAGGAAGTCCCATATGGCCTTTCATTTGGCACCATGATCTTGGACCTTGAAAGGTCAAACTGAAGGTCATGGTTTTTCAAACTTTAAAATGGTTCATGATAGCCAGATGTTTACCCTTATCAACATATAAGAAGTCCCATATGGTCTTTCAGTTGCCACCATAACCTTTGACCTTGAATGACTTTGAAATGTCAAACAAGGTCATGGATTTTTCATTAGGACTATAACCGGACAGCTGATGATTGAGAAATATTACCATTATCAACATATAGGTATAGAATAAGTGCTGCCAGGCGAGGTTTGTTTTCCCTGACAACACTTGCTTAATCTGAAAAGTGCTCGCTTGTGGAATATGCTGCTCAGACATATTACAAATTTTTTTTCTGTAACTTAATTTTGTGCTGGAAAACAAACTCGAAAATGTTTTTGTACTGACTCGATAGTGTAGACGTCATGAAATAGAAATCTATAACAAAGTTTGTATAAAAAAAATTAAAATAGGGCGCCTAAAGGCCGATTTATGCCGACAACCCAGTCCTCGCAGATGGCGTCGCAGATAGCGTCTGCGAAGCCTCCCCCCCTTCGCAGACGCTCTGCGCGCACCTCCCAAAAATTGTGACCACCGCAGACAGCGTCGCAGACAAGAGGGCTCTGATTGGTCCACTCTACATCCGCTGTACACGCACTTCCGCTTCCTTACTTTCCCGGTTTGTTTTGTTTTCACGACCGCCATTTTTAAAAACACGAGCGAAGATGGAGCAGCACGAAGAGCGGTTGATCGAGGAAGTGAGGAAGTACGTACATCTATACGACTCCAGTTCTAGTCATTATAAGCATAATTATAAGTAACCGGAGGATAAACACTCCACTAACCACACCCACCAACTACTCCTAGCGATTTCGCGACTTCGCGCCCCCTTGCGTTGTGACGGTGAATAACATCGCGCATGCCTATACACGCCTATACTCCCCGCTCAACGATAAATTACAACTGTCTGCGAAAAGCTATCTGCGAAAGCCTTGTCGCAAGAGCATGCAGAGCCCCTAAGACTTTTGCACAGTACTGTATATATATAAGCATCCTCAAACAGTCCCTCACCCTTTCCTGGAGGAACAAAGTATTTGGCCCGCTCAAAGCCATGCTTCTCCATCCAACGGGCCCCCTGCGTGTCCAGACGGTCGTAAAGGGGGCTGGTGCGCAGCTGTCTGCCCGTCTGGAAGTCCCATCTCGGGACTTTCAGCTCATATAGCAGGGCTAAAGCAATCAGAGAGAGAAATGGACACACTGAAATGAAACACTGACCCAGAATACAAAGAGCTGCGCGCACACACACACACCATGAACAGATGAGATAACAGACACACAGGCTTTTTACTGCACTCGGAGTTTCAACCATTTTGAAAAGCATACCGTCGAAAAATGAAAAAGATTCATCTGCAGTTTATTAAAACATGTCATGAGGTTAACCTTCCCACATTCATAATAGTAGCTGGCTGGGGGGGGGGACCCACTCGGAGGTGTGCTGTTATAGGAAAATAATAAACGACAGCATGATGTCATAAGGTGGAGTTAACTTGTTAGCACCAAGAACTTGATTATTTTCCTATAACAGCATGTCCCAAGTGTTTTATTCCTCTTATACAATAGAAATACTATTTGTTTCTGAATTAAAGAAAACATGTCAGTTTTTATCCATTTACTGTTATGGAACACCTTCTGACCAACCAGTATTACATTGTAGGATAGTCATAATTAATGACAAACAGTTATATTTCACGTCTCACACACACAGCTTATCGAAACTGAGAATGACTGATGTTCTCTAAACTTTTAAACTGCTTTCATACAAAATGTAAGCCTTAATTCATTCTATAATCCTGTTCTGTCCTTTGTTCAGTACTTACGCATGACCTCCATCACTCGATGACGCAGAAAAGTGCGGCTGCTCTGCAGATTACCGAAGCGCTTGATGTCCAGAGGCCAAACGCTGGCACTTGGATAACCATAAGTCATCCATTCCGCCAAATATCTGAGCGCAAGAAATGCAGAAGTTTAAAAAAGAAGTAAAAATACAAAACACTAGGAAATACAGTCACTCTGTCCGTACTTGCCAGCCCCTCCTGCAAAAGACAGACCCGAGGAGTTCATGCCTGCCAGGACAAAGTAGCCGTGCACTCCTGGAGTCTCGCCCATGAGGCAGCGCATGTCTGGGGTGAAGGATTCGGGGCAGTTCACCAGCTGATGGATCTCACATGATTCCAGGCTCGGCATTCTCCTCAGCAGGGCGCTCAACATGGGTTCTGGAAAAGGAAGTTCAAACCAACGCCTTTGGTTCACCTTTCAGAAAAAATGAAAACAGACCGACCAAACAGCCAAGTGCATGCAGGAATCACAAAAGTCACCAGAACAGAGACGATGCGAAAGAAATCAGACAATCAGATCAATAACTAGGTTAAGTTTTGTCCATTCTGTCCAGTTTCTATTTTCTGGTTTTGGTTGCTGGTGCAAATCTCCAGCTCAGAAAGCCTTTCTGTAGTTTAGCAACTCGTATCTACAAAAAAATAAAAATGCTGCAAACCAAAAAAAAAAAACACATCATGTTTGATTCCTTTCCTTTCCTGCAGGCGAGTCAAATCAGAGTCAAATCACTTTCTCACTGCAATCGAACCACCCTCGAGTTCACCTGGACACACGCAAGACGCTCACCTCACTCCCAAGCTCCCTGATCATTTATTTTTGGTCCACACAAAGTGGATAACACACCATAGACTAAACACTGCATTTCTGAAAGGCCCGGTCCCACAATACTGATAACTTTAACGATAATTATAAATAAATCGGTTCCCTGCAGTTGATGTGGTTGGTGCTCACACCAGACCGATAACGATCCCTATAGAGAGCGTGCACGTGACGTCACGAGGTCACGTGATATTTGTTTATCCGCCATCTTGGACGAACCCGTTCTAATTATCAAGTGTGTGGGAGTAGATCTTTCGAGAATGGTTATATCTTGTTCAGCATTTGGCTGTACCAATAGACAGGGCCAAAAGGAGGGCCTGTCATTTTATAGATTCCCCACAGACGCGGAGAGACGCGCAAAATGGGTGTCCGCTGTGCGAAGAGAAAACTGGAACCCCAGTTCTACCAGCCGAATTTGTAGTGAACACTTCATATCAGGTAGGTGTAATCTTCTAATTCAATACTCCTAGTACATCTGTTAAGTTGATTTTCGGATTGAATGATAACTGCATACTTAGAAACTAGACAGTCTCTAACGTTTAAAATGGCTATGCCTAGCCCTACTACCCTGGCCTAGTCTATGACAATGTTTTATCTTTTTGGCTCATATATGCCTTTGAAAGGCCAATCCATAGTAGGGATGGCGAAAGCTAAAAAAAAAAATCTTGACCGACCACCGAGCCTCATTAGCCGGTTAAAGTCGGTTAACCTATGAGTTTAAACAGGGATGCAAACGGCGGATGCCGCCTTTTTCACGGCTGAATCGCGCAGATCCGATTTTTTTTTTTTTTTGGGGGGGGGGGGGGCATTGGAGTGTCTGAATAATTTCATCAAAGTAAATTCTGTATTAAAATTACTTAATAAGCAAATTCCGTTACAGTCCATGAAACAGGAATTATGAGAAGAAAACAGTAAATCAGAAAGCTGCGCACGTTTTCGCGGAAGCTGCGCAAATGTGCGCAGCTTTCTGATTTACTGTTTTCTTCTCATACTTACCTGGAACTGAGTTTAGATTTCGAACATTCCTACGATAAAACGTCCTGCATAGTCTCTTTATGATAAATGTCTTAATGCCACTTACCCGTGATGTTATCAAGTAAACATTCTTCTTCGGAACCTTCCAGAGGTATAGTTGGGATGCCCATCCCGCAACAAAATATTTATAAGCTTCCAGGCTCTTGTAAGCTTTGAGGGCTTTGCCAGTGTAACACGATTCACGATTAACAAGAAAATTGTAAATGTCGTGGTAGGCCAGATCGGGCAAATCGCCGGCACCGCAGCTCCGAATTTCCCTGAACAAGGATTGCGGCAAGTTGTACGGATCTGCAATCCCCAACCTGGAACACTTTTCCATGTAACGCTGCCTCACGTCACCTTCAAGATGCTGAACAAACTTAGACAAGTAATCGTGCGATGTAGATGGGGTATTTTCCGAATTTTCTTGGGGATTACTCCCTGGATCCATTACGCTCGCGCAAGGTAAACAATCCTGATGCCGTCCAATATGGTGGCGTACACACGTGCGGGTCACGTGACTGCACATCCTCTATAGCCCAGGCCTAGGTTTCTCCGTATCGGTGAGATTGCTTCTGGAGCGATTTTTCCAGGACTGGACCTGATCTGACCAAACATCTGACCAATCAGATAATTGTTTACATGTGATGCTGCTTGAGCACGTGCCATTTTCATCGACCCCAGGCATCTTTGTACATCCTTGTTGCATCATGAAGGTCACGGAATACGGATTTTAAAAAATATAACACAAAGCATGGATCTTTTATTCATGGATGTGTGATTTTATCAACAGTAAAGTAAT
Source organism: Neoarius graeffei (assembly GCF_027579695.1). Lineage (NCBI taxonomy): Eukaryota > Metazoa > Chordata > Actinopteri > Siluriformes > Ariidae > Neoarius > Neoarius graeffei. The sequence continues at coordinate 7,638,966 of NC_083574.1, forward strand.
AAATATGTATAAATGCAGGTAAAATGCATTTTAATTATGAACTTCAGCAGTCCAAACATTTAATTGTTTATCCGTGATGCATCAATCTGTAATATACTGAAACGTCCGTGACCGAGACGTAAATTATTAGCATCCGTCATGCAACTGTATTAACATATGACATGTATATGACATATTTTGTATCCTTTATTATATTTCCGTAGTCCGTGACTTATCCGTATTTTGTCAGCCACTGGAGTATGTACATGGGTTGTTTTGGAGTCAAGCTGTACAGTATGACCCGGAATAATAATAATAATAATAATAACAACAACGTGCTACTACTTGGAAGAAACTTCCATGACTATTCCTAAGTTGCATGCATTTATTTCCCGAGTGTCAGAACCAACCGATGTTACAATTGTAGAGTGACTGCTCCAGACTGGAACTACATTCGGGCAGAGATACAGTCAGAATTATAGTTATAGGTATCGTTGTTGTGGGACCGGGTCCTAAAACCCTGAAACCCTGGTATTAAGGGTGTTTTCACACCTGGTCCCCTTTAAAGGAACCAGACTCAGTCCTCTTTAAGTGGACCAAAAAGTGGACCAATAGAAACTCAGTTCTTTTTGTGTTCACACTGTGAATTTATTACAAAGAGGACTGGGTTCTCTTTCTGGTCCAGTTAAGCTTTGATGGGGCCTCAGTCCTCTTTCTGTTCACACCAGGTCCTCTAGAGCCCTCAGACCCCCAGTGCATGGAATTCTGGGTAATTTTCTCTTGAATCAAAATGTCTGCTGCCATGCTTGCCCTGCTGTATTCTTTGATCAAAATAGTGGGGATTAAGGAAAATAAAATTATATATATTTGTGCTGTCAAGCGATTAAAATATTTAATCGCGATTAATGTCGCGACTGTCATAGTTAACTCGCGATTAATCGCAATTTAATCGCACATTTTTATCACATGAAAAACCATTGTAATTCTCTTATCAGCATAAAAAAGTGAATGGGCTTGCTTTGTACCAATGTTTTTTTTTATTGCAAAGCATAACACGTCTTGACACAGCCACTGCAAAGTGAAACCTAAGCCAAGCACCGGGCCTAGCAAAAGAACCATGAGTGAAGTGATCTACTGCTTGAGTTAGTCTACAACTATAATCAGAGAGACAGGTTACACAGTGACGGTAGGCTTGACATGCTTGATTATAATATAAAGTACACTATTATATTAAGTTTAAGTTGTTCGTTGATAAATATTGCATTGAATCTGATCTTTAATGTTTCAGCTCACTTAACACATTTTGTACTTTTACACTTTGCCTGTTGATGCGTCGCGCTGTCCAATCAGAGGCAGCCAAATTTGCATATTACAGGAAGGATTTCTGGGATAGCATTGAGTTTACAGTTCAGAGGGATCTGGCTTCTTTAGACGCTGTCTTCTTAAAACTGAATAAATATTTAAAAAGAGCCAAATGAGCCAGTCTTTTGAACGGCTCTTTTCAAAGAACGGATCACAAAGATGCGGATCCCATCAAAGAGCCATAAATCCCATCTCTACTAGCGTGCCCTGCCCACGCTGGTTCTTTGGGGGGGGGGGGGGGGGGGGGGGGGGGGACTCTGGCTGGGCATTACAGTCGAGCTGCTATCGTTTTTCTAAGCAAAGTCTCTGTTCCAAGTTCCTGGCAGTTTCAAAAGCTTATGAAAAACCTACATCATGTCACAGAGCATTAATCTCGCGTTAAAAAAATTATCGCCGTTAAAATTGAGTCAAGTTAACGCGTTAATAACGCGACATTTTTGACAGCACTTATATATATATATATATATATATATATATATATATATATATATATATATAAATATAGTTATATTTAGTTATATTATTGTGGCCGACTCATCAGTCAGTAAGTTCAGAGAACTGTAAAGCAGCTGTGGTAAGTTCCAAAAGGAAGTTGAGTTTCCCTGCTACAGTCACGTGACCAACTACGGCAAACGAAGAAGGTTAAACTACAGTGAAAAAGGCGAAGTGAACCCGGTGCGCTTTTTGTTCACAATGCGCAGATTAGGCGAACCGTACCGTTGATTTTTAGCGAACCGTACTGAGACCACCTCCTGAGGTGGTCTCAGTTCGGTTCGCTTTAAAGGGGTCTGGGTACGGTTGGAGTGTTCACATATGCGCAAAAAATGCTGAGTCATCGATCTGAGTTCGGTTAGATGGCTGAAAGGGACCAAGTGTGAAAACACCCTAAAACATGTCACAAAGCTGGACTCACCAAAATGGTCCCAGTCCTCCTGCATGTTCTGGATCTCCAGCTGATTGCGGCCCTCGGTGAAGATGGGTTTGGGGTTCTTTTCGAAGCCTCCCGAGAGAAGGCCGCCCTGCCAGGTCCGGATATAGATCCTCCCGTCCATATCCATCACCACTGCATGGGGTCACATTCAGTTCAATGTCGTCATCTAAGCAACAATCTTGATTGATATGTTTAAAAAGAAAATTTGCCGAATAATAATCATCAAACATCGACGACATGCCATTTCGCTGGACATCGCTGGCTACGGATATAGCGCAGAGTGTATGTTTGTGGTGTGTTACCAGGCATTGTGGGTTGCAGAGGTTCTTGCAGAGGCTTGGTGAGGAGGTAGAAGTGTTCACAGCCGTGCAGAGGTACGGACACCTTCACTTCGCTGCTCTGGCCGAGCTCATACGCCCACTGCAAGAACAATTTAAATTTAAAAAAAAAAAATGGAAACACGATCTTATACATGGTGTAGTGGTTAGCACGGTCGCATCACAGCAAGAAGGTTCTGGGTTCGAGCCCAGCAGCCGGCGAGGGCCTTTCTGTGTGGAGTTTGCATGTTCTCTCCGTGTCCGCGTGGGTTTCCTCCGGGTGCTCCGGTTTCCCCCACAGTCCAAAGACATGCGGTTAGGTTAATATGGGACGGCCTTGGTCTGAGGTGCCCTTGAGCGATGCACCTGACTCCCAGGTACGTGTGTGTGCTCATTGCTCACGTGTGTTTTCACTGCTTCAGATGGGTTAAATCCAGAGAGGAATTTCACAAGCGTGTGATGAAGAAAGTTGTTCTTCTTAAAGCCCTCCTATATCTAATAACTTTTGTATTATTCCAAGGTTCTGACTGCAAAGCTGAATTCTGGGTAAAATGTTCTCTTTCTATTGCTGTTGGAGTTTCAAGACGTTTCACTGCTGCGCACACACATCGTGTATCCTGAGATAAAAAGCGTCCCGCATTTTACGATTCTAATTTTGATATCATTTTAATTCTAATAGTTTTGGAAATATATCCAGACATATAAAGTGGTTGTGTTTATAGACTCGCAGATCACAGAAGACTCGACTGTTGTCCTTGGCGGAGGTACACGCTCTCCGAGTGCACTTCTAGTTCCAAACTGAAGACTTTCCAGAACAGAAACTGAACCAGTCCCTGTTTTTTCAGCTTATCGAGGAAACTGCGTGGTTTTTTTTTTGTCGAGGAGAGCACAAATAAACCAAAGAGTCGCTCGAAATTGCAAATTGAGAACGTGAATAAAAGTTGTATAATTACGACGGCAAAATTAGTCTATAGCTGGAAAGTCAACTACAATATTCCTCAACAGACCAACCTGTCCAGCACAGTTGACAAAGTACTCGCACTCGACAGCGCCTCGGTCCGTCTCCACTGCCTTGACGTGACCCTTTTCCACAAGAACGTGATTTATGCTGGTTCGTTCATGGATCTGGACTCCTGACAAATAAAAAGAAACACAAAATTTGAGATGCTGTTTTAAACGCAACAGTGAGGTTTACTCATCTCACTAAAGCTTCACTAATCTCACCGTGCCTTGCTGCTGCTACTGCTAGTGCGTGATTGACGGCTGGAGGCGACACCACGGCGTCTCCCGGCAGGTGAAGAGCGCCCACCAAGTCATGAATGTTCACCATGGGGTGAAGCTTGGAAACCTCTTTGGGTTTGAGGATGTTACAGGTTATACCCAAAACACTGAAAGAATTAACGGAACAAATACATGAAACATCTGTTCATCATGAGGAAAACTATATACTAAAAGTCAGGGTTTTTTTCATTGATCCTTCGTCCTCCATGTTCAATTTTCTCACTTGCCACCAGGAGATAAAAAGCCCTTGAGGTTATTTGCCACTTGAAAGCAACTTTAGTGCTCGTCAGCGTTAAAGGAACAGTCCACCGTATTTCCATAATGAAATATGTTCTTCTCTGAATTGAGACGAGCTGATCCGTACCTCTCCGAGCTTTGTGCGACCTCCCAGTCAGTCAGACGCACTGTTACTCCTGTTAGCAATGTAGCTAGGCTCAGCATGGCCAATGGTATTTTTTGGGGCTGTAGTTAGATGCGACCAAACTCTTCCATGTTTTTCCTGTTTACATAGGTTTATATGACCAGTGACATGAAACAAAGTTCAGTTACATAAATTGAAACATGGCGATTTTCTATGCTATGGAAAGTCCGCACTATAACGACAGGCGTACTAACACCTTCTGCGCGCTTCGACAGCGCATTGATACCTTCACAGGCCCATGGTAAAACTGCACTTCCAGGAGGGGCTGCCGTCTGCCTCCCGAGCCGGCCGAGAGCGCTCCTCGTCGGGCACGGCCAGGCGGGCAAATGCCCTGGTCCGTCCGCCCTGTCTAAAAAGAATGGTACAACTCGAGCCCCATGGTAAAACTGGGACTTTGTCATTTTTCCGCATGAGGCCCATGGTAAAACCACACTTCCAGGAGGAGCTGCCGTCTGCCTCCCAAGCCGGCCGAGAGCGTTCCTCGTCGGGCACGGCCAGGCGGGCGAATGCCCTGGTCCGTCCGTCCTGTCTAAAAAAAAAATGGTACAACTCCGAGTGAAGGTATCAATGCGCTGTCGAAGCACGCAGAAGGTGTTAGTACGCCTGTCATTATAGTGCGGACTTTCCATAGCATAGAAAATCGCCACGTTTCAATTTGTGTAACTGAACTTGTTTCATGTCACTGGTCATATAAACCTATGTAAACAGGAAAAACGTGGAAGAGTTTGGTCACATCTAACTACAGCCCCAAAAAATACCATTGGCCATGCTGAGCCTAGCTACATTGCTAACAGGAGTGACAGCGCGTCTGACTGACTGGGAGGTCGCACAAAGCTCGGAGAGGTACGGAGCAGCTCGTCTCAATTCAGAGAAGAACATATTTCATTATGGAAGTACGGTGGACTGTTCCTTTAACAGGAGCAGTTTCACTGTTTATTTTAAAGAGCCATGACATTTTGTGCATCAGCACCAAATCATTCAACAGAGGATCGCAATGCATCGAAGGATTGATTATTCCTCCTACGGCACACACAGCAGTACAGACACTCATGAAAAAGTTTTAAAGAGCAATAAAAACTTACTTAAGTCTGGATGCCAGACGCTTCAGTGAAAGGAAACGGTCCTGATTCTGAGCCAGACACAGTGATCCCGTCCTGACAAAATCTGTACATACAACATGCACACAAAACGTCATCTCCTGAACGACAGCAGGAAAGTTGTCTTTTGCAATGCACATCATTTGTAAATGTGCACGTTAAAAATAAATAAATAAATAAATAAATAAATAAATAAATAAAATAATAATACACACCTGTTTTGACTCCAGTCTCCTGCTCCAAATGCTCATACAGGGCATTCGAGTAGTCTGCCATCTGGCTCTCGATAAAAATGGGTTTGGCGACACTTACTATCCCCGCACACAGCCGAGTCGTGCCAGCTCCGAGTCTACAACACAAAAAAAAAAAACTAAAATTTAAAAAATAAATAAAATAATAGCCTTCTTACTTGTGCCCATATTTTGGAAAATTGCTAAACAACCTTAAAGCTAAACTACCTTTCAGATTTTTCAAGTGTAGGTCATAAAAAGAATTTCTCGACACACAATTATTTTTGTTTAGCAGACTGAAAGCTACCGAATTCGAATCACAGACTTCCAATTTTATTCGGGTTTTTTTTAATAGAACAATTAATGAATTTAAGGCCACATGGCCCGAAATTCTCCGCTATTTTTGCCTGCTTCACCATGACCCAATTCAAGAAAATCATGCATGACATGGTGAGCTTTCCCTGTTCACGCAAGGCATTGTGGGATACAAATTTGAAACAGGAGAGAAAAATGGAGGATGCGAGTGCGCGAACGAAACGTGAAAAAACGACTACAGTAACGGAAAGAAAGCAAGAAGAAAAAGACGTTATGTTATATACGAAGGAAAGGAAACGCAGGACCAAACTAATAAATATCGGCGCTCAGCGAGCACCTCGGTGTGATCAGCTGTTCGTTTAGCAACAGAATGATGTCATAGGTAAACCTGCGCATGCGCACACACACACACGGACTTCCTCTGTCTGCTTGACTGCATGAAGCGAGCGATTTCATGCACATTATTTGCTTTAATCCCCTCAAACTAAATAACTTCTCAGCCGCAGAACGGCCTGATATTGTGTGAGCTATTACAGAAATAAACATACATCACAATGAGCACATTTCAGACGGAACTAAATTTCACCGATTTTATGAAATCGAAAGGCCGTGAAGCTTTAAGGCTTTGTACTCGGTGCAGAAATCGGATTTATCTGACTGGATCTCTGCGTTCATAATACAATTCCAGATGCCATTCTTTTGGATGGATGGGCGTCCCTTTTGCTCAAATCAGATGACAAAAAAAAAAGATTTAAGTCATGAAAGTGAAACTGGAATGTCTGGATTTTATAACATGTAAACCTGGGTTGAATATGAACAGAAACAGAGGGAATGGGATAAGAAAAAAATGGAAGGAAATAAGAAAGAAAATGCATTAAGATAAGAGAGGAGGACAGGAAGACAATGAAAGAAGGAAGGAGGAAGGAAAGAATAAAATGGAAGCTGCATGGGTGGATAGATGGACGTGCAAATAAATCAGATTTAAGCTTCAGTGAAATAAGGTTGCTATAATTAATATAAATTCTCCACTAGCATGACAAACTTGAAATAATATTTGGTTTGGAACAAAACGCCTCCTACAAGCATACTTCTTGCACAATACTCACCTCCCCTGCTCGAGAAGCAAGACCTCCGTCCAGCCTAACTTTGCCAGGTGATACGCGACAGAGGTTCCCACGATTCCCCCACCACAGATCACGACTCGGGCCTGGCTGGGCAGAGGGGCAACCTGGGCTTCCGGAGCCGTACTGAAACACTGGACCGAGCGCCACGGGCCATGGCAGACCGCTCGGGTTCGACAACACCGAGCGTGGGACAGGAACCGGGGGAGGAGGGCTGGGGACAGAGCTCGAAAGCTCCAAACACAGCCACGCATGGCACCTACACCTGTAATAAAACCACACACACACACTCGACTGGTTACAGGTATGTGAGCAACAGCATTCTATAAATCTTCCAATCATTCTAAGATTCTAACTCTGCCACCCGTCCTCACCACCTTCTACAGAGGAACTGTGGAGAGCGTCCCAGCCAGCTGCATCACTGTGTGGTTCGGGAACTGCAAAACTGGAACGCAAGACCCTACAACGCGTAGTGAGGACAGCTGAGAGGATTAAGGATTTTCCTCCCCTCCATCCAGGACACCTTGCAAGTACAATGTGTCCACAGAGCCTCTGCCATTGTGAAGGACCTTCTCACCCTCTCAGAGTCTGGACCTGAACCGCAAGCTTCTGCAACAGCTTCAACCCCTAAACACCCTGGGGCCACCCGACACCTCGCTCCCATAACAACCTGCCTCACCCTTCCCACACCATACAAAAAACACAATGGATATCCCAAGTGTCTGTCACAGTGGGTTTAGTCTGCACTGGTTTTGCAATTCAGGTTATGATGTTTCATGTTGTGTTATGACATGAATGCTGTGTTACGTCAGGCTGTCTCATGTCATGCCGTGCGTGTCACGTCAGGCTGTGCATGTTATGTCACATTTTGTGTCAGGTTGTGTCATGCTATGTGTGTTATGTCAGGTTGTGTTACGCTGTGCACGTTATGTCAGGTTGGGTCATGTCATGCTGTGTGTTATGTGAGGCTGTTTTGTGTCAGGTTGTGTCATGCTGTGTGTGTTATGTCAAGTTGTGTCATGTCAGGTTGTGTCATGTCATGCTGTTATGCTGTGCGTCTTATGTCATGTTGCATCATGTCACGCTCTGCGTGTTATGTTAGTTTGCGGCATGTCACGCTCTGCGTGTTATGTTAGTTTGCGGCATGTCACGCTCTGCGTGTTATGTCAGGTTGCGTCATGTGAGGTTGTTTTGTGTCAGGTTGTGTCATGCTATGTTAGGTTGTGTCTGTTAGGTTCTCTCATGTCATGCTGTGTTAGGTTGTGCAAGTTATGTTGTGTCATGCTGTGGTAGGTTGTGCAAGTTGTGTTGTGTCATGCTGTGTTAGGTTGTGCAAGTTACGTTGTGTCATGCTGTGTTAGGTTGTCCAAGTTATGTTGTGTCATGCTGTGGTAGGTTCTCTCATGTCTTATGTCATGCTGTGTTAGGTATTTCATATTGTCTTAGGTTATGCCATGCTGTGTTAGGTTGTGTACGTTATTTTATGTTGTCTTATGTCATGCTGTGTTAGGTTGTGCAAGTTATGTTGTCATGCTGTGTTAGGTTGCGTCATGTCTTATATCATGCCGTGTTAGGTATTTCATATTGTCTTAAGTCATCTTAGGTTATGTCATGCTGTGTATGTTATTTTATGTTGTCTTATGTCATGCTGTGACATGTCTTATGTCATGCTGTGACATGTCTTATGTCATGCTGTGTTAGGTATTTCATATTGTCTTAAGTCATCTTAGGTTATGTCATGCTGCGTTAGGTTGTGCATGTTATTTTATGTTGTCTTACGTCATGCTCATCTCATCTCATCTCATCATCTCTAGCCGCTTTATCCTGTTCTACAGGGTCGCAGGCAAGCTGGAGCCTATCCCAGCTGACTATGGGCGAAAGGCGGGGTACACCCTGGACAAGTCGCCAGGTCATCACAGGGCTGACACATAGACACAGACAACCATTCACACTCACATTCACACCTACGCTCAATTTAGAGTCACCAGTTAACCTAACCTGCATGTCTTTGGACTGTGGGGGAAACCGGAGCACCCGGAGGAAACCCACGCGGACACGGGGAGAACATGCAAACTCCACACAGAAAGGCCCTCGCCGGCCCCGGGGCTCGAACCCAGGACCTTCTTGCTGTGAGGCGACAGCGCTAACCACTACACCACCGTGCCGCCCCTTACGTCATGCTGTGTTAGGTATTTCATATTGTCTTAAGTCATCTTAGGTTATGTCATGCTGCGTTAGGTTCTGTACGTTATTTTATGTTGTCTTATGTCATGCTGTGTTAGGTATTTTACGTTGACTTATAACACGACCGAACATAAGGTGACATGTTATACTATTGTATGCAGGGCCATAACCAGGATTTTTCAAATACCGAGGTCAAACATTGCGATACATCTTATTTGCCAAAAAAAATGTCCTAATATGGTGACTTTTCATACATTTTGGAAACGAGTCAAAATCACAAGCCCAACAAGATGAACATGTTTATTTTAACAATTTCAAAACTGCACGATCACAAAAGTATTTTGTGTGTGTGTGTGTGTGTGTGTGAGTGAGTGAGTGAGTGAGTGTGGGTGGGTGGGTGGGTGAGAGTGAGAGTTTGAGTGAGTGATGGAGTGTGAGTGAGAGAGTGTGAGTGAGTGAGTGAGTGAGTGAGAGAGTGTGAGTGAGTGAGTTAGTGTGAGTGAGAATGAGTGAGTGAGAGTTTGAGTGAGTGATGGAGTGTGAGTGAGAGAGAGAGTGTGAGTGAGTTAGTGTGAGTGAGAATGAGTGAGTGAGAGTTTGAGTGAGTGATGGAGTGTGAGTGAGAGTTAGTGAGAGAGTGTGAGTTAGTGAGTTAGTGTGAGTGAGTGAGAATGAGTGAGTGAGTTAGTGTGAGTGAGTGAGGGTGACAACGCAATCTAGCCGAGCCTGAATGGACTTCAATTGCTTTTTAAAAAATATCTGCCCTTTTCAATAGCAAAATACTAGACGGTTATTGGACAAAACCGACTAAAACGTTCCATTCGGAGACTGAGCCTCACTGGAGATGAGAGTTAATAAGAGGGGCGGGACAAGACTTCCCGAGAGGAGGCTCATCTCCAGCTGCTGATTGGAGGAGGAGCTGTGAACGCGGCTGGGCTGCTCATGATTGACAGAAAGCAGTCAGAGGCGGTACATCATGTTGTAAATAAAATGTGAACATAAGTTTGCTACCCGTTTTCATTTCCGTTCGAAAATACAACCAATGATCAAAACAATAGTGTCTTGTGTTCACGTTAGCCTATAGTCTGGTAAGTTAGCAAAATAGCTCAAGTCTCGTCAGCACCCAATAACTTCATAAACAACAGGTCACGACTGTCCAGCCTTTTCTGATCTGAAACGCACCAAATCAAATCGAGAGAGACAATAAAAGAGTTTGTGCCGCCTGGAAAACGAAAATCCTATCTAGCTAAGTGGCTTCGACTGTTGTTGCTTGAAATGCTAATTAAAATTGCACTGTTAATGATCATAAGCATTCCGGACTGGCAAAATTAACTCCCCTTCTTCCCTCTTTCTTTTTCTCTCACTTGTTGACTTTCCAGAGCTGAGTTTGGTTTGTTTTAGTGTAGTAGACTTCTTCATCTTATGTCAATTTTCAGATTCCACGACTAATTGACAAACTGCCTGGCTGCGGAGTCGGACCTTGATGAGAACACTTCTCAGCTCTTGTGTATCCCGTGGTGCTTAGCTGACTATCCCGAGGCTGCCTGATATGAAATGTTTCCAATGTCGGATATTTCAGCTTCGTTTAAAAATGATTGTGGACTTTATTTTTAGACAAACAAATGAGAACAGGGGGATGCAAGCTGAATTTAGAATTTTCCACCGATCAAAGTCAGAACGATTTTCATCATATATTAATTTCACATTTCTGAGTGGAAAAAAAAAATACCGTGGGAAAAAAATGCCGAGGACATGAGCTCGATGTCCTCAATGGTAGTTACGGCCCTGATTGTATGTTATGTATGTCCTCTTATGTTGTCATAAAATGTTATGTCAGGTTGTGTATGTTATGTGACTTAATGTTTGTACAGCTCTAAGCAATATTTAATATTTATTTTCTCTTGATATTTGTTCTGTGCACTCTGGTCCAGAAGAAAACAATAACATTTCGTTCTTCTGTACCTGATGGATGTGGAAGAAAGACAAAGTTAATGAGTTTCGATTATATGTGGTTTAAATCAGTGTGACGTGTTTTCCTCCTCAGCGCTTTGCTGGTTTGCTCTGTCGCCTTCTTGAATTGTAAGCCATGTGTTAAATTATGTAAACTCCGTGTTAAACTAAAACTGCTAAAGACTCAACTGGTCAAAAGCCAACTCAAAACACCCAGAGGGGATTCATTCTACTGCGGTCTGTGCCGCCCCCCGCGGATATTTTTAGCAAATTAGCAAAACAAACAATGTCAGTCTTCTGAACACGACAGACCATGCCAATAAAAAACAAACAAACAAACAGTTTACACTTTTAATGGTTAACCAAACTAGCTTTAACTTTACAGTGCTAAGTAAGGCACACAAGAACTTGGCTAGTGCTAATGTTACTTAGCATTCTGTATGCTAGCTAACATTACAGCTAACCAGGTAGCAGGAAAAAGCCCGTGTTTATATTTATACCTCAGTTACAGAGTCGCTTCGTGCCAGCTGCTTACCTGCTTTACCTGCTCCAACTCCAAACTGATGATGATTTTTGTCCGTTTATCGCTACTTTTAACCTCTAAGCCTATTCTGAATGACAGATGAAAGCTGAGACTTTTGACCCAGTCAGAGTTTAGTTTTGTAAAACTTAGTGTTACATGTCTCTAATTATCCTCCTGGTTTGTTTTGCTAGTTGGCAGTCATTAATAATGGACTTTAGCTCTTCTTTTCCTCTCCAGGCTGATAGGAGAAAATCCAGCGTCCCTGTTCAAGTGTTCAACCATTGTGTGAATCCTATAGGCTGCCTATGTAGTGCTTACTACCAAGGGGAAGAGCCTTTTTAAAGCTGTAGGCACTTCTGCAAGTCAGTCTGCATGGCATGGGCATGGGCATGCAAAAAACACTTGGTTACTCACAGGCCACTTTATTACGAACACCCATACACAAATGCATCAAATCATCCATCCATCCATTATCTGTAGCCGCTTATACTGTTCCACAGGGTCACTGGCGAGCTGGAACCTATCCCAGCTGACGATGGGCGAGAGGCCGGGCACACCCTGGACAAGTCGCCAGGTCATCGCAGGGCTGACACAGAGACAAACAACCATTCAAGTCAAGTTTATTTCGATAGCGCTTTCAACAATAGACATCACCGCAAAGCATCTTCACAGAATCTGAATGACCCAAGACATGAGCCAATTTGATCCCTAATCTACCCCCAATGAGCAAGCCCGTGGCAACGATGGCAAGGAAAACCTCCCTCAGACGACATGAGGAAGAAACCCCGAGAGGAACCAGACCCAAAAGGGAACCCATCCTCACCTGGACAACAACAGACAACATGACTATAGCATTAACAGTTTTAAGTCAGTTTCGTTGATGTTATAAACTCTTCATTGACGGAAACTTGAGTGCAAAACTGTTCATGACAACCGCAGTCCCGAAGTTACCAAGCCAGCTGTAGTTCTCAGCCATAAAAGCATTACTGTAAGTCTCCAGAGCGTCTTCCAAGTGTGGCTTTCAACTGTCCATATGGGGCCGTCCTCTACAGGAGCGATGCGATGAGACTCCAACCAGACGTAGGGCATCAGGATGGATCAGGCAGGTCCGAGGAGCAAAAAAGGTCAGCACCTTGATCCCAGGATTGACATGTAACTCAGAGGGACAGATTTTTTAGGGGGAGAGAAAACACAGGTTGTTAGGTATGCCCAATGTCACCTGAATAAGTAGGTACAGTATACATTTTGCGCTGAGTACAAGCAGGAACTCTGGCAAAATTCACACTCATGGTCAATGTAGAGCCACCAATTAGCCTAACCTGCATGTCTTTGGAGGAAACCGGAGCACACCCATGCAGAACATGCAAACTCCACACAGAAAGGCCCTCGCCGGCTGCTGGGCTCGAACCCAGGACCTTCTTGTTGTGAGGCGACAGCGCTAACCATAACACCACCCTGTATCAAATCATGCAGACGCAAAGCAAGAGCTTCAGTTACCGTAATGTTCACAATGTTCAAACATCAGAATGGGAAAAACTGTGATCTCAAAGTGTGACTTATTTTCACTGTGGTATGGGTGTTGGTTTGAGCCAGATGGACTGCTGGTTTGAGTATTTCAGAAACGGCTGATCTTCTGGGGTTTTCACACACAACAGTCTCTAGAGTTTACACAGAATGGTGCGAAAAACAAAAAACATTGAGCTGAGTGAGTGACAGTTCTGTGAGTGGAAACAAACGCCTTGTTGATCAGACAGGTCAGAGGAAAATGGCCAAGGGTGGGTTTCCAAAAAGCCTCTTAACGCTAGGAGACAGAGTGTTCATTGTGATGCTCGCTCTACCATTTAACGATGATCTTTGTGCTACGATGCTTTGGGGAAACACGGCACAGATTGGTTTGAGCTTTTTTGCCAGGAAGGATATAGTAACTCATAAAATCACTCTTTACAACCGTGGTGAACAGAAAAGCATCTCAGCATGCGATGAACACGTTGAGTTCTAAATGAACAGGGGTGGGTTTCCCAAAAGCATCGTAACACAAAGATCATCGTTAAATGGTAGCGCGAGCATCACAATGAACAGTCTCTTTCCTCTTAGCATTAGAGGCTTTTGGGAAACCCACACCAGTTCAGTCTGAAATGTCACACACAACCAAAACCAAACTATACACTGCTTTTAAAGAAAGAGGAATAAATTTCACCAAAGTATTTTCTTAAGGCTGATCAAGAATAATAAACAACAACAACTGCAGCTGATGACAGAAAACCAGGAATTTGTTAATTTACGTATTAATTACATTTTTAAAATGGTGTTGCCCCTGAGAGCCCCGACTCTCCATAGGACAAAGAGACAGGACATAAAGACAGAAATAGTGTGTTTACAAATTATAATTCACTTTTATAAATTGTTAAATAAAAATAATAATATAATTATGAAGATATTATGCGGGCGGCACGGTGGTGTAGTGGTTAGCGCTGTCGCCTCACAGCAAGAAGGTCCGGGTTCGAGCCCCGTGGCCGGCGAGGGCCTTTCTGTGTGGAGTTTGCATGTTCTCCCCGTGTCCGTGTGGGTTTCCTCCGGGTGCTCCGGTTTTCCCCACAGTCCAAAGACATGCAGGTTAGGTTAACTGGTGACTCTAAATTGACCGTAGGTGTGAATGTGAGTGTGAATGGTTGTCTGTGTCTATGTGTCAGCCCTGTGATGACCTGGCGACTTGTCCAGGGTGTACCCCGCCTTTCGCCCGTAGTCAGCTGGGATAGGCTCCAGCTTGCCTGCGACCCTGTAGGACAGGATAAAGCGGCTAGAGATAATGAGATGAGATGAGATGAGAGATAATGAGATGAGATGAGATATTATGCATGGTATTAAGGTGACATAACCTGGGGATTGAATCATAATATTGTGAGCGAATGCTTTTTCATTCTTATGTCCATCAGCATGCAAAAATTCTTGATAATGTACTATGAAGTTAATCACTTAATTAATATTAGATAAGACGGCCAAGACGTCTGATTTCTGAGCACAAGTGCTTGGACCCCGTAATTGCTGCTACTACTAATTACAATACTCAGAAGTGTATGTTTTAGTCGAAACAGATGTGCTTCTGCTCAGCTAGTCATGTAGAAGCAGCACAATACACAAAAATTATGCAGACATCAAACATCAACTTCTTGCCCAATTGAATAATTTCAGGTTTATAAGTGTTCCTATTAAAGTGGCCTGTGAGTGAATCTCAGTAGGCTGTACAGTATATGACTAGAGTCACAGCTGTTAGACAATAAAAAAGCTGAGTGCATGTTGTGATTAGTTTCCACCTCTAGGCCGAGCTCTCAGTCTGGGTGATGTTTGCTGGATGAGAAAAATAAGGTGGAAGGGAGTCCAGGGAGTCGAAATAGAAGCAGACAGCTCTCATTTCTATGTGAATGATCATTTTTCCTGTCAACTGAGTGAGTAACATATTTCTAGGGTGAAGAAAATTTAAGTAAATAAATAAATAGCCGGACATGGGTTTTATTCACAGACCCAATATGAAAGGATGACTTTTTTTTGAAGATAATTTTCGTGTTTATTTTAAACAGCCTTTCAAAGGGTTACTGTTTTTCCCAGAACTGAGTTCTTATACTTGTTTTAATAAGAATTGCCTTTTCATATCATATTACACAAAATGCATGACACAAAAATCATAATTAAGATTGATTTATATAATTTTCCTGGAAACACATGAAGAAATAAGGTTTAAAACGCAGAATTGTCATTAATTCTGCCTTACACGACTGAAACTAGATAAATTAAAAGAAAAGGTGTCTCAAATAATTTTGTTTATTTCCCTGAGGGAAGTTGAGTATATGCTGGTTTTATAAAAGAAAGATATTATTTTCTTTTTCCTCCTCCTCCTCCTTCTTTTCCTTCTTCTGCTTCCCTTCCTTCTCCTTCTTCTTTTTTCCTTGCTCTTCTTCTTCTTCTTTCCTTCTTTTTTCCTTCCTTTCCTTCTTCTTCTCCTTCTTCTTCCTTCTTCTTCTTCTTTTTTCCTTCCTTTCCTTCTTCTTCTCCTTCTTCTTTCTTCTTCTTTTTTCCTTCCTTTCCTTCTTCTTCTCCTCCTTCTTCTTCTTTTTTCCTTCCTTTTCTTCTTCTTCTTTTTCCTTCTTCTTCTTTTTTCCTTCCTTTCCTTCTTTTTTCCTTCCTTTCCTTCCTTTCCTTCTTTTTTCCTTCCTTTCCTGCTTCTTCTTCTTCTTCTTCTTTTTTCCTTCCTTTTCTTCTTCTTCTTCTTCTTCTTTCCTTCCTTTCCTCCTTCTTCTTCTTTCCTTCCTTTCCTCCTTCTTTTTCCTTCCTTTCCTTCTTCTTCTTTCCTTCCTTTCCTCCTCCTTCTTCTTCTTTCCTTCCTTTCCTCCTCCTTCTTCTTCCTTCCTTTCCTTCTTCTTTTTCTTCTTCTTTCCTTCCTTTCCTCCTCCTTCTTCTTCTTTCCTTCCTTTCCTTCTCCTTCTTCTTTTTTCCTTCCTTTCCTCCTCCTTCTTCTTCTTCTTCTTCTTCTTTCCTTCCTTTCCTCCTTCTTCTTCTTTCCTTCCTTTCCTCCTTCTTTTTCCTTCCTTTCCTTCTTCTTCTTTCCTTCCTTTCCTCCTCCTTCTTCTTCTTTCCTTCCTTTCCTCCTCCTTCTTCTTCCTTCCTTTCCTTCTTCTTTTTCTTCTTCTTTCCTTCCTTTCCTCCTCCTTCTTCTTCTTTCCTTCCTTTCCTTCTCCTTCTTCTTTTTTCCTTCCTTTCCTCCTCCTCCTTCTTCTTCTTCTTCTTCTTCTTTTCCTCCTCCTCCTCCTTCTTCTTCTTTTCCCCTTCCTTTCCTCCTCCTCCTCCTTCTTTTTTCCTTCCTTTCCTTCTTCTTCTTCTTCTTCTTCTTCTTCTTCTTCTTCTTCTTCTTCCCTTCCTTTCCTCCTCCTTCTTCTTCTTTTTTCCTTCCTTTCCTTCTTCTTCTTTCCTTCCTTTCCTCCTCCTCCTTCTTCTTCTTCTTTCCTTCCTTTCCTCCTCCTTCTTCTTCCTTCCTTTCCTTCTTCTTTTTCTTCTTCTTTCCTTCCTTTCCTCCTCCTTCTTCTTTTTTCCTTCCTTTCCTCCTTCTTCTTCTTCTTCTTCTTTTCCCCTTCCTTTCCTCCTCCTCCTCCTTCTTCTTCTTTTCCCCTTCCTTTCCTCCTCCTCCTCCTCCTCCTTCTTCTTTTTTCCTTCCTTTCCTTCTTCTTCTTTTCCTTCTTCTTCTTCTTCTTCTTCTTCTTCTTTTTCCTTCCTTTCCTTCTTCCTCTTCTTCTTCTTCTTTTTCCTTCCTTTCCTTCTTCCTCTTCTTCTTCTTCTTCTTCCCTTCCTTTCCTTCTTCTTCTTCTTCTTCTTCTTTTTTCCTTCCTTTCCTTCTCTTTTTCTTCTTCTATTTTTCCTTCCTTTCCTTCTTCTTCTTCCTTCCTCTTCTTCTTTCCTTTCCTCTTCTTCTTCTTCTTCTTCTTCTTCTTCTTCAATGCTAGCAATAATTACAAAAAACTTGAGAAAGAAAGAACCTCTGAATCCATATATACATGTATCACATATCCATAAAAAATGGATTGCTGCAGCAAATATTATGACCGTTCCAAAAATGTATGTTCCCTCCTCTTGGCACTGTAAATGCTAGTTATCTATTGGAGGCATGCCTTGGCCTTTAAATGCCATTGATTTTCTTACACTTAACAAGCCCTCGCTCCAGTCAGTATGAACTCATGAGTCACAAGCCACAGCAGGGAGACTAATTAACTAAACTTTAAGCCTCGGCCAGAAAAGACTGTGTCTCTTACGTTGCTATCAGCATCATTATTGACTTTATACAACAATATCAAGTGCAACATATTTATTATGGAAAATATGAATTATACATTTAAATCTGACTCAAATAAAAGAGGAACAGACTCATTAAAAACCTTAATGAAAGGGAGAAAAGTGGCCACATTTAAATGGGTTTACCTACAGTACCAGTCAAAAGTTTGTACACCCCTACTCGACTCATTCATACGTTTTTTCTGTACTGTGACTATTTTCTACAATACTGAAGACATCAAAGCTATAAACTAACATCTGGAACATATACGGAATTATGTGGTAAATAAAAAAAGTGTTAAAAAACAATATAAAATGTTTGATATTTTAGATTCTTCCAAGTATCCAGTGTTTACCTTGATGATGCTTTGCACACTATTGGCATTATCTTAACCAGCTTCATGACTGAGTCACCTGGAATGCTTTTCAATTAACAGCTGTGCCTCATCAAAAGTTAATTACTGGGCGAGTTTCTTGCCTTCTTAATGCATTTGAGATCAAATAGTAAAAAGTAAATAATAAAAATACAGTAAATAGCTCTATTCCTATTAACTGTAGTAATCCATATTAAGTCAAGAACTGAACAACTAAGTAAAGAGAAACAACATCCATCATTACTTTAAGGCACGAAGGGTCTTTAAATTAATAAAAATAAAGAAAAAACACTGAATTAGAAGCTGTGTTCAAACTTTTGACTGATACTGTATAATAGGTAAATTAATTTTAACATATCAGATGTTGAAACTGAGAAATTATACTGGGTTTTTTTGACAAATATTTGCTCATTTTGAATTTAATCCAAGCAGCATATTTCAAAAAAAGTTGAGACGGGGGCAACAAAAGACTGGAAAAGGTGTATAATGTAAAAAAAGTACAGTGGAACATCTCACAACTAATTAGGTTAATTGGCAACAGGTCAGTTACATGATTGGGAATAAAAAAGAGCATCCCAGAGAGGCGGAGTCTCTCAGAAGTAAAGATGGGGAGGGGTTCACCGCTCTGTGAAAGACTGTGTGGGCAAACAGTGCAACAATTTAAGAATAACATTCCTCAATGTAAAACTGCAAAGAATTTGGGGATCACATCATCTATGGTCCATAATATCATTAAAAGATTCAGAGAATCTGGAGAAATCTCTGTATGCAAGAGACAAGGCTGAAAACTGGCATTGGATGCCTGTGATCTTCAGCCCCTCAGGCAACACTGCATTAAAAGCAGACATGTGTCTGTCATGGAAATCACTGTATGGGCTCAGGAACACTTCAGAAAACCATTGTCTGTGAAAACACTTCATTACTGCATCCATAAACACAAGTTAAAACCAGATATAAACAATATCCAGAAACACCGCCACCTTCTCTGGGCCCGAGCTCTTTTACGATGGACTGAGGCGAAGTGGAAAACTGTCCCGAGGTCTGACGAATCAAAAGTAGAAATTATTTTTAGAAATCATGGACACCACATCCTCCAGGCTAAAGAGGAGAGGGACCATCTGGCTTGTTATCAGTGCACAGTTCAAAAGCCAGCGTCTGTGATTTTATGAGGGTGCATTAGTGCACATGACATGGGTAGCTTGTACATCTGAGAAGGCATCATTAATGCTGAATGATATAAACACGTTTCAGAGCAATATGCTGCCATCCAGACAAAATCTTTTTCAGGGAAGGCCTTCCTTCTTTCAGCAAGACAATGCCAAACTGCTTTCGGTGCATATTAAAACTGCATGGCTCGATAGTAAAAGAGTCCAGGTGCTAAACTGGCCTGCCTGCAGTCCAGACTTGTCTCCTATTTAAAACATTTGGTGCATTATGAAGCGCAGAAATATGACAAAGGAGACCCCGAACTGCTAAGCAAGTGAAATTGTACGTATATCAGGAAAGAATGGGATAAGATTTTTCTTTCAAAACTACAGCAATTGGTCTCCTCGGTTCCCAAAAGTTTACAGAGTGTCGTTAAAAGTAGAGGCGATGCAACACAGTGGTAAACATGACCCTGCCCCAATTTTTTTTTAAATGTGTTGCTGGCGTTAAAGTCAAAATGAGCATATATTTATCAAAGTACAATAAAATTTCTCAGTTTCAGCATTTGATATGCTGTCTTTGTACTATTTTCAATGAAATATAGATAGGGTTTCTATGATTTGCAAATAATCACATTCTATTTTTATTTATATTTTACACAGTATTTTACCCAACTTGTTTGGAAACAGGATTGTGCTATGACTAGTAATAATAATAATACTTCCACTACTACTACTGCATTACGAATACTGATCCAGTATTTTACTGCAGTATTTTTCAGTGCATCACTGGAGTACTTGCGTCCCATTACTGAGCCAGCACCCTCCTCACCCTGTCCAAGTTTTCCTCAACAAGCACTCTAATGAGTCTTTGATGCTCGAACACCACTCGCTTCTGTTCGAGGAAAGATCGGTGCTTGATGCTGTAACCATGGCAATCACTCAATCCCTCACTCTCAGTGCACTCAGGAAATCAGATATGAAAATGACCTTAAGCGAAGTAGGAGCAAAACAAAGAAGGGTGTGTGAAATTAAATAAATATATAAACAACATCATGGCGGCACGGTGGTGTAGTGGTTAGCGCTGTCGCCTCACAGCAAGAAGGTCCTGGGTTCGAGCCCCGGGGCCAGCGAGGGCCTTTCTGTGCGGAGTTTGCATGTTCTCCGCGTGGGTTTCCTCCGGGTGCTCCGGTTTCCCCCACAGTCCAAAGACATGCAGGTTAGGTTAACTGGTGACTCTAAATTGACCGTAGGTGTGAATGTGAGTGTGAATGGTTGTCTGTGTCTATGTGTCAGCCCTGTGATGACCTGGCGACTTGTCCAGGGTGTACCCCGCCTTTCGCCCGTAGTCAGCTGGGATAGGCTCCAGCTTGCCAGCGACCCTGTAGAAGGATAAAGCGGCTACAGATAATGAGATGAGATAAACAACATCCCTTACAAAAAGAAGTTTATTCAAGTGTGCTTCTAGTATACTTCTTTTAAACTAAAAATAAGAGTATGCTTTCAGTTTACTTTGTATTTACTTATAAGAGATATACTTAATAAAGTTATACATAAGCATACTTGGCTTATACTGAAAAGTATAGAGAAAAGTCGAAGTATATTCAGCTTATACTTAAACTTTTGATCAAGACACTATACTTAACAAAAGTGTAATAAACTATTAAAATATTTGTGCCTTATGTATACGTGTACTTGCCCTGTAATTGTGCTTCAGCATTGTTGACTCTTAGGTATGTCTGTGGCTCCATATAAGGTTTTATTTTATTTTATTTTATTTTTTAATTTCTCCTGAGTGGGATAATATATTTTTTTTTTACTTACACTACCGTTCAAAAGTTTGGGGTCACTTTGAAATGTCCTTATTTTTGAAAGAAAAGCACTGTTCTTTTCAATGAAGATCACTTTAAACTAATCAGAAATACACTCTATACATTGCTAATGTGGGGCAGCACGGTGGTGTAGTGGTTAGCGCTGTCGCCTCACAGCAAGAAGGTCCGGGTTCGAGCCCCGGGGCCGGCAAGGGCCTTTCTGTGTGGAGTTTGCATGTTCTCCCCGTGTCCGCGTGGGTTTCCTCCGGGTGCTCCGGTTTCCCCCACAGTCCAAAGACATGCAGGTTAGGTTAACTGGTGACTCTAAATTGACCGTGAGTGTGAATGGTTGTCTGTGTCTATGTGTCAGCCCTGTGATGACCTGGTGACTTGTCCAGGGTGTACCCCGCCTTTCGCCCGTAGTCAGCTGGGATAGGCTCCAGCTTGCCTGCGACCCTGTAGAACAGGATAAAGCGGCTAGAGATAATGAGATGAGATGAGACATTGCTAATGTGGTAAATGACTATTCTAGCTGCAAATGTCTGGTTTTTGGTGCAATATCTCCATAGGTGTACAGAGGCCCATTTCCAGCAACTATCACTCCAGTGTTCTAATGGTACAATGTGTTTGCTCATTGCCTCAGAAGGCTAATGGATGATTAGAAAACCCTTGTACAATCATGTTAGCACAGCTGAAAACAGTTGAGCTCTTTAGAGAAGCTATAAAACTGACCTTCCTTTGAGCAGATTGAGTTTCTGGAGCATCGCATTTGTGGGGTCGATTAAATGCTCAAAATGGCCAGAAAAATGTCTTGACTATATTTTCTATTCATTTTACAACTTATGGTGGTAAATAAAAGTGTGACTTTTCATGAAAAACACAAAATTGTCTGGGTGACCCCAAACTTTTGAACGGTAGTGTATTTCTTTTTCTTTAAAGCTTGGATGTCAATTTCAGTTGTCATTGCCATGTTTTTATACTTTGCCGTTTAATACAATCTTGCTTGAAATTTTGATTTTTAAAGAAAATGAATATGTTCTTAATTCTGAGTATCTGTTGTTATTTTGTGAATTCTTACCTTTATAACTTCATTGTAACTTAAAGTACAAAACACTTAAATTGTCTACTGGTAGTGTGCATGAGATTCAGGCTAGAAAAATAATAGTATACCGAAGGATAATTGCAGTATACTTCAAAACTAAAAAGTGGACTCGATGTATATAACCAGTAACTAATAGTATATTTCCAATATGCTATAAGGTATACTTTTATAAACTAAAAAGTGTGAGAAGTTAAGAAGTGTGTAACGAGTAAACCAATAGTACAGTGGTGCTTGAAGGTTTGTTAACCCTTTAGAATTTTCTATATTTCTGCATAAATATGACCTAAAACATCATCAGATTTTCACACAAGTCCTAAAAGTAGATAAAGAGAACCCAGTTAAACAAATGAGACAAAAATATTATACTCAGTCATTTATTTATTGAGGAAAATGATCCAATATTACATATCTGTGAGTGGCAAAAGTATGTGAACCTCTAGGATTAGCAGTTAATTTGAAGGTGAAATTAGAGTCAGGTGTTTTCAATCAATGGGATGACAATCAGGTGTGAGTGGGCACCATTTTATTTAAAGAACAGGGATCTATCAAAGTCTGATCTTCACAACATATGTTTGTGGAAGTGTATCATGGTACGAACAAAGGAGATTTCTGAGGACCTCAGAAAAAGCGTTGTTGATGCTCATCAGGCTGGAAAAGGTTACAAAACCATCTCTAAAGAGTTTGGACTCCACCAATCCACAGTCACACAGATTGTGTACAAATGGAGGAAATTCAAGACCATTGTTACCCTCTCCAGGAGTGGTCGACCAACAAAGATCACTCCAAGAGCAAGGCGTGTAATAGTCGGCGAGGTCACAAAGGACCCCAGGGTAACTTCTAAGCAACTGAAGGCCTCTCTCACATTGGCTAATGTTAATGTTTATGAGTCCACCATCAGGAGAACACTGAATAACAATGGTTTGCATGGCAGGGTTGCAAGGAGAAAGCCACTGCTCTCCAAAAAGAACATTGCTGCTCGTCTCCAGTTTGCTAAAGAAGCACACAAGTCATTCTACCAAAGAATGGTTAAAGAAGAATAAAGTTAATATTTTGGAATGGCCAAGTCAAAGTCCTGACCTTAATCCAATGGAAATGTTGTGGAAGGACCTGAAGTGAGCAGTTCATGTGAGGAAACCCACCAATATCCCAGAGTTGAAGCTGTTCTGTACGGAGGAACGGGCTAAAATTCCTCCAAGCCGGTGTGCAGGACTGATCAACAGTTACCGGAAACGTTTAGTTGCAGTTATTGCTGCACAAGAGGGTCACACCAGATACTGAAAGCAAAGGTTCACATACTTTTGCCACTCACAGATATCTAATATTGGATCATTTTCCTCAATAAATAAATGACCAAGTATAATATTTTTGTCTCATTTGTTTAACTGAGTTCTCTTTATCTACTTTTAGGACTTGTGTGAAAATCTGATGATGTTTTAGGTCATATTTATGCAGAAATATAGAACATTCTAAAGGGTTCACAAACTTTCAAGCACCACTGTATAAATGGCATTGAAATATGCAACTTCCAAGCATTTCAGTTTATTTTTTATAACATTAATATTGGTATCAGTGGATCGTGTATCTGTTGACCGTTTATAACAGCACATATTTAGCATCTTTATTTATCACATATTTAGCACATTTTTTTTTTGTTTGTTTACCCTGTACACATCTGACTTTCAATGCAGCTCGAACACCTGTTTTCTTCAGAAAGTTTCGGATGACTGCTGTTGTGGGCTGCACTAAGGGAGGTTCTGAGGGGGAATACAGGGGCATAATAAGGGATTTTGTGGACTGGATCAAGCGCAACCACCTGAGGCTAAACACCTCAAAGACCAAAGAAATGGTCTTTGATTTTAGGAGGAAGAGGCCCAAACCTGATCCTGTCTTCATACTAGGAACTGAGGTGGAGCAGGTCCCCAGCTACAAATACCTTGGGGTACAGCTGGATAACAAGTTGGACTGGTCCAGCCACACAGAGGCAGTCTACAAGAAGGGGCAAAGCAGACTATATTTTTTAAGATGGTTGCGTTCTTTTAATATCTATAAACCACTGCTATGCACGTTGTATAACACTGTGGTGGCCAGTGCTTTGTTTTTTGGTGTAGTGTGCTGGGGGGTCCGTGCTCGCACATCAGAAAGAAACAGAGTCAATAAACTGATTAAAAAGGCGAGCACCACCATTGGTGCCCCTCAGGACTGGGTTGAGCAGGTGGCTGAAGTGAGGATGCTAAGAAAGATGAACACAATACTGAATAATGACTTGCACCCACTTCATGCCCTGGAGGTGTTTCGGGAGAGCACCTTCAGTGGCAGGCTGATCCCACCAAGATGTAAGACTGAACACTATAGAAGGTCTTTCTTGCCAGCCGCCATCAAGCTCTTCAATGTGCAATAAACTCCAGCACTTTAGCATTCCAGCACTTAATACCCCAGATTTTTACTCTAGGGCTGTTAGTTTATTTATTGTATTTATGGTTAGAACTGCTATTTTTAGCTTAATTTTTAAATTCTGTATTTTTAAATTTTAGTATCTCTATAAGTTTGTGAAATTTATATAGATAGATCTGTTTTTTTATTTATTTATTCCTGTCCTAAGTATGGTTGATGAATGAATCCCGAGTATGGTTGATGCTGCTGTAACTTGTAATTTCCTGCAAAGGATCATTAAAGTAAGTAAGTATCTATCTATCTATCTATCTATCTATCTATCTATCTATCTATCTATCTATCTATCTATCTATCTATCTATCTATAACCCCGATTCCAAAAAAGTTGGGACAAAGAACAAATTGTAAATAAAAACGGAATGCAATGATGTGGAAGTTTCAAAATTCCATATTTTATTCAGAATAGAACATAGATGACATATCAAATGTTTAAACTGAGAAAATGTATCATTTAAAGAGAAAAATTAGGTGATTTTAAATTTCATGACAACAACACATCTCAAAAAAGTTGGGACAAGGCCACATTTACCACTGTGAGACATCCCCTTTTCTCTTTACAACAGTCTGTAAACGTCTGGGGACTGAGGAGACAAGTTGCTCAAGTTTAGGGATAGGAATGTTAACCCATTCTTGTCTAATGTAGGATTCTAGTTGCTCAACTGTCTTAGGTCTTTTTTGTTGTATCTTCTGTTTTATGATGCGCCAAATGTTTTCTATGGGTGAAAGATTTGGACTGCAGGCTGGCCAGTTCAGTACCCGGACCCTTCTTCTACGCAGCCATGATGCTGTAATTGATGCAGTATGTGGTTTGGCATTGTCATGTTGGAAAATGCAAGGTCTTCCCTGAAAGAGACATCGTCTGGATGGAAGCTGGATATACCTTTCAGCATTGACGGTGTCTTTTCAGATGTGTAAGCTGCCCATGCCACACGCACTAATGCAACCCCATACCATCAGAGATGCAGGCTTCTGAACTGAGCGCTGATAACAACTTGGGTCGTCCTTCTCCTCTTTAGTCCGAATGACATGGCGTCCCTGATTTCCATAAAGAACTTCAAATTTTGATTCGTCTGAAAACAGAACAGTTTTCCACTTTGCCACAGTCCATTTTAAATGAGCCTTGGCCCAGAGAAGACGTCTGCGCTTCTGGATCATGTTTAGATACGGCTTCTTCTTTGAACTATAGAGTTTTAGCTGGCAACGGCGGATGGCACGGTGAATTGTGTTCACAGATAATGTTCTCTGGAAATATTCCTGAGCCCATTTTGTGATTTCCAATACAGAAGCATGCCTGTATGTGATGCAGTGCCGTCTAAGGGCCCAAAGATCACGGGCACCCAGTATGGTTTTCCGGCCTTGACCCTTACGCACAGAGATTCTTCCAGTTTCTCTGAATCTTTTGATGATATTATGCACTGTAGATGATGATATGTTCAAACTCTTTGCAATTTTACACTGTCGAACTCCTTTCTGATATTGCGCCACTATTTGTCGGCGCAGAATTAGGGGGATTGGTGATCCTCTTCCCATCTTTACTTCTGAAAGCCGCTGCCACTCCAAGATGCTCTTTTTATACCCAGTCATGTTAATGACCTATTGCCAATTGACCTAATGAGTTGCAATTTGGTCCTCCAGCTGTTCCTTTTTTGTGCCTTTAACTTTTCCAGCCTCTTATTGCCCCTGTCCCAACTTTTTTGAGATGTGTTGCTGTCATGAAATTTCAAATGAGCCAATATTTGGCATGAAATTTCAAAATGTTTCACTTTCGACATTTGATATGTTGTCTATGTTCTATTGTGAATACAATATCAGTTTTTGAGATTTGTAAATTATTGCATTCCGTTTTTATTTACAATTTGTACTTTGTCTAAACTTTTTTGGAATCGGGGTTGTATCTATCTATCTCACGCCACTGAGCACTGTTTATTTTGATGGGGCAACGACCCTGACATTTGATAAATCATACATTAGTCTTAAATCATTACAGACATCCGGCCCTTCCAGGCCTACACTACAGTCTATTCTGCAGATCGAGACTTTAGATCCATTAAAACACTGATATATTTCCAACATACTGTATGGATCCCTTTAAAGCCAATAATATCAAGGGAAATTTAACCCTTAGGCTTAGATCTTATGAATAAATTATCAAAAATAAAATATCCTCACTGTGCAGAAAGCTTTGGCTGATCTTTCACAGACCGCATACAAGGAAATGCAAAAGATCACTCTTTATTGAACTCCGTTTTAGAATGCACGTGCTTTCTTTTCTTTGGTGGACTTGTACTTGGTCCATCATAATCTGACATGATCACACAAATGACCAATCGTGCACGTGAGATATAATTTACATCATAAAACACCTGCTCTTTGATGCAGTTCTCTAATCAGTCAATCCCTTGATTGACAGCAGCACGATGCACCAACTCATACAGATACAAATCAAGAGCTTCAGTTAATGTTCACAATGTTCAAACATGAGAATAGGAAAAATTGTGATCTCAAAGTGTGGCATGGGTGTTGGTTTGAGACAGATGACTATTTTTGGTTTGAGTATTTCAGAAACTGCTTATCTCCTCCTGGGGTTTTCACACACAAACAACAGTCTCTAGAGTTTGCACAGAATGGTGCGAAAAACAAAAAACAAACATCGAGTTGAGTGAGCGACAGTTCTGTGGGTGGAAACAAACGCCTTGTTGATACAAAAGCTCAGAGGGAAATGGATAGCTTCGTGGTTCGAGCTTTTTTGCCAGGAAAGATATAGTAACTCATATAATCACTCTTTACAACCGTGCTGAGCAGAAAAGCATCTCAGCATGCAACAGCAGAAAGAACACCACATTGGGTTCCACTCCTGAAGAGAACAGGGATCTTAGAATCAAGAACAAGTTCCTATTAAAGTGGCCGGTGAGTGTATATTATCATTAACACCTGATAACGACTAAACTTGTAAGAAATATTTTGGACTTAAAGGTGCAATTTCGGCGGCACGGTGGTGTAGTGGTTAGCGCTGTCGCCTCACAGCAAGAAGGTCCTGGGTTCGAGCCCCGTGGCCGGCGAGGGCCTTTCTGTGTGGAGTTTGCATGTTCTCCCCGTGTCCACGTGGGTTTCCTCCGGGTGCTCCGGTTTCCCCCACAGTCCAAAGACATGCAGGTTAGGTTAACTGGTGACTCTAAATTGACCGTGAGTGTGAATGGTTGTCTATGTGTCAGCCCTGTGATGACCTGGCAACTTGTCCAGGGTGTACCCCGCCTTTCGCCCGTAGTCAGCTGGGATAGGCTCCAGCTTGCCTGCGACCCTGTAGAAGGATAAAGCGGCTAGAGATAATGAGGTGCAATTTCTAAAAGTGTTTCTAGGTCTGTGATAATCAATGATATCATGAATAATCAACTTCAAAAATACATTTGGGGAAAAAAAAGATTTGCGATATATCGACAAACATTGATTCTGACTGGTTTTTTCAGTTCATGCTTTGATTTTACATTTTTCTGGCCTGTAAATTGGCGCCACCTCCGAGAGCTACTCAGCCCTGCCCATTTTTTTGTATAAATAATAATAATAATAATAATAATAATAAAAGGCAACTGAGGGGGTGACGTCAGTTCAGGAGAAGGTCAAGGCCTGGTCAGTTATTTTTTATTACATATGCAATTCCCCTCCCAAGCAGCAGAAGGTGCTAGAATTCACAAAGTGCTCCTTTAAATGAATAAAACGATGTAATATTGTCTGGGAAATTAAATATAACAGAGAGTTTGATATATATACACACCATTAAAAATGTGTTTTCCATGGAATAATGGACTAAATTAAAATTGCCCTCAGACTTTTGGACTTCACTATAAGCTGGATTTGTCATACAGGAGATTTTTTTCTCCATTTGAAATGTCAAATGAGTGTATATGAAAAAAAATTATAAATTTTTATTTGTTAAATCACAAATTTTTTTTGTTTATTATAAATACATTAGCCTCTGATGATGTAGCACGTCCACCATACGAATACTAGGTTGTGTAGGTACCACAGTCCGTCTAAGAACTACAAATCCCATCAACCAACTTCCGCGTTGACCTACGTCACGCCTGGGCGGGATTACCTACGTCACATCCTCCCTGAAGCCATAAGTTACTGAGTCAACTTCTGTTCTGTCTCTTTGGTGCTGTGAATCTCGCCGCGGACCGGCGCGTTCTACAGACATAAAGAGGCCCGCTCACCAGAACATCTAAAACCAAGACATCTGCTTTGCAAGTAAGAATTCAGCGCATTTTCATTTACCACTGGCCACGGTAAACTTCCAAAATCGCGCGATCTAACTCAGATTGAGTTACAACCGGTTTTTATGTGTTCATTATAAGTAACGTTACGACTGCAGCCCAAGGCAGTTAATTAAAAGTTAGAAGCGACCGGATTCCTTCTGACTAAAGCGCTGTGCACATTGTTTGATCAGAGACTTTTCCTCACGAACGCTGAAGTTCGGACCAAAGATCCTCCTCTGCTTTTCCACGGAAAAGACCCACGTGCTCCGGTGGACTCCAGAAGTTTCGGAACGTCTCCATAATCTTGCATAAGCAAGATACTGGAAGTAAGACTGGCATTTTGGGGCAAAAAGACTAATCTTAGGAATTAGCTTTATGAAGTAGTGTGAAGTTAAACTCAGGAATTTTTTAATTGTGCACACTATAGACACTTAGAGTGTGAATTGATCATTGTTCTATGTTCTCTTAGTTGTTTTTTTATAGATAGGCTGTTGCATACTTCTCTATCCTTTCTAACATCCTTTAATTTCATTATTACACATATTTTGACCTCATCAAGATTTCAGTGGATTTAGTAATGTTATAAGCTAGTGGAATTAGCTACCACGGCTAATTCCTTTGTCTCGTTAGCAACCAAGGCTAACCCTTTTGTTTTAGGCCACGAGGCCACACACAGACACACACACACACACACACACCCTTTGCTCTCTTTCTCCCTTCGCACACACACACGCTCACACACACGCTCATCAAGTATATGACCATATTGTATATAATGTATTAAACTACTATTACCCATTTTTATCATTGTTATAATAAATTCAATTATTGAAACTGTGTGTTTATTTGTTGCTCCTAATATACTTGAAGTCACACAATCTAAAAGACCTCAAAATTGCTTTCAGTGTGCCATTGGCTGCAGCGTTTATGTAATACGGTGATACATTATTGCTGCATTGGTAGTGATCATAATAATTGGAATATACCATAATTTAGCTGTTTGGTAATTTATTATTAAGCACCAAAATTAATGGTATTATTAATGAGACTGATTTAATTAGACTGATTTATTGAGACTGATTTAATGAGACTGATTTAATGATTTAATGAGACTGATTTAATGAGATTGATCACTTAAGACCAATAGCACCCTACAGTTGTTACAGTAGAAAAAAGAACAAGCGAATGAATATGCAGTAAACCTGTGATTACGCCTTACAGCTGGCACTACTATCAGAGCTGCCGTTATAGAAAATTAATCAACACCTTCTGAGCAATTAGCTGCTTATGAAATGTAACGTACAGTTGTGGTCAAAAGTTTACATATAGTGACATGAATGTCATCTTGGATATGAATGCCATAGCAATATTTGGGCTTTCAGTAATTTCTTTGAACTGTTCTTTTTCTGTGGCAGAAAGATTGTACAGCATACAGCTTTAATTAAAAAAAACACCACTAGAATTTGGTGCACAAGTTTTAATTTTCTTTGGGTTTTCTGAAATCAACACAGGGTCAAAATTATACATACAGGGTCAAAAATGTACACACGCTCACTTAGATTATTAATTCAGAGGTGCTGAAACTTCCAAAATGTCTCTTCTCTTGCCAAGGCCAAGGTCTCTTAACTTCCTGTTAGTGATCATGATTGACTACAGCTGGTAGCTTCTCTGTGCCTTCATAAAAAGGGTTTGTTTACAGCACTCATTGGATTGACCAACACACAGTAAAATGGGAAAGTCCAAGGAGCTCAGTACAGATCTGAGAAAGAGGATCGCGGATATACACAACTCCGGAATGTCTCTTGGAGCCATTTCTAAACAACTGCAAATTCCAAGATCAGTTCAAACAATTGTATTCAAGTTATTGTGAGGTATAGTCACTTTGCCAAGTCACTTTGCTTCAAGAAAAACCAAACGATCACCCTCAGCTGAAAGGAAATTGGTTTGGATGGTCAGGAACAACCTGGGAACCACCATGGCACAGTCCTGCCATGAACTGGAAGCTGATGGATCACTGCCTACAGTTCAGATCACCATGGACTAAAAGGCTGCTATCCAAGAAATAACCCCCCGCTCCAAAATTGACACCTTCAAGCTTAACTAAAGTTTGAAGCTGACCACACAGACAAAGAAAAAGCCTTCTGGAGGAAAGCTGTATGGTCAGATGAGACAAAGATTGAGTTGTTTGGCCACAATGACCACCATGTACAGAGGGACACTGTACCAGCTGGAGGTGGTGGTGGTAGTAGGATCATCATGCTCTAGGGCTGTTTTGCTGCCAGTGGAATTGGTTCACTGCACAAAGTGGATGGAATAATGAAGAAGGAGGACTACCTCAGAATTCTTCAACATAAACCATCAGAAACTTGAACAAGACTTGGGAGTTACAACAGGACAATGAACCCAAACATGCATCAGAGCTGGTTGTGGAGGATAAAGCAGGCTAACATTAAGCTTAAAACAAGCCCTGACTTCAACCCTATTGAAAATATATGGGCCGTGCTTATACTGTAAGTCGAGTCCATGCTAAGAAAAAAAAAACAAATTTAATTGAACTCTACCAATTCTACCATGAAGAGTCGTGAAATATCCAACCAGAATTCTGCCAGAAGCTTGTTCATGGTAAACAAAAATGTTTGGTTAAGGTGAATTTTGCGAAGAGACATTTTACCCAAATATTAGGTGTGCTGTATGTATATTTTTGGCCCTGTGTTAATTTCAGAAAACCCAAAGAAAATTAAAACTTGTGCACCAAATTCCAGTGGTGTTTTTTTTAATTAAAGCTGTATTCTGTACAATCATTCTGCCACAGAAAAAGAAAAGTTCAAAGAAATTACTGAAAGCCCAAATATTGCCATGATATTCATATACAAGATGACATTCATGTCACTGTATGTAAACTTCTGACCACAACTGTATATAAAAGTTATTCATCAGGAAATGATTGAGTTGTTTCAACTAAGAAATCAAGAATAGGAAATTCTCTGTTCATTTTTTTTTACACCATCCTTCTCTGAATATACCACGAAAAAGGCTATTAGCATGTCCATAACACACAAAGAAAATAAATCAAGTTTCTAGAATACATGAAACCAAAATTACAATCATACAAGACATGAAATGTGTTTAAATTATTTATTGATATAAATATATTCAATTGTATGTACACTATTTCAACATGAATATGCATTATGTACAGATTCACTATACAGTCGTTGCTTTTACAGTGTGTAGAGAAACGCCTAAAGTCATAGCCATGTTCGTAAGGTACGATCTAAAGGGGAACTCTCTAGGACTTCGGCACAACTACGAAACTGATATGATGTGTGGAAGATGATGAGTGATGAGTGACGAGTGAGCGGTCTGAAATACTGGTTCCAGTATAAGCCTAGTGGGATATCTGTGAGGCCTGGAATATTCTTCTAATTAAAGCTAGACTGCCTTTCAGAGTTTTCAAGTGTAGGTCATAAAAAGAATTTTCCCCGACACCCAATTATTTTTGTTTAGTGACCGAAAGGTACTGAATTCGAATCACAGACTTCCAATTTTATTAGTTTGTTTTAAACAGAACAGTTAATGAATTTAAGGCCATGTGGCCCTAAATTCTCCGCTATTTTTTCCTGCTTCACCATGACCCGATTCAAGATACTACATCATGCATGACATGGTAGGCTTTCCCTGTTCACGCAAGGCATTGTGGGATACAAATTTGAAACAGGAGAGAAAACTGGAGGACGTGAGTGTGCGAAAACGTGAAAGACCGACTACAGTAACGGAAAGAAAGCGAGAAGAAAAGACGTTATGTTATATATGAAGGAAAAGAAACGCACAACCAAATTAATAAATATCGGTGGTCAGCGAGCACCTCGGTGTGATCAGCTGTTCGTTTAGCGACAGAATGATGTCAAAGGTAAACCTGCGCATGCGCACACACACACACACGGACTTCCTCTGTCTGCTTGACTGCACAAAGCGAGCGATTTCATGCACATTATTTGCTTTAATCCCCTCAAATTAAATAACTTCCCAGCCACAGAATGGCCTGATATTTTGTGAGATATTACAGAAATAAACATATATCACAATGAACACATTTCAGAGGGCACTAAATTTCATCAATTTTATGAAATCGAAAGGCCGTCTAGCTTTAACAATTTTCGCCAAAGGTGAATATCGGTGAATAATAACATAAATGAAGTCGAGGTTATTATTCACTGATATTCATTGAGCCTGAGGTGGATAATTGTTTTAGTATAAATGCACAGGTGATTATTTAAAAAAAATTTTAAATCGTATTTTAAAAAATGACTGATTTCAAACTTCAAAAGCAGCATGCAAATGTAATAAAGGCGTGGCGCAGACTTGTGTCACTTATCTAAGTCACATGAATTCCTTTGTTTTGAAATCGATAAAATAAATCACAATTCCACCTTACCTTTGAATAGTTTTAGACCAAACTTTGTCGCATCTTTAGTGCTTTTAGAAACAGCATTTTCTTTCATCATCTGTAATTCTTCCTCAGTTACGGTGACAAAGCGATCGGCCGCCATTTTGCCGAGTCGCTCAAGGCGATTATCGAGAAATAGTCCAACTTTCTCGACCAATCAGCATGCCCGATTTTCTATAATCACCTGCATATTTATACTAATAAACTGTTCATCTGTTTTTGTGATACTGTGGGTCCAAAGACGAGAGCAAGAGTGTGAAAGATACGGCCCGTAGGCTGTAGAGCGACAGATGGAGACATGCAACAAATCTAACCAGCTATTCATGACTAAAGTCTAGTCATCAGCTTTTAAAAAAAAAAAACAGGTGACCATTTTTTAAATTGCATTAAAAAATTCTCAACAACGAGTCATGAATATGATTGTGTGTTTCAGGAAGCCACATGTCATGCCATCATAATGTTTGACCCCGAGGGTGTCAAGGGTTCAAATTTAAAACCATCACTGAAATTAGATTTTTTTTTTCTTTTTATGACCCAGCGCAATTCATATCCAGGTCATCACAGCATATTCATTTTAAAAATAAATAAAATAAATAAATATGAATTTTACAATATACTTTGAGAATTTTATTGATATTTGATTTAATTCGATGATTTAAAAAAATACACCCTATGAGGCCATGTTTGTTGAATTAAATGGTCATTTTAAAGATTCAAAAAAGAGCTAGTCTCTTTTTTGGGGACAAAATTGAAGAATAAACTCAGGGACATAAACTCAGCTACTGATAAAAACAGGCTAATGATAGGTAATTAATTATTAGCAAGCTATAAAAAAAAGACATTTATTATCACTTAAGTCCAATCAGTTCCAGGTTTTAATACTCGCTTATGCAAGACAATGTACACTGTTTGAAAATTTGGAAATTTTTGTAGTTTTTTGGTCATGAATTGCAGGGTGTTCGTGTGTTCCGTAAGTTATATACTACACGTTCAATCTGTTTGTGCATTTAAAGTGTAGCTTGCAGATAAATTAACATGTTTAAAATGAGTGGATGATGTGTTATTGGTCCCTAATCATTTTTTTTTTGTCTGGCTTATCTAAAATGTGTGACACCTCTGGGTTAGAGAAATCTGACATTTATTTAATCTACTGACTTACAGAGAAAGTCATCGAAAGGCTACATGAATCTACCGCAATCCATATTATATATATGGAACCACTTTGTTTAATAACCCTTAAGGGGAAAAGAAAAAAAGCATACTTTCTTAAATTTTTCATGTGTGAAATCTCTTCAGCGATCCTCAAGAGCCCTGATAAGCCGCCTGGTCCTTTTAGAAACACTGAGCCTGGCCGGATTTGATGCGATTTCTCTCATGAAAACGAGCACTAAATCCACCACATCATCTCAGCTTTTTTGTCTTTTCCTTACAAATCTTTTTCTATAGCTTACACTGAAAAAAAAAATGGCTGGACATTTTATAGTAATTTAGTAGGAGCTGGATTAACAGTAAAGTCCGGTCGAATTTATAGTAGAATAAACAGCCGTATAAACCGAATATAAGATAAATTATAATCCAGTGCTTGTTTGCTGGATGATTTAAAAACAAAACAAAACAAATTGATATCGGAACTGAGCTGAAAGTTAAGCGTCTTACTTAAGAACAAAACAGGGATTTGAACACACAACCCTATGATCTGTAACACAAAGCTTTCAGCACTGAACCACCAAACATGCGCAATTAACCCACACTGATTCAACCACTGAATTAATTCACGTGAAAAAGTACTGAATCAGTCAGACAAGCGCATTGTTTCAGGTTTTGAGTTCCAGATTAAAAAGGAGGGGCGGCACGGTGGTGTAGTGGTTAGCACTGTTGCCTCACAGCAAGAAGGTCCTGAATTCGAGCCCAGCAGCCAGCGAGGGCCTTTCTGTGTGGGTGGAGTTTGCATGCTGTTCGCCCGGGTTTCCTCCGGGTGCTCCGGTTTCCCCCACAGTCCAAAGACATGCAGGTTAGGTTAACTGGCGACTCTAAATTGACCGTAGCTGTGAACGTGAGCGTGAATGGTTGTCTGTGTCTATGTGTCAGCCCTGTGATGACCTGGCAACTTGTCCAGGATGTACCCTGCCTCTCGCCCATAGTCAGCTGGGATAGGCTCCAGCTTGCCTGCGACCATGTAGGACAGGATAAGCAGCTACAGATGATGGATGGATGGATTAGAAGGAAGGTTGCATGTTCAAATCCCATTCTATGTAAATTCTAAGTCATCTTTTTTTTTTTAGAAAGAGAGAATCAGCCAAATGTGTTATTTTCGGCCAAACAAGCTGACAATAATTTACTGTAAAATTTACAGCCAGTTTTTTTTTTTTTAAACAGTGAATATTATACCGAGTTAGAATGTGGCCCATGGATCCATGATATCCATAAAATCAATCAGTTCAGCTTTTGATTCATTTCAGATCCAACACACACACACTGCCAGATGAATATATATATAGTCCAGAATAAATCCTGGAACTCATGAGACTGGGTTTGTTTTTGGTGTTGACCCAATCCTACTTCAAAGACTGACGACCAGATATCCCAGAATTCCTGCGATGAGTAAAACCACAGTGAAAATGATGCCTGCGAAGATCCTCATGACACCAGCTTCACCTTCTCCACCGTCTTTGGGCTCCTCGTCGCAGATGGAAATGACGCCGACGGATGAGTTCCCCACGCTGACTGTGGATTTCAGCTCAGCTCCAGCCTCCTGCTTGGCCTCCACCGCCCACGGCGCCACCTGCACCTTCATCTCCATCTCCTCCATCATCTGACCGAGCTGAGCGATCTCAGCCTCCAGCTCTTTCACATCGGCCGTGTCCACGACGCCCGCGTCCGCCTCGTATTTCATGCTCTGCATGCTCATCGCCCGAGCCGCCACCGTGCTCGTGCTCCCGGTCATGCCGGTCTGGATGAAGTGCCGCGTCGGGACCTTGATCGGGAAATCCTGCCCGATCTCCAACGACCTCCTCATGTCCACCTCGAGGATCTCCATGCTGCTGGTGAACAGCACCCACAGGCGCTCATACTCGGCGCGCTCGTCGTTACTGATGCTCTTGTCTTTGAGCAGCGCGGTCAGTCTGCTCCGGTTGGCCGCCGCCAGCTCCTGCGCTTTCCGGCGCGTCTTTCTCAGCTCTTCGCGCAGGTTCTGCGAGTCCGACGTGCTCCCTAAAGCCGACACCAGATGCCGGTAGCAGGCGGTTACCTTGTTTAAAGCATCCAGCATGGTTTTGCACTCGTCTTTGCCCATTTTTTTTAACGGAGGGATGCGTCGGAAAACCTACTGCGCCTCTCCTGCTTCGGTTTCCACGGCAGCGCCGCATCCACGCAGCGCTCTGCTCACTTTCTCTCCATCCATGTTTCCTCTCTTGTTCCTGATGAAACAGCGCACAGGCTTAGCAGTAAACAGATCTGTAAACAGCTTTCCTTTTGCTCTCAGAGATTAAAGCCGGCGTCTGTGGCCTACTCCACCATCACTCCACCATCACAGCGCGCAGCCGCGTTTACGCATTATACACCTTAACGCCCATCACCACCAAGTTCAACGTTTTTCAACGCCAGAAATAACAATCCTTAACCCTTAATCCTTCCACACACAAAAATCAGGGTATCCTGATCTGCTCACATCCTCATAAAATCCTTCTCATGGACTCGAATTTATTCCAGGAAACCATTATCAGCAATTAAGAACCCTCCTTTGAGCTTCCTTAAAATCCTTTAATTCCCCATTTGTCTTTATTTCCTCTTAGTCTTGTTTGTTTTCTGTTTGTTTGCTTGTTTGTTTCCACCAAGGAGATCAGATGTTCACTTCAGCTGCCCATTAAATACCACTAGAAGCTCACGTGGACGCGCATCACCGGTCAATCTCGCGTTCACGAGGCTCCCTGTGGGAGGGGGTGGGGTTGAATCCTGAAGTACTAAAATCTGATTGGTTGATGGATACTACTGTATTTATACGCTTATTGGTGATTGGCTCATGGACATGTCAGTCAAACGCGTAAAATGTTGGACAACTGGTAGAGGGTGCGCATCTTAATTTATAAGAAAAAAAAAGTGTGTGTGTGTTCCGAACAATACCATGTTCGTGTCGAGTGTGTGCATGAAGAGAATATTAGAAAGAAAAAATATAGAATGAAGTCATAAACCCTATATAAGTGGCATAAGGTTAGAGCGCGCGCCTTCAATTCTATTAATTCTATTAATTGTGTTCATTAAATCATTATGTGTTCAGGATCATCATTTATTAATCAGTGATCATTCAGTGCTAAGGTCTAAAAAGGAAAAAAAACTTTTGGAAGTTCTTCTTTTTTGAGAAAGCTATTTATCAAGCGTTCTGAAATGCTAAATTTGTTTTTCAGAGAATATTAATAACTAAAGTTTCATAATCAGTAAGAAAGAAAAGAAAAGAAAGGTTAAAATTGCAGACATTAAGTGATTTTCTCTTTAGGAGAACCCTTCAAAGTTCTGCAATGAACCCTAGAATAGGGTTCCACATTAGCTACCTTAGGAAGTTTTGTTGTGGCTGAGGTTGTTGGTTTAAATCCTTACCTCCTAGAGACCTCAAATAAATCCTTTTTATTTCCTAATAAAATATTAAAGCGTGGGTTTCCTCCGGGTGCTCCGGTTTCCCCCACAGTCCAAAGACATGCAGGTTAGGTTAACTGGTGACTCTAAATTGACCGTAGGTGTGAATGTGAGTGTGAATGGTTGTCTGTGTCTATGTGTCAGCCCTGTGATGACCTGGCGACTTGTCCAGGGTGTACCCCGCCTTTCGCCCGTAGTCAGCTGGGATAGGCTCCAGCTTGCCTGCAACCCTGTAGAACAGGATAAAGCGGCTAGAGATAATGAGATGAGATATTAAAGCTCATTAAATGCTAAGATTTGCAAATGATCATTTTTATTGAGAAAAAATATAATAAGAATTTGAGTTGCTAGAGGCGGCATGGTGGTGTAGTGGTTAGCACTGTCACCTCATAGCAAGAAGGTTCTGGGTTCAAGCCCAGTGGCCTTTCTGTGTGGAGTTTGCATGTTCTCCCTGTGTCTGCGTGGGTTTCCCCCACAGTCCAAAGACATCCAGACACCCATAGTCAGCTGGGATAGGCTCTAGCTTGGCCGCAACCCTGTACAGGATAAGCGGCTACAGATGATGGATGGATATGAACAAATATGAAAATAAATAAATGTTCCCACAATTCCAGATAGGCCAAGAATAAAACCACTTGCGTTAGCTAATAACATTAGTATATTTCGCCTTGCGATTTGTCCAGGGTATACCCCGCTTCTTGCTCATAGTCGGCTGGGATAGGCTCCAGCTTGCCTGCGACCCTGCATAGAATAAGCAGCTACAGATAATGGATGGATGGATGGATGGATGGATTAGTATATTTCTGGTACCTGATCTTATCAAATCATGTAAAAGCATGTGATTTTTTTTTTTACATGATTTGATTAAAAAAACTGATTGGAATATTCTTAAATTAAAAGTAATTGAACTTCACTGTGATTCTTTATGTATTGTTCATGGAGAAGCCATGGCTTAAAGGTTAGAGAAGCAGCTTTGGGACCAAAAGGTTGCCAGTTTGACTCTCTGGACCAGCAGAAATGGCTGAAGTGCCCTTTAGACACCTAACCCCCAACTGCTCTCCAGGCAGCCCACTGCCATGGGGATGCCAGGGTCCTGTTGTACATTGCTCTGGATAAGCATGTCTACTAAATGCTTGGACTGTAATGCCAAAATGATCAAAACTTTTGTCCTTCACGATGGCCACCATGTCAGATTAGGTGATCATAGTGCCATAAATTCTGGTCATGTCTTATTCAGGAGACTGGCAATACTACAAGTTTGACCTCAACCAATCATCACTGATGTCCCTGCGTGTTGACAGGGAGGATGGAAAAAAAACTGTTAATCAATCACTCATGGCTATCAAAGAACACATCGTACAGTAGGTGTCACCAAAATAGCGAAGAAAATACAAAAAATTCTGACGTTAGACATTTCATCGATGTGTTGTGGGGCTTCCGAGATGCCACACCTCTGTTCTTGGATTACGTCACATGACAAGGCCTGATTGTCGTTTCTAACATTCATATTCATGCTGGAAATTAATTGTCCATGACAAAACTGTTCCAAAATCGGTGTGAGTCGGAGTGTCGTTTGATCCTGGCATACAATGGTGCTTGAAAGTTTGTGAACCTTTTAGAATTTTCTATATTTCTGCATAAATATGACCTAAAACATCATGAGATTTTCACACAAGTCCTGAAAGTAGATAAAGAGAACCCAGTTAAACAAATGAGACAATAATATTATACTCAGTCATTTATTTATTGAGGAAAATGATCCAATATTACATATCTGTGGGTGGCAAAAGTATGTGAACTTCTAGGATTAGCAGTTAATTTGAAGGTGAAATTAGAGTCAGGTGTTTTCAATCAATGGGATGACAATCAGGTGTGAGTGGGCACCCTGTTTTATTTAAAGAACAGGGATCTATCAAAGTCTGATCTTCACAACACATGTTTGTGGAAGTGTATCATGGCACGAACAAAGGAGATTTCTGAGGACCTCAGAAAAAGCGCTGTTGATGCTCATCAGGCTGGAAAAGGTTACAAAACCATCTTTAAAGAGTTTGGACTCCACCAATCCACAGTCAGACAGATTGTGTACAAATGGAGGAAATTCAAGACCATTGTTACCCTCCCCAGGAGTGGTCGACCGACAAAGATCACTCCAAAAGCAAGACGTGTAATAGTCGGTAAGGTCACAAAGGACCCCAGGGTAACTTCTAAGCAACTGAAGGCCTCTCTCACACTGGCTAATGTTAATGTTCATGAGTCCACAATCAGGAGAACACTGAACAACAATGGTGTGCATGGCAGGGTTGCAAGGAGAAAGCCACTGCTCTCCAAAAAGAACATTGTTGCTCGTCTGCAGTTTGCTAAAGATCACGTGGAAAAGCCAGAAGGCTATTGGAAAAATGTTTTGTGGACAGATGAGACCAAAATAGAACTTTGAGGTGGGCTGCAGGGGCTTTGTGGCAAGCACAACAGCAAAGCTCCTTAGGGAGATTGGAGTCAGGGGGCAGGCGCACAGACAAGCCATCAAAGAACTGGCCAACACTGCAGAGAGAACAAGCCATTGGTTATGGCTGAAGAGAGGCGATACCATCTGGGCTGCTAGGAACAGCTAGCAGCGGGACACACACCCAGGCCTGATCAACCTGTGGTGGGCCTGCCTCAGCAGAGGGTGTATTGTGTTAAGTGGCCGAAACACCCGGTGACGCTCAGGTACACAACTGACGATGTGTCCCGCTGTAAAAAGCTGTGTAGCACCCACCCGTCCTACAAATGGTGCAAATATTGGGATATGTAACATCAAGTCCTTTCAATGAATCTTTGGTTTAAATGAGAAGCGTTATGTTTGGAGAAAGGAAAACACTGCATTCTAGCATAAGAACCTTATCCCATCTGTGAAACATGGTGGTGGTAGTATCATGGTTTGGGCCTGTTTTGCTGCATCTGGGCCAGGACGGCTTGCCATCATTGATGGAACAATGAATTCTAAATTATACCAGCGAATTCTAAAGGAAAATGTCAGGACATCTGTCCATGAACTGAATCTCAAGAGAAGGTGGGTCATGCAGCAAGACAACGACCCTAAGCACACATAGTTCTACCAAAGAATGGTTAAAGAAGAATAAAGTTAATGTTTTGGAATGGCCAAGTCAAAGTCCTGACCTTAATCCAATCGAAATGTTGTGGAAGGACCTGAAGTGAGCAGTTCATGTGAGGAAACCCACCAACATCCCAGAGTTGAAGCTGTTCTGTACGGAGGAACGGGCTAAAACTCCTCCAAGCCGGTCTGCAGGACTGATCAACAGTTACCGCAAATGTTTAGCTGCAGTTATTGCTGCACAACGGGGTCACACCAGTTACTGAAAGCAAAGGTTCACATACTTTTGCCACTCACAGATGTATAACATTGGATCATTTTCCTCAATAAATAAATGACCGAGTATAATATTTTTGTCTCATTTGTTTAACTGGGTTCTCTTTATCTACTTTTAGAACTTGTGTGAAAATCTGATGATGTTTTAGGTCATATTTATGCAGAAATATAGAAAATTCTAAAGGGTTCGCAAACTTTCAAGCACCACTGTAAGTCTGGAGGAAAGATGAAATAAATGTTCACTGTTTGTTTACATATTGTACAGAACAATACTATAAATATTAATGAAAAAAACTTTATTTTTGTTGATCATACTGAAGAAGAAGACTTTGTCACATGTACGCACAAGCACAACAAAATTCTTCCTTTGCATTTAACGCATCTGAATCAGTGAACACATACTGTACAAGTGAGCAGTGAACACACACACACACTCAAAGCAGGGAGCAGTTGAGAGTTAGGGTCGTATCTCACTGGGTTGCGACGGCCTGCACTAGTTGGAGACACAACAATTGCAATAAAATATGCGAATTAGCGACAATTTTCACTTGGAATCACACTGAATTTATATTTGCATATTTTATCGCAATTGTTTTGTCTCCAACTAGTCGCAGGCTGTCGCAGCCCAGCGAGATACTACCCAGACACTCGCACGGAAACTGACTTGAGAAGAATTCATGATGGATTTGGAAATTTTGTCGCACGAATTTTTTGAACATGTTCAAAATTTCAGCAACACTTTGCAAGGAAATTGAGAAGCCCCGTGAATGTTTCAAGACACTTTTGAAACTCTCTCGCGAATGACGTTCGCAATTTGTCACAAGCCCAGTGAGATACTGGCTTTAGGTGCCTTACTCAAGGGCCATGATACAGAGGGAGGGGGGAAGTGCTGTTCATTCATTCAACTCATTTCATCTTCATTCACTTATCCAGATTCAACTCCCCTCATATATTTCCTGCCGGCCCTGGGAATTGAACCAGCAACCCTTTGGGCCCAAGGCTGCTTCTCTAACCTTCAGACTATATGATATAGATCTTATAACATCTCGTATGTTGAAATATGTAAGTAATGAAATACACTTGTAAGCTGATTAATGGATAATTTAATTCCTCAAAGCTCGTTTCTCCAAAAATCTTCATTAGAATCAAGGGCGGCAGGTGTATAAGGGCGATTGGGCGACGCACTGCCAAAACGAAAAAAAAAAGTTTTTTTTCTTTTTTTAAAACAAACTTTCACCAGCGCCGTTCGAGGCCGTTTTAATCTGTCTCTGGGTATCATTGTCCAATCAGGGTGGTCTTGCTTCTAGAGTACCGCCCCTTTTGGGGTGATTTCAGTCACTCTGAAAATAGCCCAAGAGTTCACTGATAGTCCCATGTTAATATATTTTTTTTCTCCTGACTGACACTTCAATGCAATCTCTATGGGTTCCGGGGGGGCTTGCCCTAACGTGCTTACGTCACTGCGAAGCGCGGCAAAGTTGCGTTCGATCCGCTCAGTTTCTGAGGTGAGATGGATGCGGAAAGCAATTCAGTGCGGTCCTTAAAAGAAGTTCCATTTAGTCAGCAATCAAATCGAGCTAAATTGGCAACAAAACAAGCTGGACCCCCCTCGACCAAATCTAAACATAAAACAAATTTCGACAAGGGGGGGAATCATATACTCGAGGTTTTACTTCAACATGGTCCCAGCGCAAATCCTGGCGAGCTGGCTGCGAGGACGCCTCAGCGGTTTTCTGCTCCCCCTGCTTACTTTTCCACCCTGGAGGTGGCTCCACGGACAACACTGCTTGGACGGTCACTGGAGTTTCGGACATGCATCATTTGTCGGAGAAAATAAAAAAAACACGAGTCATCAAAGATTCACATGGGCAGCTGCCTGAAATTTTCGGCTTTTGGGAGAGTGAGCATCGCTACACAACTGGATGAGGGCTACAGGCTAGCAGTTCACCGCCACAACGATGAGGTGAGCAAGAACAGGCACATATTAAACCGGCTCATCCAATGCGTGAAATTTTGTGGAGTGTTCGAGTTAGCTCTACGAGACAAAGACGAAACTGAGGGCTCCAGTCACCGTGGTGTTTTTCTGGGTTTGGTTGACTTCGTGACTCACACAGACACACACACACACACACACACACACAGTCACAGAATGCGTTCACTTTTGATGTTTTCAATGTGCATTTTTATATTTGCCACACTTTGCTCTGAGAGTTAGCACTTTGGTAATATCCTTGGCAAATACCAGTAATTGCAAGATCTAAAGATCCACTCATCTATTTATTCAACTGCTATTGTTATGTTAGCCAACTATTTACAATGTTTTGTTACAGTAAGTGCACTTTCCTGTTTGTCCTTAAGTTGCACAGTCTGTAAAATTCTTGCTGGTCATGGAGTTTGAAGTACAAAATCTATTTACAGAACATTCTGTAGAACAGTTGACTTGCTACCTAGGTCAATTTACTTCAGTCCTGTGGACATTTATGGTCCGTGTAGACATAACGGGGGAAAATTGCCCCCCCCGAAAAAAAATTCAGGAGCCGCCACTGATTAGAATTATGATCTTTATATGACATGAGGTGAACTCTCGCTTTCTCTCTCTCTCTCTCTCTCTCTCTCCCTCTCTCTCTCTCACTAATCAGTGTTTTTCACAGACGCGCTAGTGTTGTTAAGTTTTATTACAAGGAACCTGTATCACTTTCCCTAATGAGCTCGCAGTGGCAAAATTCTCTGGTAACAAGAGCCAGCGTCTGCTGGGACGCCCTGAAGGTTGGCTCTGCGCAGGGGAAAGAGCTCCACATTAACCTGCTGCGCTCACGCAGAACAGGATGCCATCCCAACTATCACCCCATGGGGAGAAAA
The DNA here is from genome assembly GCF_027579695.1 of Neoarius graeffei. Taxonomy (NCBI): domain Eukaryota; kingdom Metazoa; phylum Chordata; class Actinopteri; order Siluriformes; family Ariidae; genus Neoarius; species Neoarius graeffei. The sequence goes on from NC_083574.1 coordinate 7,682,925, forward strand.
ACAGCATGTCCCTGCAGGCCTCTGCCTGAGCCGGCTTCCTAAACCACATTTGCCAGCTGTGCCACCCAGACAGCACGGCCTTCTGAAATCCGAAAGGATTAAGATGACTATAGTGGAAGATTACATTCAGTGCTGATTAACCTCTTAAAGTCTCTGCTTAGCATTCCCAGTATTTGGTAACCTGTAGGGATTATTCAGTAACTATAGGAAAGGTAAGGAATTTTCCAAGAGGAAGGAATGTCAGGAATGATCCGGCTGCATCATGAACGGTTGAAGATGTTACCAAAGCAAAACTAGGGAATTGAAAAATTAACTGTGCAATATGTTCGGAGCTTGATACAGGACAAAAATCTCATCTCATCTCATTATCTCTAGCCGCTTTATCATGTTCTACAGGGTCGCAGGCAAGCTGGAGCCTATCCCAGCTGACTACGGGCGAAAGGCGGGGTACACCCTGGACAAGTTGCCAGGTCATCACAGGGCTGACACATAGACACAGACAACCATTCACACTCACATTCACACCTACGGTCAATTTAGAGTCACCAGTTAACCTAACCTGCATGTCTTTGGACTGTGGGGGAAACCGGAGCACCCGGAGGAAACCCACGCGGATACAGGGAGAACATGCAAACTCCGCACAGAAAGGCCCTCGCCGGCCACGGGGCTCGAACCCAGACAAAAATATTTCAGTAAATATTTGGCATATTTGAATCATATCTTGTACAACTCATATTAAATAGCATTTTTTTTCCTCTGGTGTATTTATTAAAGTAGTTCAAATCTGAAGCATCCAGGATTTCCAGAGAATCATAGATACTTCCAGAGAATTCTCGCAAATTGAAAATAAAAAGGTTTTAGGATTACACAAATAGCTGGATTTCTGCAATGTTGAAAACTCAATGCTTAAAATAAATGATAAACAGTAGCTATTAAAGTGCTAAATAGTATTCAAATGCTACTATTTAATGAAGGATTTAGCTAGTACAGCTTCGCTAATTGTTAGCTCGCAAAAGTTAGCTGCTTAAGAAGAATTCTTGGGTTTCAGACACGTGACTTTTCTTAGCGATTTCACGTCCGGTAAAACAGCTGGTGGTCTAGAAACCAAAACGTCTGCCGTAGTGCAAACAACTAGCGATAACTTATCAGAGTACGCTCGTAATCTAGAAGCCACTGCTCGCTTTAGATATATTCAGAAGATTGCTATGTGCAATGGAATCGACCCCGACAGTCTGGGAAAGAAGGATTTGTCATACGATCTGGAAAACTACCCTTCAGTCGAGTTCCCCGACATCTCGAACTATCTGGTGTTGCAGACGTCCTTCTACACCGCAAAACAGATGAAAGCGTGGAAGAGTATGGAGGCTTACAACTTTTTTGTACGTGGCTGGGTAAAGGACCTCGCTATCAAGTCGCTGCCCAATGAATCCTGGATTGTTTTTGCCCGTGTAAATGTGGTTTTTTTAAAGCTTTTCGTTCGCTTCTTTACAACGAAGCGCTGCAAGTTGAAGTGTAAACAAGCAACAGTTGGCTTGATTCTCACTTGTGCAGGCTCTTATCTCTCAGCTAAATCATTCACAAAGATCATCAGAAACCCCTTTAAAGACCTGGATCTTAGTTAAACAAGACAGAGAAGAAGTGATCACGGCGCATTGTAACTGTACGGCTGGGGAAGAATTTTGTCGCGACCTTCATGCATATGGACTTTGTGAGGAGTGAGGAGGAAACAAAGAAACAGCTGGGGACTTTAGCGCTTCGTGACTAAAAAAAGTACCATAAAATAACGACACATGGCAAGAAAAGTACTTGGAAAACACTAAGGACAGAGCTGAGAGGGAAATATAAACCTTTCACCAAGTGAAACTCGAGCATGCGTCGACTCGGCTTCCTTCGATTTCAGTCAGAGGTTCAAAAGCCACCTTTCTCGACGTCTTTTTGTGAAATCCTGTGCTCGTTCACCTTTTTTTATTAGTTCACTGGGAACCCTGAAGAAACTTTTATCACTTTCACGGTTTGACCGATTCTAACAACGCAAACGTAAGGCATTTTTCATGAGAGCAATGCACCTTCCTCGTATAAACGCTTTATCAACTGAGCTTTGGTTGACCACCAGCTAAAGTTTTGAATAACTAATGAGGTGGATGTGACGTCATGTGAAACCCAAGAATAGCTTTATTCAGCCAAACGTATCTCCTTACACACATCTCATTACTGTTCGTCTTCCCATCTTGACTTTCGACTGGATTTAACTCTTCTCTTCCCATGTGTGAGAGATGACCTGAGAGCCGCTAACTGCTGAGTTTGATCGCTCTGAACGCGTCAGCGTTTCCATGAGTATCGCAGAAACATCACCTTTGGCCTGATTTACATAAAATCTGCATATTTAAGATTTGTATTTTTGATCTTTGTATTTAGGGCTCTGGGTTTTTTTTTTCCCTCAAAACCATATCCTGTGGTTTCATATTATATACTCACTGTTCATTTTATTCGAAACACCTGCACATCCATGTAGCTACAGTGCCTTGCAAAAGTTTTCACACACCCCCTTGGTGTTTTTCCTGTTTTGCTGCATTACAATCAGGAATTAAAATGGACTTTGTGGGACGTGGACTATTTCATTAACACAATATGACTACCTTTTTGAGGGTGATTTTTTTTTTAATTGTGACACACACTAATTAAGACAAAAAAAATAGAAATTTTGAGTTTGCATAAATATTTGCCCCCCATTTTCAAGGGAGAGCTGCTCCAGCTCTGTTAAGTTAGATGGGTCGTGTTGGTATCGAGGCTTTGCCCCATAGCAATGGTAACTACACCGCCATGACAGGAGGCGCGCTTGTAGTGCGTCATTCAGACAAGTTAGTTATTGATCGGTATGGGAAGGTTTTGCAAATCGTTCTGAATGAAACGAAGACATCAGATTTTTTAATTTACCAAAAATAATTCATCATCAGAGGGGAAAAAAAGAGATTTCTCAACATTGAAGGGGAAAAATGGAGGGAAAAAAACGTCCAGCAGGACTCAGGGTCAAACGGAGAGGTCAAAAACTTGATGGTATGCTCACTTCATTTCATCATTCTCACCTGTAGTGCTGAATGAAGCACTGCAAGCATGGCGCCATTGCTATGGGGTCACGTGATGGTGCAAAGCCTCTAGTGAGCAATCTTCAAATCAGTTGATTTTCAACTGGATTGAGGTTTGGGCTTTGACTAGGCCGTTCCAAGATATTTAAATGTTTCCCTTTAAACCACGACAGGGGTCCTGCAGCAGTATTATTCATCCATCCATCCATTATCTGTAGCCGCTTATCCTGTTCTACAGGGTCGCAGGCAAGTTGGAGCCTATCCCAGCTGACTACGGGCGAAAGGCGGGGTACACCCTGGACAAGTCGCCAGGTCATCACAGGGCTGACACATAGACACAGACAACCATTCACACTCACATTCACACCTACGGTCAATTTAGAGTCACCAGTTAACCTAACCTGCATGTCTTTGGACTGTGGGGGAAACCGGAGCACCCGGAGGAAACCCACACGGACACGGGGAGAACATGCAAACTCCGCACAGAAAAGCCCTCGCCGGCCGCTGGGCTCGAACCCAGGACCTTCTTGCTGTGAGGTGACAGTGCTAACCACTACACCACCGTGCCGCCCCAGCAGTATTATTATTTACACATGTCTGTCTAGCATCTCTATCTCAGGAATGTAAGGTGGGGACACACACGTCCTCCTTCTCCATGCTTCAGGTCCCAGAACAGCAGCTTGTGCGCCCATCATGTCATCTTATGTGGCCTATGAGCTTCATCCTCCTCTCTTGGATTTTGTTGGGTAGGTTTCCATCAACTATTTTGTTCTTGATCTTGTCAAACCAGCTGATATTCAGCGCCATTCGTAACATGTTTGTGTAACAGCCATCGATGTGCTTAACAAGTGCTTTACGCAGGTATGGTCCATGTTTCTGACCCATAAAGGAGAACGGCTTCTACTGTGGCCTGGAAAAGTCTGATCTTTAACTCTCTTCTCATGATGGCTTCCATATCTTTTTCATCTGATGGCATGCCTGCCAGGCCTTGGCTTTCTGGACTTTGAAGTCATCTTCAGAACTGTTAATCCAGGATCGAAGGTTGGCAAAGTTTTTTAAATATTTTATACACTTTTTTTCATTTTATTACTCAGTAATTTGGTTTTCATTGTTATACTAAGGAACATGATGATGAAAACAAATGCATCTTTTATTTTGGTCAGTGGTAACTGGAAAGTCATCATTTTTTATTTTGTAAAATTATTCCTGTCATGTTTGCTTTGTTCAGGATGAATCCTCAGCTCTAGCTCGCTGCTTGACCCCTAGGAAGCAGGAGGATCTCATTGCCTGGCTCCTTGGGAAGCGTAAACATTTATTCATTTATACTGCCATATTAATGAACGGTTCAGATGTTTGCTCTTGCATCTGTACACAAACCTCGTCATTTAAACGCGAAGGGGAAATCACGTGTATCCAGTTAATGAAGTATGATGTCGCTAGAATGAAGAGACCACACTCTGCGGATTAGCTCTGCTCCTGACAGCATACCGGCTCAGCTTCAGCCCAAACACCGCTTACAGACAGAAAATGTCGTCCACTAAGGAGAAGCTGATTGCCCACGTGAGCACCGAGCAGCCAGTGGGCTGCACCAACAAAGTGACTGTGATTGGTGTTGGCATGGTGGGCATGGCCTCTGCCATCAGCATCCTGCTCAAGGAACTTGCTGATGAGTTGGCCCTGGTTGATGTGATGGAGGATAAGTTGAAGGGAGAGGCTATGGACCTACAGCATGGCAGTCTCTTCCTCAAGACTCATAAAATTGTGACCGACAAAGACTACAGTGTGACTGCCAACTCAAAGGTCGTGGTGGTGACCGCTGGGACTCACCAACAGGAAGGAGAGAGCAGGCTGAACCTGGTGCAGAGGAATGTCAACATCTTTAAGTTCATCATTCCCAACATTGTAAAGTACAGCCCCAACTGTATCATCCTGGTGGTTTCCAACCCAGTTGATATCCTGACCTATGTGGCATGGAAGCTGAGTGGCCTTCCCAGGAACCGTGTGATTGGTAGCGGTACCAACCTGGACTCTGCTCGGTTTCGCTTCCTGATGGGTGAGAAACTGGGTTTGCACCCGTCCAGCTGCCACAGCTGGGTGATTGGAGAGCATGGAGACTCCAGCGTGCCTGTATGGAGTGGCGTGAACGTAGCTGGTGTTTCCTTGCAGAGCCTCAACCCAGACATGGGTACAGACAAGGACAAGGAGGATTGGAAGAGTGTCCACAAAATGGTGGTCGACAGTGCTTATGAAGTCATCAAGCTGAAGGGCTACACATCCTGGGCTATCGGTATGTCTGTAGCTGACCTGTGTGAGAGCATCTTGAAGAACCTACACAAATGCCACCCAGTGTCCACCCTGGTCAAGGGAATGCATGGTGTGACTGAGGAAGTTTTCCTGAGCGTGCCCTGCATCCTGGGTAGCAGCGGCCTGACCGACGTGGTGAAGGTGGCCCTGAAACCAGATGAGGAGAAGCAGCTGGTAAAGAGTGCTGAAACCTTGTGGGGTGTGCAGAAAGAGCTGACCTTATGAACTGTAGCCTCTCCCTAAACGCAGCCATGCCCCAAGAGATCTCATACTTTCCCTGTCCCAGTCCTCATCTGAGGTCTCCAAGCAGACCTTAACACTCCTTGCTGTAACTTTAGAGGAGGATAGGTATTTGTTGTCTTGACTGTATTGAGTAATGTATTCTAGTCTTTTGTGAAGTTGAATGTGCGCATAGGTGTTAATGTCATTTATGTTGTCCTTTGTACTCCTGATTTTCAAAAGAACCGCACAGGATGGTCAGCCAGTTTGGGTTTCTGTATGGTACAAGTGTGCAGGCATTCCATCCCACTTTCTTCCCAATTTGAAAAGTCAACAAAAGGCACCGTCTGTGAAACCAAAGCTGTATTGTATGTTTAGTGGAAACCAAAGCTGTACTGTATGTTTAGTGAAATGCCAGCACTTGTATTAAGGAAGGTGTGCACCAACTCCCTTCTATTGAACTCCACATACAAAGATGAGAATGAGATTATTGTCAGTGGTGGTAAACTAAGTGGTAAACCAATCCCAGAGACCCAAATGGCATTGTTGTGGCTTATTCGAACCTCTGGCAGCATATCCATGAAAGTTCAAGTACGTTTGAAATGGGCTGTTCTTGCTACATTCAAACCATCTATTTTGTGATGTGTGCACATTCTCATCTGAAAAGCTTTTGTATATTTATTCCTCTGAACTGTAATGTGCTCCTGTGAAAGGGCATTCCTAGTAGCATTTTACTCAGAGCTATAAGTGGAACCTGATGTTGCAGCTGTCCAGCATTTCACTGCGAACTCCTTTCACTTCCAAATAAAGGATTAACTGTACAAAAAAAAAAAAAGAATGAAGAGACCACAATGAACCTCATGTGTTGTTAGTTAGATTAACAGGTTTCTAAAATACCTTAGTGCTATAATGCCACTTTTAATAGAAACATCTCCTCTTCTGATATAGGAAGAGTTTCTATACCCACTAGGAATACCTGCAGACACATTTTACTCAAACACGACGACACAGAGACGAACTCACAGATTCAAACGTCGCCATTGTTTTCTACTCAAGGCAACAAAGACAGAAGGTCTCAAGAAAGGCCAGGACACCTAGGAAGCAATATATTATCGTGAAATTACTCAAGAAGGTGCGTAACCCAGTTCACACCACAGCGCAGATGAATTCTCATTTCTGATTGGTCAAAAGACGTTGATTAATTTTCTATATATGAGCAGCTGTGCGGTTTATACAAACGCGCTCATTAGATCGAACACGTCAACGTCTCAGCTTGCACAAGGACGCACCTCATGAACAATTTCATAAAACAAGCGTAAATGTTAAGATGGAAAATTTTCTGTGAAGAGATATTTCATTCAAATATTATAACAGTCAGAGATCATGCTACTGCTTTAAATTTTCCGACACACACAACTTTGCGCTTATCAGTAACACGACAAGCTGCATTTTTCCCGCTGTTTTTTTTCCCTCTTTCTTGTCTTTCTTCAAGCATGTTGAAATATGGACTTCTTAAGGAAGAAAAGCTGTGAAAAAAAGTGTACATTGTGCTTCGTTGTTTATTTTATGATTATTTTTTATAAACAAAATGTTCAACTGTACAACACTGTTCCAGAGTGAAAAATTTCCACTTTAGTTTGAACACATGAAAATATTACCAGCGCTCCATACTTAAGAGAATATGGTCATGATTCAACCTGATTTTTGATGGCTTTCATGACTGTACGTACAAATGATGTCCGTGTACCACAGGCTTGTAGTACTCAAGTCTGACTCGTGCCTTAATTTTAAGGACTCATGACTTGACTTGACTTGACTTTACTTGAGCACTGATGACTCGGACTTGGACTCAGACTCATACATTAACTGCATTTGGACTCGTAAATTGGAAACGAGGACTTGGATTTTTTCTTTATTTTTTGTAACATGCCATAATAAATTGGCGTACGATATTTAATTTTTATACTAATTTCGTGCAAGAGAATGCACATTCACCTGTTCAAACGTCATGTTCAGGAACAAACTAATGTTAATGGGGCTAAAATGCTTGTATCGGAGTAACATTTGACCAGTAGGATTGATTGATTCCGAACAGTAAAGAAGAAATATATTTTTTTAAATAAATAAATAAATAATGCAATAATCAAAACATCATCATAAACAAACAGAATAGCGTAGCCACAAGGCAGTAACATAATGATGTTTGGAAAGGATTAGAAAGAATTAAATAACTTATCAAATCCTAACCCTCTATACCACCGCTAATCAAACGTCACTTTCCGCCATAATAAACTATATATACACAAAAGAAAACAAAAGCAACAAAGAAAAAACATACCAACATACCAACGTGGTATAATATCGACCAAATCAAATCATATATACAGATACTTATGTTATACATATATTACACACATGCAATAGTACATATATACAGTACATATAGTTATAGTACCTATAACTATACACATATCCATATGTACACAGACACCCATCACATACATATATATATATATATATATATATATATATATATATATATATATATATATACACACACACACACAGTGGTGCTTGAAAGTTTGTGAACCCTTTAGAATTTTCTATATTTCTGCATAAATATGACTTAAAACATCATCAGATTTTCACACAAGTCCTAAAAGTAGATAAAGAGAACCCAGTTAAAGAAATGAGACAAAAATATTATATTTAGTCATTTATTTATTGAGGAAAATGATCCAATATTACATGTCTGTGAGTGGCAAAAGTATGTGAACGTCTAGGATTAGCAGTTAATTTGAAGGTGAAATTAGAGTCAGGTGTTTTCAATCAATGGGATGACAATCAGGTGTGAGTGGGCACCCTGTTTTATTTAAAGAACAGGGATCTATCAAAGTCTGATCTTCACAATACGTTTGTGGAAGTGTATCATGGCACAAACAAAGGAGATTCCTGAGGACCTCAGAAAAAGCGTTGTTGATGCTCATCAGGCTGGAAAAGGTTACAAAACCATCTCTAAAGAGTTTGGATTCCACCCATCCACAGTCAGACAGATTGTGTACAAATGGAGGAAATTCAAGACCATTGTTACCCTCCCAAGGAGTGGTCAACCAACAAAGATCACTCCAAGAGCACGGCGTGTAATAGTCGGCGAGGTCACAAAGGACCCCAGGGTAACTTCTAAGCAACTGAAGGCCTCTCTCACATTGGCTAATGTTAATGTTCATGAGTCCACCATCAGGAGGACACTGAACAACAATGGTGTGCACGGCAGGGTTGCAAGGAGAAAGCCACTGCTCTCCAAAAAGAACATTGCTGCTAATCTGCAGTTTGCTAAAGATCATGTGGACAAGCCAGAAGTCTATTGGAAAAATGTTTTGTGGACGGATGAGCCCAAAATAGAACTTTTTGGTTTAAATGAGAAGCGTTATGTTTGGAGAAAGGAAAACACTGCATTCCAGCATAAGAACCTTATTCCATCTGTGAAACATGGTGGTGGTAGTATCATGGTTTGGGCCTGTTTTGCTGCATCTGGGCCAGGACGGCTTGCCATCACTGATGGAACAATGAAGTCTGAATTATGCCAGCGAATTTTACACGAAAATGTCAGGACATCTGTCCATGAACTGTATCTCGAGAAGGTGGGTCATGCAGCAAGACAACGACCCTAAGCATACAAGTCGTTCTACCAAAGAATGGTTAAAGAAGAATGAAGTTAATGTTTTGGAATGGCCAAGTCAAAGTCCTGACTTTAATCCAATCAAAATTTTGTGGAAGGACCTGAAGTGAGCAGTTCATGTGAGGAAACCCACCAACATCCCAGAGTTGAAGCTGTTCTGTACGGAGGAATGGGCTAAAATTCCTCCAAGCCGGTGTGCAGGACTGATCAACAGTTACCGCAAATGTTTAGTTGCAGTTATTGCTGCACAAGGGGGTCACACCAGATACTGAAAGCAAAGGTTCACATACTTTTGCCACTCACAGATATGCAATATTGGATCATTTTCCTCAATAAATAAATGACCAAGCATAAAATTTTTGTCTCATTTGTTTAACTGGGTTCTCTTTATCTACTTTTAGGACTTGTGTGAAAATCTGATGATGTTTTAGGTCATATTTATGCAGAAATATAGAAAATTCTAAAGGGTTCACAAACTTTCAAGCACCACTGTATACACACACACACACAATACTCATTATGATATAAATATATATATCCATACATACCCATACCCACATATACATTATATACACTTATATTATCAATAGCATGTTATTGTAATTCCTCCTCCCTATAAAGATCTGTTCCTTATACCTTTTTTTGAACTGGTTTATAGTTGTACATTTCATGAGCTCCACATTCAAACTGTTCCATAGCTTTACTCCACAAATAGAAATACTGAACATTTTTAACGTTGTCCGAGCACTGTGAATTTAAAATTTCAATTTCCCCAAAAAATTATAGCCCCCCTCTCTATCCGAGAACATTGTTTGGATATTCCTTGGTACTTTATACTGTAATTCCTTACTTTGTACATTATTAAGGCAGTTTTATATTCTATAATATCCCTGAATTTTAAACATTTTGAATTCAAGAATAGTGAATTAGTATGATCTCGGTAACCAGCACTATGAATTATTCTTATAGCTCTTTTTTTTTTAAGTATAGTTATTGCATGAAGTGAACATTTATACGTATTTCCCCACACCACTGAGCAATAATTTAAGTACAGTAAAACCAGGGAACAGTAAAGAATGCAGAGTGAATTATAGTCCAGGACGTGCTTAGCTATACTCAACACAGATATGCTTCTTGATAGTTTAATTAGTATATATTTTATATGTGATTTCCAAGTAATTCTATCATCTATTATTACCCCAAGAAATGTATTATTAGAAACTCTTTCAATGTCAACACCATCTACCTGTACATTTATTGCCTTATTTATTTTATAATTATGAAATAACATGATTTTTGTACTTTGGGATCTGTACTTTGACTTCAGTAATGAAGTTGGGTACTTTGTCTACCTCTGTGTGTTCCTAATAAAGTGGCTGGTGAGTGTATGTATTGTGTAGTCAGTATTATGGAAGGAATGTTGTAGAAAGTATGCATTCGTGCTTCATAAGAGTGTTTATAAGAATATCCACCCAGGTCCTATATAATGATGATGTAAATACTGTACAGTAAATAAAATTCCCAAATGGTACAATGATAATTTTTTTTAAATATCTCAAATCTTTTGGACTTTTTCTGGTTTTTAAAACAAATGTATAATCTAATATAGAAGCTATAAATCGGGGGGGGAAATGGAAATGTCACCTATAATGAAAATTGAGGTTCGTCTGTATTCTGTTTTTTTTAAATGTAGAGATAGATAAACGCTTCAAAGTCAGCTATTCTTCAGTATTGCTCGATAAAAGATGTATACAGTCCTTGTATGTTGTTCCCACTTTAAGGAAAAAGAAGACTTTCAGAAATCACACATTAACTCTTTTCTGAGAACGACCTGATGATATGAATGACATCACAGGAATTGACTTTGGCTGTACCTTTTCCTTTAAATAAACCTCCTCATTTGGCCTGTGAGATTTACCTACTAAACCCAGATGATCCTCAAGGAGCTCAGCATCTGCTGCTTCCAGTTTAAGCCCTAATCCAATCACATCTTCACCCAGAGCAAGCAGAGAAGAACAGAGGGTCACAGTGACAATCCCAGGATCACCTCCTCCTCCTCCTCGTCTGCCTCCTGCCTCCTCCTCCTCCATCTCATCCTCATCCTCCATTCACTTGATCCACATCTCCGTTCCTAGTTTCATCCCAGACGGGTCACATGACAGCGAAAGGCCAACTGTAGACAGACTAAAAACTGCAGTTTGACATTTCTTCAGATTTCACCTTGAAAGAAATCTGTGAAATCCAAGCTGTAGCCACAGAAGAACTACGCCGCATGCCTTTAAGTCCGAAGATATCTTTATTCCATGTTTAAGCTCACGTTTCATCATTTTCTCCGCACTTACAGTCAGCGCCATAATTATTGGCACCCCTCAATAGACTACAATGTTACATTGACTATTTAAATAATATTGGAGTGGAAGACGAGTTCAATATCATGCTAGCTGAATGGAATATATCTCATATACCATGAAAAAAAAGCCAGCCAATATTATTAGGATTATTATAAATACACAGAAGAAGAAGAAACCTTTATTTGTCATATGCACACTTCAAGCACAGTGAAATTCATCCTCTGCATTTAACCCATCTGAAGCAGTGAACACATGCACACACACCCAGAGCAGTGGGCAGCCACACTAGAGCGCCCAGAGAACAGTCAGGGGTTCGGTACCTTGCTCAAGGGCACTTCAGCCCAAGGCCGCCCCACATTAATCTAACTGCATGTCTTTGGACTGTCGGGGAAACCGGAGCACCCGGAGGAAACCCACGCAGACACGGGGAGAACATGCAAACTCCACACAGAAAGGCCCTCGCCAGCCGCTGGATTCAAACCCGGAACTTTCTTGCTGTGAGGCGACCGTGCTAACCACTACACCACCATGCCACCCAAATACACACTCTTTTCCAGTTTTTTGATGTCCGTTGGTATGTTTTTCTCTTGTAAACAGAGGGGAACTGTTGGGGCCTTCTAGCCCTTCAGACAAGGCCCAAACATATCAGCATTTCAAACATTATATTCAATTTCTTTCATTCTTTCATTACAATTATTCTCCTGTAATTCTAATTTGGCCTCATTGTCTGTCAAATTTGCTTCAGAAATGAATGTGTCACTGTCCTGAAAACTTTAAAATTGAGTTATCCAGTGAGACTTTTGTTTGTTGTCTCTAGGCTGAGAAGAGTTTAGAGCTGCTCACTCATTGGTTAGGACTTCATTGCTGAGACAGAAGGCCATGGCAGTGTATGTTTATGTCGGAAGTGACAGATGAATTAACCAATCAGATTTTGATTTATAGTGGGAGGGACCAAAAATGTATCACCCTAGACCTTCTCAAAGGCCAACGCTAGCTTAACCACAAGTCGGTGTCGTCAGCGTAGCAGTGAAGTCACCTTCCAGCCGGTCTAGCGTTCATCAGTAGTGTTAGCGAATGCTAATTCATAAAGCAGTCAAGCCAGTGCTATCTATCGAGAGCAAGTAGTACAGGCTAACGACCGAGAAACTAAGATTTCTGTCTCCAGACTCTTCTTCCATGCTGCACGCTCGCTACAGTATTTTTCACTTCTACTTAAGTATTCATTTCCCTGTGTAATTTACTGAGTTACTTTTAAAATCGACATCGACAGCTACACACAACGGAGCGACCTGGCAGCCTGTCGCTAATCCCTTACAAAATCCTTTGCCCTGTTGCTTTTTTTGGTGTCTGACTACGTTTTGGCTGAGCTCAAATCCCAGCTCAAATAGTAATGGTTCGCGACTGCTTGTAAATATGCATGAAGACTATCTAATGAAGTTCTGGTAGCTTTTTGGGTGTTCAACATGTCTTTCTCTTTCCCGGCGAACAAAGAAATGCTTGTGCGCATGCGCAGCAGAAAACTCTCATAGGATATTCACTTCAGCGCCGACGTGTGATGTCATATTGTCTTGACAACCATGCAATATCATAAACCATATTCAACGCTCATTCTCCATTGGGTAGAGTGATGTAATACATGTAGGATAAGCGATATGCTAATGATATTGCATGCTATCAAACCAAATGAATGAAACCTGCTAGAAGGGAATGGAACACGTTTTTATTCCATCGAATAAGTGTCGAGTATGTATAATAATTGGGATTGTTGTACTATTTTTGGTTTCCAAGGCATTATTTCTATCACGTTGTCCTCTAAGTGTAACACAGATTTCTGCACTGGGGTTGACCTTTAGACTTATCACGTGTACATGGCTCTGTGTATTATATACAGTCATAAGCAATAAGGGCTTAGAAGAGTCCTCCACTTTTCGACTTCCTGTACACCAAAGGAATTTCTAGCTCATGCTCTATTTTACTTCCCTTACACATCACGATGCTTTAAAATGTGCACATTGCTCCTCCAGCTGCAATTAAATGAAAATGGATGGCTGTAACAAGCTGAGATATTGATTTATCGCCATGGGGTCGGAGACCTTTTTCCATGTGTCATCTTTTCTGAATGATTCATAAGCAAACCTGAAGCATGTTGATGACATGTTAGGAGGGTTAAAAGCGGATGCTTGGTGATCATGTGACACAAAAGGGAGATTTTCGATATAATAAGGCGTATTAGCTGGAGGAATGCATTATACAGAGTGGAGCATTAAATCAGTGGGACTGTTTATTATCTATCAGACTAAATGTGCTGTACAGTGGTGCTTGAAAGTTTGTGAACCCTTTCGACTTTCCTATAATTTCTGCATAAATATGACCTAAAACATCATCAGATTTTCACACAAGTTCTAAAAGTAGATAAAGAGAACCCAGTTAAACAAATGAGACAAAAAATATTATACTCAGTCATTTATTTATTGAGGAAAATGATCCAATATTACATATCTGTGAGTGGCAAAAGTATGTGAACGTCTAGGATTAGCAGTTAATTTGAAGGTGAAATTAGAGTCAGGTGTTTTCAATCAATGGGATGACAATCAGGTGTGAGTGGGCACCCTGTTTTATTTAAAGAACAGGGATCTATCAAAGTCTGATCTTCACAACACGTGTTTGTGGAAGTGTATCATGGCACGAACAAAGGAGATTTCTGAGGACCTCAGAAAAAGCGTTGTTGATGCTCATCAGGCTGGAAAAGGTTACAAAACCATCTCTAAAGAGTTTGGACTCCACTAATCCACAGTCAGACAGATTGTGCACAAATGGAGGAAATTCAAGACCATTGTTACCATCCCCAGGAGTGGTCGACCAACAAAGATCACTCCAAGAGCAAGGCGTGTAATAGTGGGCGAGGTCACAAAGGACCCCAGGGTAACTTCTAAGCAACTGAAGGCCTCTCTCACATTTGCTTAATGTTAATGTTCATGAGTCCACCATCAGGAGAACACTGAACAACAATGGTGTGCATGGCAGGGTTGCAAGGAGAAAGCCACTGCTCTCCAAAGAGAACATTGCTGCTCGTCTGCAGTTTGCTAAAGATCACGTGGACAAGCCAGAAGGCTATTGGAAAAATGTTTTGTGGACAGATGAGACCAAAATAGAACTTTTTGGTTTAACTGAGAAGCGTCGTTTGGAGAAAGGAAAACACTGCATTCCAGCATAAGAACCTTATCCCATCTGTGAAACATGGTGGTGGTAGTATCATGGTTTGGGCCTGTTTTGCTGCATCTGGGCCAGGACGGCTTGCAATCATTGATGGAACAATGAATTCTGAATTATACCAGCGAATTCGAGATGAAAATGTCAGGACATCTGTCCATGAACTGAATCTCAAGAGAAGGTGGGTCATGCAGCAAGACAACGACCCTAAGCACACAAGTCGTTCTGCCAAAGAATGGTTAAAGAAGAATAAAGTGAATGTTTTGGAATGGCCAAGTCAAAGTCCTGACCTTAATCCAATCGAAATGTTGTGGAAGGACCTGAAGCGAGCAGTTCATGTGAGGAAACCCACCAACATGCCAGAGTTGAAGCTGTTCTGTACGGAGGAATGGGCTAAAATTCCTCCAAGCCGGTGTGCAGGACTGATCAACAGTTATCGGAAACGTTTAGTTGCAGTTATTGCTGCACAAGGGGGTCACACCAGATACTGAAAGCAAAGGTTCACATACTTTTGCCACTCTCAGATATGTAATATTGGATCATTTTCCTCAATAAATAAATGACCAAGTATAATATTTTTGTCTCATTTGTTTAACTGGGTTCTCTTTATCTACTTTTAGGACTTGTGTGAAAATCTGATGATGTTTTAGGTCATATTTATACAGAAATATAGAAAAGTCTAAAGGGTTCACAAACTTGCAAGCACCACTGTCATAAGGCGTATTAGCTGGAGGAATGCATTATACAGAGTGGAGCATTAAATCAGTGGAACTGTTTATTATCTATCAGACCAAATGTGCTGTATATCATGGATGTTGACAGCTGCGCCTGTAGAAAATGCCAAATCTGAATCAGTGATGAGAACATTATCATCATCAGCAGCAGCAGGAGAATCATCGTCATCATCATTATCACTGCTTGGGAAGAAGTGACAGATTCTCGAAAACCCTCTACCAATCTGTCACTGTTGCTAATCCCTGAAGAGGCACTTGAACCTTTTATGCAGTGACAAATTATGGAATAAAGTTCATGCCAGCATGATTTCTGCCATATTATATGTTTAGGAATCAGACTGAGCGTCGATCCTGGAGTAATCGAGAGAGACAGATAGAGAAAGGACTCTTTAGCCTTTAATCTGCTTTAGAGGATTGCTAATGCTAATGCATGTTTCTAACCAGGGGAGAAAAAAAACTGAGCAACTGTCAGGTCATGGTTTATCATGTCTAAATCCTCAGGGTGACACGAGAGAGAGAGACAGAGAGAGAGAGAGAGAGAGAGAGATGGGAATTTTGGATCTTTTCAGAGAATCAGATCATTTGGCTCCCAAATTTGACTCCTTGCCCTAATTTGCTATTTTGCTCAGCAAGAACAACGACTTCAGGGATGCAAGTCACAAGTTTCAGCGTTATATCGAAACAAACATGACGGGTAGCACAGTGATGCATTATCACCTCACAGGCGTCCATCCAGGGTCCCTGCTTTAATCCTAAATTTGGGTTACTATACACATGGAGTTTCACATGTTGTTTCTACGTCTGTGTCAGTTTCCTCTGGGATCTCCAGTGTCCTCCTTTTTCTTAAAAACATGTCTGAGAGACTCGAACTGGAGACTCTAAACTGCCCTGGACGTATGAATGTTCATATTTGTGGAGCATGTTTTCAGTTTTCTGGTATTGAACAGGTCAGTTATAGCTTGGTAGCACCACCAAGTGGAAAATAAGGGTATATATTGGGGAAGCCATGGCCTAATGGTTCGAGAAGCAGCTCTGGGACCAAAAGGTTGCCAGTTTGATTCCCTGGACCAGCAGGAATAGCTGAAGTGCCCTTTATATACATACAGTACTGTGCAAAAGTCTTAGGCACATATCAAGAAATGCTGTCGACCAAAAATGGCTTAAAAATAATAAAAATGTTTCAATATTAAAAAAATACTATAAACAGTAATCAGTAAGCCATAATAAATGAAACAAAGTCAGTATTTGGTATGAGACGATCCTTTGCTTTAAAAAAAAAATAGTCTGAGGTCCAGTGAGTCCAGTTTTATGCGGAAATGAGCTGTAGGTTTTACTGAGCATCTTCCAGAACCAGCCGCAATTCTTCTGGACACTTTGTCACACTCGCTTCTTCATTTTGCACCAAAAAATTTCCAGTAGCCTTCATTATGTTTTCTTTTTTAATCTGAAAAATGCTCTCTTATGGAATATACTGCTCAGACATGTTTTTTTCTGTAACATTTAGTTTTCATCTCATTATCTCTAGCCACTTTATCCTGTTCTATAGGGTCGCAGGCAAGCTGGAGCCTATCCCAGCTGACTACGGGCGAAAGGCGGGGTACACCCTGGACAAGTCGCCAGGTCATCACAGGGCTGACACATAGACACAGACAACCATTCACACTCACGGTCAATTTAAAGTCACCAGTTAACCTAACCTGCATGTATTTGGACTGTGGGGGAAACCGGAGCACCCAGAGGAAACCCACAGGGAGAACATGCAAACTCCGCACAGAAAGGCCCTCGCCGGCCACGGGGCTCGAACCCGGACCTTCTTGCTGTGAGGCGACAGCGCTAACCACTACACCACCGTGCCGCCACATTTAGTTTTGTGCTGGGAAAAAAATTTGGAACTCTAAAATGTTTTTGGACTGACTCAATAATGTAAAAGTCATAAAATAGAAATCTATAACAAAGTTTGTATGAAAAAAAAGACAATAGGGTGCCTAAGACTTTTGCACAGTAGTGTATATACAGTACAAGCAACTTTATTCATCACACACTTGTGAAATTCCTCTCTGCATTTAACCCACCTGAAGCAGTGAACACACACGTGAGCAATGAGCACACACACACAGATACACAGAGCAGTGGGCAGCCATGCCAACAGCGCCCGGGGAGCAGCTGGGACTCAGGCGCCTCACTCAAGAGCACCTCAGCCCAAGGCCGTCTCATAATATACGCATTCCTCGAGCTAATATTGCTTCAAAAAAATGAATAAAATCCAGCTACCAGGAACCAAAAGACAGGTTGAGCTGGTCAGACTAGTCGACTATCTTTAACTAGCTTCCTTGTTACTTGACTACATTGAACAGTAAATGCTTAAGTCTTTCTAATTGACTCACTCTTGTGATATTTTCTTAAAATCAGCCTGTCTGTGATGTCGCACTAGCAGTCGTACAAGTAATTTCCTTTTCGCCGCGTAATTAAGATGTTTACCAGCTCAGCCTGTGTACCTTTTTAGGGCCAAAAAGGTGCATATATATCCCCGTGCAGTCTATAAAAGGTACAAATATGTACGTTAGAGTGTACTAATCCACTGACAAGCTGTTGTACGCTTAAAGCTACAATAATACACATCTGGTCTCCTGGATCACAGACTACCTCACCGGGAGACCACAACACGTCAGCATCAGGGACGGCATTTCTGACACGGTGATCAGCAGCACGGGAGCACCACAAGGGACTGTGCTCTCTCCAGTTCTGTTCACGCTCTACACATCAGACTTCAAATACAACTCGGAGTCTCGCCACAGGCAGAAGTTCTCGGACGATACTGCGATTGTGGGATGTGTTCATGATGGACAGGAGGAGGAGTACAGGAGCCTGATACAGGACTTTGTGTTGTGGTGTCCAGGCCGACTCTGCAGCCAATCTCTATTGAGGGGGTCGATGTGGAGATGGTCAGGACCTACAAATACCTGGGTGTATATCTGGATGACAAGCTGGACTGGACCGTGAACACTGATACCCTCTACAGGAAGGGTCAGAGCAGACTCTACTTCCTGAGGAGGCTCGGGTCCTTCAGGATCTGCCGAAAACTGCTGCTGATGTTCTACCAGTCTGTGGTAGCCAGTGTCCTCTTCTGTGCTGTAGCGTGTTGGGGAGGCAGCATTAAGAAGAGAGACGCTGGACGGCTCGACAGGCTGGTGAGGAAAGCTGGCTCTGTGCTGGGAACTGAGCTGGAGTCCCTTACATCAGTGGCAGAGCGAAGGGCCCTGGGCAAACTGCTCTCAATCATGGACAACGTTCACCACCCTCTGCATGGCGCCATCATCAGGCAGAGGAGCTCGTTCGGTGGCAGACTGTTGTCCCTGACCTGCACCACGGACAGATTCAGGAAGTCTTTTGTCCCTTGGGCCATTAAACTGTTCAACTCCTCCCGGCTCAGCAAAAAAAAGACTGTGACTCTGCTGTACTCAGGACTAGTTACACTGCTCATTTCATGTCCATTGCACTTTTCTGCTGCTTACATAGATGTACATTATATGCATAGATGGGTATATACAGATATTTGTAGATAAGCCGGTAGGTATAATTCTATGATGCTTTTGTATTGATTTTGTGCAATGCGGAAATGTTACTGGATACTTTGAATTTCCCTCTGGGATTAATAAAGTATCTATCTATCTACAGTAGCATGCAAAAGTTTAGGCACCCTTGCTGAAAATGTCTGTTACTGTGAATAGTTAAGTGAGCAGAAGATGAACTGATCACCAAAAGGCATAAAGGTAAAGACGACACATTTCTTTAATATTTTCCACAAGATTACATTTTTAGTTCCATCATTTACAAGTGTAAAATACCAAAAAATGAAAAGGACCTGAAGCAAAAGTTTGGGCACCTGACACGGTTAGTACCTAGTAACACCCCCTCTGGCAAGTATCACAGCTTGTAAACACTTTTTGTAGCCAGCTAATAACCTTTCAGTTCTTACCTGGGGGATTTTCACACATTCGTCCTTGCAAAAGGCTTCCAGTTCTACAAGTTTCCTGGGCTGTCTTGCATGCACTGCTCTTTTGAGATCTATCCACAGATTTTCAATGATGTTTAGGTCAGGGGACTGTGAGGGCCAGGGCAAAACCTTCAGCTTGGGCCTCTTGAGGTATTCCATTGTAGATTTTGAGGTGTGTTTTGGATCATCGTCTTATTGTAGGACCCGTCCTCTTTTTAACTTCAACTTTTTTACAGATGGTGTGATGTTTGCTTCCAGAATTTGCTGATATTTATTCGAATCCATGCTTCCCTCGACCAATGAAATGTGCCCTGTGCCACTGGCTGCAACACGACCCCAAAGCATGATCGATCCACACCCATGCTTCAGAGTTGGAGAGGAATTTGGCACCCTTTTTTCTCCAAACATACCTTTGCACATTGTGGCCAAAAAGTTCTATTTTGATTTCATCAGTCCACAGGACTTGTTTCCAAAATGCATCAGGCTTATTTAGATGTTCATTTGCAAACTTCAGAAGCTGAATTTTGTGGCTAGGACGCAGGAACGGTTTTCTTCTGATGACTCTTCCATGAAGGTCATATTTGTTCAGGTGTCACTGCATAGTAGAACAGTGCACCACCACTCCAGGGTCTGCTAAATCTTTCTGAAGGTCTTTTGCAGTCAAACAGGGGTTTTTATTTTATTTGCCTTTCTAGCAATCCAACGAGCAGTTCTTTCAGAAAGTTTTCTTCATCTTCCAGACCTCACCTTGATCTCCACTGTTTCTGTTAACTGCCATTTCTTAATAACATTACGATCTGAGGAAACAGCTACCTGAAAACACTTTGCTACGTAACGTTCTTGTAGCCTTCTCCTGCTTTGTGAGCGTCAATTATTTTATTATTCAGAATGCGACGGAGTTGCTTAGAGGAGTCCATGGCTGTTGATTTTAAGGAAAAGTTTGAGGAGTCAGAGAATTTATACAGCTTTGAAATCTGCATCATCTGACCTTTCCTAACGAAGAATTTGAACAAGCCACAGCTCGATAAGCTAATTAAGGTCTGGAACCTTGGGAAAAGTTACCTGAGAACTCAAATGTATTGGGGTGCCCAAACTTTCGCATGGTGTTCCTTTTCTTTTTTCACTCTCCAGTTGTACAGAACAAAAATAATACACAAATCTTGCAGAAAACGCTGAACAAAAATGTCTCGTCTTTACCTTTATGCCTTTTGGTGATCAGTTCATCTTCTGCTCACTTAACTATTCACAGTAACAGACATTTTCAGGAAGGGTGTCCAAACTTTTGCATCCCACTGTATCCATCTATCTAATATACTTTATTTTCTGAGAGTGTATGGTTCTGTTGGGGCTGGTACTTAGTGGGTTGTGTTTGCGTTTTGTTCTCTTGTTTATGTGATTAGCTGTGCTTAATATCTTTCATTTATTCTTTCATGTGCTTAAGTACAGTTCAAGAACATTCTAGAACAGCGTTCATGCTTCCAGTAAGTAGTACCTTAGGCCACTGTTTTGCTTTGCAAAACACATCATTTCACTTGCAAGTGTGTGTGTGTGTGTGTGTGCTATTATACACTTGACCCCAAAAGATGTTCTTTTTTTCTTTTAATACAAATTTACTTTCAACAAAGTGCTCCACTAAAAAAAACCATCAACAACTACACAAGCATCTAGTATGTCTGGTTCTGAGTTATCGCGAGATGCAACGAGATTCTGTATTAGAAACGAGATTTCGCTGTTAGTGAAGGGAAAAAAACGATAAAATAGATCAAAACTACACTTTATAGATCAAATTACACAGATATACTTCAAGAGAATGAATCAAAAGACTGTTTGAGAGCCTCATTGTTCGTGTTGCATCTCTTTAAAAAAGCCAGTAGATGGCAGAATCGTCCTGTTCATACTCCATGTCAAGGGGGAAGAAGAAGCGCAGCGAGCGCGAGGAACCCGGAAGCGTGTGGTATTCGCGTCTAATCGGTTTTCAAAATATGCTGTTTTTCTGGCTGTGTTTAATAATGAAATCGGGTGTGTACACTCTCGAACTTTCGCAGGTTTGGGGAAACAGGCGTTGGGTGAATTATTTCGGTAAGCACACGAAAGGTTTCTTTTTCTACCACAGAGTGTCCTGTCAATTTACACAGGTAGCTCAGAGAGCTAGCTTCCGAGCTAACCATGGATATTATCCACGGCTGGTTTAAAAAAATATATTTTTATATGTATATTATCATTATGTCTGATTTTTTTTTTACGATTATTAATTACTCTATATGATATCAGCTTAACGCTGTCAGTTTGACTAGTATAAACCGTGATTTAGTGATTTTGGTTCACTCTCAAATGGTTTCTTATGGGTTATCTATAGTAGTGCACTACGTTGCGTCCGGAAGCCATTTTATTTGACCCCTCTCTAGGGGACATATGTAGGGAGCACGCTTCGATTTGGAATCAGCAAGTAAGATGAGCGGTTTGGTTGCTTCATTGTCAATGGGTTGGTTAGCTGGGTGGTTTAGATGTTTATACAGTTGTTTATTTGTTGAATTATTATAAAAGAAAAGAAAATATCAAGCCAGAGAGCTAATTCAAACGTCAGTCTTGGTGACTGAAGTGTTCGTGTACTGGATGGTTTAGTAACCAACCAACCAAGCATGTTTGTAATATGTGTGTGTGTGTGTGTGTGTGTGTGTAGGTTAATCCTGTGGATGTGGCCTTGTATCTCCTGTCCAGCTCATGATGTCAGTCTGAGGTAATCATCATGTTGTTTGTTAATTTTTTTTTTTTAAATAAAGAAATAAATAACCAACCTTGACATCAATCCTTATGGGAAACTTAAGAATTGCACTGGACTTTAATCTCTTAAATGATTCTCACCCTCACTTCAAAATGATGACTCCTAGATTATGATTAGATTTATTCGGTGTGTGTGTGTTTGACAATCTGGTCTAAAAACACAGTATTATACGCACATACCTTTTTAAACATATAGCCGCTTTATCCTGTTCTACAGGGTCGCAGGCAAGCTGGAGCCTATCCCAGCTGACTACGGGCGAAAGGCGGGGTACACCCTGGACAAGTCGCCAGGTCATCACAGGGCTGACACATAGGCCAAGTTTACATTAGACCGTATCTGTCTCGTTTTCTTCGCGGATGCACTGTCCGTTCACATTAAAACGCCGGGAAACGGGAATCCGCCAGGGCCCACGTATTCAATCCAGTTCGTATTTGATCCGGTGCTGTGTAAACATTGTGATGCGTGGATACGCTGTGCTGAGCTCTAGCTGGCGTCGTCATTGGACAACGTCACTGTGACATCCACCTTCCTGATTCGCTGGCGTTGGTCATGTGACGCGACTGCTGAAAAACGGCGCGGACTTCCGCCTTGTATCACCTTTCATTAAAGAGTATAAAAGTATGAAAATACTGATGCAAATACTGCCCATTGTGTAGTTATGATTGTCTTTAGGCTTGCCATCCTTCCACTTGCAAGTGGTAAGTGACGCGCATGCCCGATATGCACTGGGATCACACACACACAGCGTCTCAGTCCTGAATCACTGCTTGTGCACTTCACTCGCGCGCTCTGTGAGCTGCGCAGGGCCGGAGTGAGTGCGCACCTTCCAGAGGGCACTCGCTGTTCAGGGCGGAGTGATTTGGAGCGCAGGATGCCTGCGGAGCCGAGCGTATCCGTGTATTGGCGTTGCTGTGTGCACGCAAATCGTGTATTGGCATTGCTGTGTGCACGCTAATCGTTTTTAAAAACGTTAATCTGATGATCCGCTGATACGGTCTAATGTAAACCCCACCATAGACACAGACAACCATTCACACTCACATTCACGTCTACGGTCAATTTAGAGTCACCAGTTAACCTAACCTGCATGTCTGGACTGTGGGGGAAACCGGAGCACCCGGAGGAAACCCACGGGGAGAACATGCAAACTCCACACAGAAAGGCCCTCGCTGGCCACGGGGCTCGAACCCGGACCTTCTTGCTGTGAGGCGACAGCGCTAACCACTACACCACCGTGCCGCCCTGATTCTGATATTAATAAACCAAATTAACAGTAATGCACACAGGGGCTGTTTTACTTCATATTACACAGACACAAGTGTTTTACTGAGAAATACACCACTTGTATATTTCGTACAAGCTCCATCCGGGATATGGCGAACCAAAACCGTGACCCAAATCTCTGTATGTCATCTGTGAGGAAATCGATGACTGAATTGTTTTTTCTTTTGATAAATTTTGGTCCTCTTTTTGTTTGTGTCGATTTATAATAAAAAGAAAATCGCACGTTGGGTTGAAGATATGAAGTTTATCATCTTGTGTTGAAAAACTCAGATTTTCAGGCGAAATACATCACGGATCTGAGTGACATTAATATTTACCAGCTAGGAGGTCCGTATTGTGAAATACCATGACTGAGGTCTTGAAAATACTCAGTATTTTCAAGGCAGAGGTCACAGTATTTTCATGATACGGACCGATCTTAACCTGGTAAATTTAAAATGTGTATATATATATTTTTTTTTCTTTACCAAATTCTAACAGAAAATGAGAGCACCTGAAAGAGAAACCATATTTAGAACAAACCTGCTACAAGACGTGAGCAAGGACGGCTCGTACACCTCGCCGTTTTTCTTTGTTGCGGACATGGAAAAAGTTGCACAGCAACATGTTTGGTTCTTCGCCGGGTACGTCTTCCACGTTTCAACAGAACTTCCCAAAGACATTGAGGTCATAGGTCATCTTTTTTGTTGTATTTTCTGCCCTTTGCTCCTCAATATACTGCTGGATTCGCTCGGCTTTAGCAACAGTTACAGGTTTTCTTTTATTTCGTCTTCGTCAGGGTTGTAAAACTCGCTTTCGCTGTGAACACTGTCGTTATCGCTATCCATGATGTAAAATTAATGCTATTATACTGAGAAATGCGAAAATAAATGTTGGCAAAAATTGCTACTATGTTTGTTGTGAACGAGCGAGTTGCTAAAGGTCCGTAACCGGGGTCCGGATCGTAGGATTCCGGACCGCTCGCGAGCCAATCAGAGCGCACGATTTGATGGAAACTGGACCACGAAAAAATTAAGTTATTCCACAGAATCGAGTCGTACATGAGCTGATGGCCGACGAGGCACGTAGCACCGAGTTGTCTATAAGCCATGTACGACGAGATTGAGTGGAATAACTGTTTTATTCTGTCCACGTTTGCTGGATTTTGAGAAACGGAGGATTTTGATTTTTTGCAAATTCGATAAATAAACACTTTATACAAAACGCTCAACAAAATTATTTCCGCTTAAAATGTAAACAAACCGGCGAAATGACAGGAGCAATTTGTGAAAAATGCGATGATGAGGATTCTTGAAAAAGAAAGAAATGCGTTCTTACTGTTAAATACTTTCATTCCATATTTTGTGGGTGGCACGGTGGTGTAAGTGGTTAGCACGGTCACCTCACAGCAAGAAGGTTCTGGGTTCAAGTCCGAGTCTGGCGGAGGCCTTTCTGCGTGGGGTTTGCATGTTGTCTGCATGGGTTTCCCCCACAGTCCAAAGACATGCAGTTAGGTTAATATTGGGATGGCCTTGAGTGAGGCACCGAACTCCCAACTGCTCCCCGGGCGCTGTTAGCATGGCTGCCCACTGCTCTGGGTGTGTGTGTGTGCTTCACATGGGTTAAATGCAGAGAGGACTTTCACAAGTGTGTGATGAAGAATAAAGTTGTTCTTGTTTGTTTTGTAGTTTTTGAGTAGGGTTTTTATTTCGACTTCTGTTGGTTCAGCAACACGCTCCGCTGTTTTGTTTTGTTTTCTTTACTCACGGTATATGAGCAGATAGCCTAGTAGTAGAGTAGCCAATCGGAGCGCGTGATTACTCATCCAGTGAATGTGGCTCGAATGAGATCACACATTTCATACATATATAAACTATAGTTCGTCCGCCAACTTTGTTGGAGAAGGTTGTTTTCGCCTCTGTTTGTTTGTTCCCAACGTAACTCAAAAAGTAGTGAACGGATTTGGACGAAATTTGGAGGAAAGTTCAGCCATGGGCCAAGGAACAATTGGTTAGATTTTGATGCAAATCTGGATGTTGGATTTTTTTTTTCTCCCCTCCTTCTTCTGTTCCCAAAGTTACTCGAAGTAGTGAACGGATTTTGATAAGTTTGGTGTCCAGCTTTAGTATTTTCCTCGGTTCAAATGATGTTGATTTGTGGCTTGGTGGATGTATGCACGCCACTTACTGATTTGCCCTTCTAGTTTGTTCTTTCTTTGAAAGATTTTTGAGAGTGAGGTTTTTCCTAAAGACTCATATATTTGTCAGTACAGTATTTATAACATAGTTGAGTGTGAAGGAAAGTCAATACACTGAGCTGAAAAAAAATAAATAAATCGGGACTAGTGTAGCATTACCAAAATTAGAGCATTGTTTGGTTTAGTTCTTATCAGCAGTGCTGCGTATGTCTGTATGATTGGCGTGCTGTCGTGCTTGACTGATAAAGCTACGTTTACAGCATTTGGCCGACGCCCCAAGGGCTTTGCTGAGTGGTTTGGCAGTGCTGCCATTTGTCCTCACAACCTTCAATGTCTTGAGTACTGAGCTATACATAAATACACTCACCGGCCACTTTATTAGGAATACCCATCCACCCACCTGCTTTTTGATGCATTGGCAGCAGCACATCATGCAGATACAAATCAAGAGCTTCAGTTAATGTTCACACATCAGAATGGGGAAAAATTGTGATCTCAAAAGTGAGACTTTCTTTCGCCTTGTTGATAAGAGAGGTCAGAGATCAGAAAATGGACAGATTGGTTCGAGCTTGTTTTGCCAGGAAGGATATAACAAGTCATATATAATCACTCTTTACAACCATGGTGAGCAGAAAAGCATCTCAGCATGCAACAGCAGAACACCACATTGGGTTCCAGTCCTACAGCCAAGAACAGGGACCTTAGAATCAAGAACAAGTTCCTATTAAAGTGGCCGCTGAGTGTACATCCAGCTGATCTTATCTGCTAGTTTTAATTCTGTAGAGCGTGATCGATTTGTCTCGTGTTAACGTGATTCGATGATGTTCTAATCTCAGGTGGATGCTGCACCAACAGGAAATAATTAACTTGTACATGAGTGATTGAATGGTGGTGGATCACGTCACCCAGCGCCTTTTATTACATGATAACTCGGTTCGTTCACACGGAACTGATGTCTGATTTTGAATGAAGTAAATTCAGTGACACCCCCCAGTATAGGAGGCTGCAGAGGCAGCACTGTAACCTCTTTACAACAGTCCTGAGAAGTGTTTTCAGTGCAGTCGTGTCCTCTGTGCAGACAAACCGGGCGTTTTCGTGTGATTTAGGGCGAGTCCACAGAGACAGGGTTGTGAAATTTTTGGGGCGCCACATCTGGACACAAAACGGATGAATATCAGTGAAGTCAAGAAGTGTGATCCGTCAAGGGAAAGAAAAACTGATGAAAAGGCGTTCGAATCTCTATTTTTAAATGAAGATGCCTGATGAGGTGGTAACTGTCTGATTATACGTCATGACTAACCGTAACAAACCAATTTACAAGTAACCCATAATCTTCAAAAAGTGAATGTTGTATTAATAGAAAAGTCTTTTTCCAGGGTGTTGCCCCCCCCCCCCCTTTGCCCTACCGCCCTTTCCTGCTTTCTTTTCCTCTTTCATGCCTTTTTGTTACTTTTTTCATAAATTTGCTCTTGTGCCTTTTGGTGGTCCCCCCCCCCCAATGCTTTTTCTTTCTTTGCCCTACCGCCCTTTTGTGTGTGGTCTGTTTTTGTTTTATTTATTTATTTATTTATTTGTGTGTGTGGGTTTTTTTTTTTTTTTTTTGCCCTCATGCCTTTTGGCAACACGCATTTTTTTTTTCTCCTTTTATTTTCCCCTTGTGCCTTTTGTGGCTTTTTTTTTTTTTATTTGTTTTGTCCCTCATGCTTTTTTTTTTTTGGTGCGCCCTTGTGCCTTTTTCCCCCATGCTTTTTTTTCTTCCTCTGCCCTACTGCCCTTTCGTGCCCCCCCCTCCCCGGCACGCGCACGCTGCGTTTTTTTTTTTTTTTTTTTAACTAAATTTGCCCTTGTGACTTTTGGTGTTTTTTTTTAATTTTTTCCATTTTTCCCCCCTTTCTTTTTTTTGCCATACTGCCCTTTTTTGTGCCTTTTATTTAGTTAGTTAGTTAGTTGATTTATTGCCCTCGTGCCTTTTGGTACCTTTTTTCCCCCATGCTTTTTTTTTTTTTTCTTTGCCCTACTGCCCTTTCGTGCTTTTTCTTTTATCCCCCCTCAGCACGTGCATGCTGCGCTTTTTTTTTTTTTTTAAACTAAATTTGCCCTTGTGACTTTTGGTGCTTTTTTTATTATTATTTTTTCCATTTTTCCCCCCTTTCTTTTTTTTTTGCTCTACTGCCCTTTTGTGCCTTTTTATTTATTTATTTATTTATTTATTTAGTTGATTTATTGCCGTCATGCCTTTTCCCCCCATGCTTTTTTTTTTTCTTTGCCCTACTGCCCTTTCGTGCTTTTTCCTTTATCCCCCCTCAGCACGCGCACGCTTTTTTTTTTTTTTTAACTAAATTTGCCCTTGTGACTTTTGGTGCCTTTTTTTCCTCTATTTTTTCCCCCCCTTTCTTTTTTTGCCCTACTGCCCTTTTGTGCCTATTTATTTATTTATTTATTTATTTAATTTATTGCCCACGTGCCTTTTGGTGTCGTGTTTTTTTTTTTTTTCTCCCTATTGCCCTTTTTCTTTCATGCTTTTTTTTGGGGGGGGGGGAATAAATTTGCCCTTGTGCCTTTTGGTGCTTTTTGTTTGTTTGTTTGTTTTGTTTGTTTTTGAGCTTGAGCGTTTTGAGATGTACTGTAGTGTTTATGATTTCATTGATGCATGTTTGCTTCCTTCATGTGTCTTGCACTTGTGCGCCACTGAGAAATCTGTATCCTGCAGTATTTTACCAAAGTTCGATGCGATATGCGTTGTTTGCTGTTTATGTGGAGCATGCACCATACAAAGCCCTGTGAATTAGCTGTTCCTATAGCAGTGACACTGTATTAGAATGTAAACCAAGCACTATTAATCAACACTTTAATCAGAGTCGAGGATCCCATAAAGCTTGTTTTTATTTATTTTTGTTATGGCTGCTACAGGTAGAGCAGAATGCAGACTTCAGGGCACCGGTTGCGGGATGTGGAGCAGCACCATCCTTTGCTGTCCAGTGGGGAGGAGGAGGTGACCGTGGGCCGGGTCTGGTTCATCCAGGACGGCTGTGGCATGGTATGCGCCTCCATGACCTGGTTTCTGGTGATGTATGCAGAATTCGTGGTGAACTTCGTCATGCTTCTGCCCTCCAAAAACTTCTGGTACTCCCTCATCAACGGCGTGCTGTTCAACTTCTTGGCCATGCTGGCACTCGCGTCGCACCTGCGCACCATGCTGACAGATCCGGTAAGATTCACAACCTCGGGTTCAAATGTTCTACTTTAGTTCGTAACTCTGAATATAAAACCCAAATCCCCTTTCGAGCTGGAAATCGAGAAAGAGATGGCATTGTGTTAATATGGCTGCTCAGCCTATCAAATAAACTCATGATAACTAAATAAATTTAGAAAGTACACCTGTAGATAATATCAGCCTCTGTTTAATGACAGCTTTAAATCACAGAGCCAA
Source organism: Neoarius graeffei (assembly GCF_027579695.1). Taxonomy (NCBI): domain Eukaryota; kingdom Metazoa; phylum Chordata; class Actinopteri; order Siluriformes; family Ariidae; genus Neoarius; species Neoarius graeffei. The sequence continues at coordinate 7,712,171 of NC_083574.1, forward strand.
AGAAGGATGTAATGATGCAGAATAGCATGTTTTTTAATACAAGGCTCTTGATTTTGTCATAAAAATCCTCCTTATTACAACCCCAATTCCAAAAACACTGGGACATTGTGTAAACGAAAACAGAATGTGATAATTTGCAAATCATGGAAACCCTATATTTCATTGAAAATAGTACAAAGACAAAATATCAAATGTTGAAACTGAGAAATTTTATTGTTTTATGAAAAATATATGCTCATTTTGAATTTGATGTCAGCAACACATTTCAAGAAAGTTGGGACAGGGGCATGTTTACTACTCTGTTGTATCACCTTTACTTTTAACAACACTCTGTAAACATTTGGGGACTGAGGAGAGCAACTGCTGTAGTTTTGAAAGAGAAAATGTCATCCCATTCTTGCCTAATAGACAATTTCTGTTGCTCAACAGTTCAGGGTCTCTTTTGTCGTATTTTGCGCTTCATAATGCACCTAATGTTTCAAATGGAAGACAGGTCTGGACTGCAGGCAGGCCAGTTTAGCACCTGGGCTCTTATTACGGAGCCATGCAGTTTTAATATGTGCAGAAAGCGGTTTGGCATTGTCTTGCTGAAAGAAGGAAGACCTTCCCTGAAAAAGACTTTGTCTGGATGGCAGCATATTGCTCTGAAACGTGTTTATATCATTCAGCATTAATGATGCCTTCCCAGATGTACAAGTGACCCATGTCATGTGCACTAATGCTGCCTCATACCATCACAGATGCTGGCTTTTGAACTGTGCACTGCTAACAAGCTGGATGGCCCCCCCTTCCTCTTTAGCCTGAAGGACGTGGTGTCCATGTTTCTAAAAAGAACTTCTACTTTTGATTTGTCGGATCTCGGGACAGTTTTCCACTTCACCTCAGTCCATCGTAAAAGAGCTCAGGCCCAGAGAAGGTGGCGGTATTTCTGGATATTGTTTATATCTGGTTTTAACTTGCGTTTATGGATGCAGTAATGAACTGTTTTCACAGATGATGGTTTTCTGAAGTGTTCCTGAGCCCATACAGTGATTTCCAGTACAGACACGTGTCTGCTTTTAAAGATCTGATGACACGTTTTTGACATCTTTGGTGATGTTTTATAACATAAAAAGTAATTCCCGATGATCCATATATTAATTCACGAAGGCGCCTATTTTATGATTATAAACGCAGCTATTTGGGCAAATTTGATGGGGCTGCAGCACCCAGGAGACGAATGAGGAGGAGGAGCTATATGACGTCAGCGAAAGAATCTTCCTCTTCACTTACCAGTTTGTTGATGCGACAGGTGTTCAGTTTGTCATTATTAGTATTATTATTATACATTATATATATTAGTTATTATGTGACAGATTTGTAGTAGCAGTTGTAGTATTTTGCCTTTGCGTTGTGGTCTCTTATTGCCAAGTTGAAAGAATTTGTTTCTCAAAGCAAACACTGAGGGAAAGCTAACTTAGCCAGACAAGTAGGCTACAGATTGTCATTTGCTTACGCTGATGTAGGTTATCAAATATTTTGCTTCATTCAAGGATAAAACTAAGAAGCCATAAACTAGAAGACGTGCCTGCCAATATTATCCTAAATGTATCACGGATCAGGCATAGTCGTAAGCTTATTATGTTAGCCGTTTGCATGCTCCATTAGGAACTATGTATTCAGTGTAGCATACGGCTTACATGATATAAGCAGTGTTTACACATGCAAGACAACAATACACAATATTAAAATATTGATTCCGTAACATTTTGAACAAATACGGGTTGACCGACCAATCCTTGTTATCCAACCTTGTGGTGTTCGTCAATGCTGGGCTGTCTGCCTGTCCGCTGTCCATCTCGGAGTCGGAGTCGCTCTCAGATTGGTGCACAGTAACAGGTTCAAACCTGTACGGTTGGAAGCACCCGTGTTCGTCATCACTAGATTCTTCCGATCTGTCCCACTCACAACACAATTCTAGACTCCCAGAAGAGGAAGAGCTAGCACTAGAGAGTTCACCGGCGTTTTCATGCGCCATTTCCATTGAGTAGAACCAGAGTAGAACAGCCAGTGAACCGCAGCGTGTTCTTCCGCTGACGTCACAACATGGCCGCGAGCCACGGACCCAGTTTTCTTGCGCTGTGCAATTAAAAGTTGGATATTCGCGTAACAACAGCTTCTTTTCACGTAATTATAACAGAAATCTAACATGTTTGCCATGTTGTAGAGTTTATTTAAGAAATTGCATAGAGTCATGTTCGTGTCATCAGATCTTTAAGGCCGTGTCTCCTGAGGGGCTGAAGATCACAGGCATCCAATGTCAGTTTTCAGCCTTGTCTCTTGCACACAGAGATTTCTCCAGATTCTCTGAACTTTTAATGATATTATGTACCATAGATGATGTGATCCCCAAATTCTTTGTAATTTTACATTGAGGAACGTTATTCTTAAATTATTGCACTGTTTGCCCACGCAGTCTTTCACAGAGCAGTGAACCCCGCCCCATCTTTACTTCTGAGAGACTCCGCCTCTCTGGTATGCTCTTTTATACCCAATCATGTTACTGACCTGTTGCCAATTAACCAAATTTATTTAAAAAAATTTTTTTTTTTTAGCATTACACAACTTTTTCAGTCTTTTGTGGCCCCGTCCCAACTTTTCTGAAATGTGTTGCTGACATCAAATTCAAAGTGAACATATATTTTTCAAAAAACAATAAAATATCTCAGTTTGAACATTTGACATGTCGTCTTTGTACTATTTTCAGTGAAACATAGGGTTTCTATAATATGCAAATCATCATATTCTGTTTTTATTTACAGTTTACACAGCATCCCAACTTTTTTGGAATTGGGGTTGTAGCTCATCTGACCATAAGGCCGATTGAGCTGTTGCCATGGTGTGGCGTCCGTCATTCGTCCCTCGTCCATAACTCAGTTAAATCGTATCTCCTTTGTCACGTCTCAACAGACGTCCATTCTGATCGTTTTGTTTGAAAGAACTCCTCACTCTGCACAAAACTTTCATCAATTTTTTTTTTTTTGCTTACGAGTTAGTAATTGGGCCAAATTAACGAATTTTCCAGGTCTCTCGTTAGAATCGTATCTTCTCTCTCATTTCTCATCCGATTTCAGTTCTGAGCGATGTTTTGGGTCGATCTTCCTTTGAGGAACAAAATTTAGTCTTTTGGGTTTTTTTTTTTTCCTTTTGTAAACAGTTTGTTGTGGAGGTTGGTCCTCTCTCACATGGTCACGTTTTGGTCGTCATGGTTGTTTTGATAGCAGGCCAGATGAGCTACTACAGCCTTAAAGTGCATATTCTGGCCCAATTTTTTTTTTTTTTTTATATGAAAGTATGTACCTTTACACACACATCCAGAAGAGTAATTTTGCACAAGGCCATCTGTCTACAGCAGAAAAAAATAAAATAAAACATGTCTGGAAAAATCCCAAGGGAGTCTGGAGCCAGAATCGTGACGTTACTTGCGGAAGCGCCAGCAGGCTGTGAGAGCTTTACACGGTTTCAGTGCACAGCCTGTGTAGACCAAGTGCTCCCATTTCTCTCTCGTTGTCCGGTCTTTTGGGAAACGATGAGTACTAATCCCATCAAGATTGGTGTTGCTACACCCTCCTACGATACATCTGTTAACCATTTTAATAATTACGCGATAACGTTGAAGAAATTTGCAGAAAACCACCAGGTCGTTTTCTCATAAACAAACCAGCGCCGACGTAGGATTCAGAAGGAGGCGTCCCGCACGTGACGTCACGAAAATCAATGTTTCCCGGGAAATCCAAATGCCAGGTTTTTTCAGAGGCGGACCAATTCGCCTCAAATGGCTTGATTTCAACTGAATTTTTCTGTTATTGCGCAAGGTAAAAAAATTGCGCAAAATGTGACAGATATTTGACCAAAGTTTTTAATATAAAATAGGATAATTACATTGATCTTGCTCCTGAATTTACCCGTGATATGCACTTTAATGTTCTGATATTGTCTTTTTTTTTTTTTTAAAGCAGAAGTGCCTACAATCAGCAGTAAGAAGGAACTGAGATTCTGGAGGGGTTTTTTTTTTTGCTTTTTTGTTTTTAAAAAGGGTCTTTTGGCTGCCTTTTGATTAAGCACATCAGGTTATCTATAAGGGACTGTATAATCTATATTTGTGTGTGTGTTGACAGATCCAGGCTTTTTAACGTGTGTAATAGCCTAATGAACATGGCCATAAATTCCACATTGATCAATTGAAGTCGGAGTTGATTTCAAGCTGAGCAAGAAAAAGGCCGAGCCGGACAAATTTGCAATTCTAAACTTTCACATCAGGAAAACGCGCTCCTCGGGTTTCTCTGGAGAGTCCACGGTAAAATACGTGTTCGGATGTTTTGCATAGTCACTGAAGGACAGTGTGGGTTAAATTCTACAATACAGGCTCTAGCCTCAGTTTATCTGATGGGCTTAAAAGCAGCCACACTGTTTACTCAGTGGTGCGTGTGATGAAAAACATGAGAATAATAGCTGCAGGCTGCTTGCTCATACACTCTCACACATGGTGAGTCGTTTTGGCTCCTGGAGAGTCACGTAGAATAATTGTTTATATTTAGCAGCTAAAAGCAAAAAAAAAAAGTAATGGTTCTGATGGTAAATGTGCGTCAAGTGGACCGTCCACTATATGCAACGCCGATCAAGGTGCGCTCACACTCCTATGTGCTTTCCTGTGCCTGGGATGTCGTCTGAGGTCGGGTCACGTGATCATAGATGATCTTGGTGACACTAATGGAGAAAGAGTTGAGCATGATAAGAAGAAACGGAAAGAAAAATAGAAAGACGGGCTTTATTGTGCGTTTAGAGAACAAAATGTGCATTATGGATTCGTTTACAACACTCTGGTTCGTGTTTTAATGTGAAGTAGTGATGTAGATCAATAAATATGTATTTAAAAATCAGATTTAATTTGATTTTGAGTAATAAGCCATTTAAAAAAAAACATTCATTATTAGTACTTGGCTAATTATAAACGAGTCTGGTTTCTCATGGTAAGGTCGTGTGAGCTACTGCGTCGCTGACGCTCTGGTTTATTCAGTAAGGAATAAAACACTCGTGCTGGGGTGTGCTGTTAAAGGAAAATAATCAACGACAGGGTAGTGTGATGAACTGTTCCAACTACGAAGTTGATTATTTTCCTCTAACAGCATGTTTTACTGTGTTCATCTTGTACTCCAGCCACCAATTTCTTACATATGACACGTCGTGCTCTTTGTCCGTCGTTCTTTTTCACGTTGTGGAACATCCTGTGAAATATTTACTTTTCTAGCAGCTATAAAAGGTGTTCCATCACCAGTCTCTTTCTTTCTTTTTATTTATTTTTTTTATTTTTCTTCTCTCTCTCGGTTAGTAAGACTGGGGGTGAAGATGGAGCAAAGCGTAAACTCATCCGTCCTGAAGACTGTTACGAAATATTGACCCCAGACACTCCTTCCATCGATGTTTGTTTAATAATCGTCTCTTTACAGAAAACTTGACATCTGTATTACATCCGTTTACGTGACGCTTTTTACATCCGATAATGTTTTAGAATGAACGTATTAACAATATAAAACTGTCGCTGTTTTCTAGAAAACACCTTCTGACCAATCAGAGTCGAGCATTCAAGAGCTCTGCGCTATAATTATTTCATCAGCGTGATGTAGATGAGTGATATAATGATATAAATGAATTAAGGAACAAGTTTTATCCATAGAACGCTTATTCTTTATCGCGTCCTCAGTAAGAGACTTGTTCTTATCGGTTTAATCCCGTTCACTGTTTTCTACAAATAATAAAGATGGTACAGTATTCATTTTCCAAATTTTTTTTTTTAAATCCGTGATGTATTGTTTCATGCATTAGTTTAGGAAATGATTATACATCCATGTTTAGTATTATAACACACGCACAGTGCTGTGCAAAAGTCTTAGGCACATGTAAAGATATGCTGTCGAGCAAAAATGGCTTAAAAATAATGAAATGAGCAAACTTTTTTTTCTGTAACTTAATTTTGTGTTGAAAACCGAACATTTGGAACTCTAAAATGTTATGTTTTGACTCAGTAATGAAGTCATGAAATAGAAATCTATAACACAGTTTGTGTGTGGGGGGGGAAATGGGGGGGCCTAAGACCTTTGTACAGTACTGTGTAGTAATAAACGAGTCCTAGGTCATGGAGGGAGGGATGGATGGGGTGTTGTGTGGGTTTTTTTTTTTAAATATACATTTGTCCTTTTCCCCTCACTGAGAGAATGTTGTGTTTGTTAGGGAGCTGTTCCGAAGGGAAACGCCACTAAGGAATACATGGACAGTCTCCAGCTGAAACCAGGGGAAGTCATTTATAAGTGCCCTAAATGTTGCAGCATTAAACCAGAGAGAGCTCATCACTGCAGGTGAGACGGGACGGGATGAGATGAGATGAGACGGGACGGGGCGGGAAGAGGTGATGTGATGTGATTAGCGTCTTGGTACACAGTTAACAATGATCTGCTGAACAAAATTTGTGTGGCGATCCCCAGGTGGAAACCAAACCTCTCTGGTATTTACCACAGTTTTTCTATCTTTCTCTGTCTGTACCTCTCTATCTATATCTCTCTCATCTGTCTGTATCTCTCTATTTGTACGGTGATGCTTGAAAGTTTGTGAACCCTTTAGACTTGTCTATATTTCTGCATAAATATGACCTAAAACATCAGATTTTCACACAAGTCCTAAAAGTAGATAAAGAGAACCCAGTTAAACAAATGAGACAAAAATATTATACTTGGTCATTTATTTATTGAGGAAAATGATCCAATATTACATAACTGTGAGTGGCAAAAGTATGTGAGCCTCGAGGATTAGCAGTTAATTTGAAGGTGAAATTAGAGTCAGGTGTTTTCAATCAATGGGATGACAATCAGGTGTGAGTGGGCACCCTGTTTTATTTAAAGAACAGGGATCTATCAAAGTCTGATCTTCACAACACATGTTTGTGGAAGTGTATCATGGCACGAACAAAGGAGATTTCTGAGGACCTCAGAAAAAGCGTTGATTCTCATCAGGCTGGAAAAGGTTACAAAACCATCTCTAAAGAGTTTGGACTCCACCAATCCACAGTCAGACAGATTGTATACAAATGGAGGAAATTCAAGACCATTGTTACCCTCTCCAGGAGTGGGCAACCAACAAAGATCACTCCAAGAGCAAGGTGTGTAATAGTCGGCAAGGTCACAAAGGACCCCAGGGTAACTTCTAAGCAACTGAAGGCCTCTCTCACATTGGCTAATGTTCATGAGTCCACCATCAGGAGAACACTGAACAACAATGGTGTGCATGGCAGGGTTGCAAGGAGAAAGCCACTGCTCTCCAAAAAGAACATTGCTGCTTGGCTGCAGTTTGCTAAAGATCGCGTGGACAAGCCAGAAGGCTATTGGAAAAATGTTTTATGGATTGATGAGACCAAAATAGAACTTTTTGGTTTAAATGAGAAGCGTTATGTTTGGAGAAAGGAAAACACTGCATTCCAGCATAAGAACCTTATCCCATCTGTGAAACATGGTGGTGGTAGTATCATGGTTTGGGCCTGTTTTGCTGCATCTGGGCCAGGACGGCTTGCTATCATTGATGGAACAATGAATTCTGAATTATACCAGTGAATTCTAAAGGAAAACGTCAGGACATCTGTCCATGAACTGAATCTCAAGAGAAGGTGGGTCATGCAGCAAGACAACGACCCTAAGCACACAAGTCGTTCTACCAAAGAATGGTTAAAGAAGAATAAAGTTAATGTTTTGGAATGGCCAAGTCAAAGTCCTGACCTTAATCCAATGGAAATGTTGTGGAAGGACCTGAAGCGAGCAGTTCATGTGAGGAAATCCACCAACATCCCAGAGTTGAAGCTGTTCTGTATGGAGGAACGGGCTAAAATTCCTCCAAGCTGGTGTGCAGGACTGATCAACAGTTACCGCAAACGTTTAGTTGCAGTTATTGCTGCACAAGGGGGTCACACCAGATACTGAAAGCAAAGGTTCGCATACTTTTGCCACTCACAGATATGTAATATTGGATCGTTTTCCTCAATAAATAAATGACCAAGTATAATATTTTTGTCTCGTTTGTTTAACTGGGTTCTCTTTATTTACTTTTAGGACTTGTGTGAAAATCTGATGATGTTTTAGGTCATATTTATGCAGAAATGTATAACATTCGCAAACTTTCAAGCACCACTGTATCTCTGTCTATATGGCTCTTTTTGTATCTGTATGTCTGTCTAACTATATCTCTCTTTCTGGCTATCTCTTTATCTTTCTCTATTTCTTGCTATCTATCTTTTTATCCCCTGCCCAAATGAAGTTTGGCGGGGGATATAGAAACTGATTCCGTCCGTCCGGTCACGTTTTCATTTCCAGGCCACATCGTTAAAACTACTAGATATCTTCATGAAACTTTGTATACAGATCAAGCAACATGTGAACTGGTGCCTTTTACTATTTTGGATTTTTTTTGAAAGGGGGGGTATTTTTCAAATTTTTACATAAATATAGATTTTGACTAGTTTCTAAGAGCAATGTTCATTTCCGGAGCGTATATCCAAAACTATTCATGATGCGGGTTTGAAACTTGGTATACATGTTAAGGTGATGTAGATGCCCCTTTTCATACTAAGAAATGTGAGAAATTTTAATTTTTCATGTTTCCATGGAAACAATTTCAGACTTAGTCTCTCAGGTTAGTCTTAGGGGTAGGTTTTGTTTCCGGAGCAGAACTTGAAAACTGAGTGGTGCGGTCTTGAAAGTTGGTATATGTGTTGATTTAAGTAATGTATTTGTGCCTTTTGATACTAAGAAATGTGAGAGATTTAATTTTTCGCTCAGCTGGACCAAAGGTCTGGTGGGTTTATTATGCCATGGGCTGCTGAGGTCAGTGTAAAGAGGTCGGGTTGGTTTCCTGCAGCAGAACTTGGGAAAATGTGACTTAATATCTTGAAACTTGGTGTATATAGGGCGGAGGATATCGATGACTGACTGTCTGCTTGTTTTATCTTCTCTTGGAGTTATGTTGGTTGCCTGGTGACCTAAACTAAAATAAGTTTTTAAAAAAAAAAATCTTGGACAGAAAGCTCTATAGCGTGAATAAGTGTACTTGTGTAAATAGTGGATATGAACTCGGTCTGTATATCATAGCTTTAAAGAACTCGGCCGTCCAGTGCGAAGTCTTGCTCCTGTTACCTCTTTACACTTTTCCTCTCATGCCTTGTTTGCTGATTATGCAGCTTCCTGTCGTTTCTGATTTTTGCTAACTTGCGTTTGCGTTGTTGCACAGTTTTATTAAAGACCTCAAGTGTTTGCCTTCTGCTTTTTTTTTTTTTTTTTTCTTTCTTCAGCATCTGCAAGAGGTGCATCAGGAAAATGGATCATCACTGTCCCTGGGTGAACAACTGCGTTGGAGAAAACAACCAGCGATACTTCGTGCTGTTTACTGTAAGCAGTGTGTTTGGGATAAACTTGCTCTTATTTTATTTTTATTTTAAACTGCTTGCCTGATGATGATTTCCTCTCGAAGTGCATGCTAGTCAAATCTGCAGGACTGACATTTGAATATTTGTGTTGCGGCAATGAGCGTTTTGCTTTGTTGGGCTTTTTGTTATCTAAATGGTTTGTGATCGAAGTAAGGTTTTGTAAAATGTCCTCATTTCCCATAGTGAGGGGAAAAAAAACTAAGTGTCCAGAAACAAGTTTTCATCCAAGACGAGACAAACTTTTTTTTTTTTTCGTAACAAGTTGGCTTAAACGTCAATCTTTTTTCTTATCTTTGCAGATGTACATCGCTTCAATCTCTCTGCATGCACTCTGTCTCAGTGGTTTCCACTTCTTCACCTGTGTTAAAGTCCAGTGGAACGGTGAGTCATGGTATTAATGATGGTCACGTCCCAGAGGAACAATCTTCTGGTGGCTTTTTCCTCAGTTGGAGATCAAGTGAGGAAAAAGAACAACCTGGAGAATGTTGTGCTGCTTAAAAATCAGTCTCGTTCATGAACAAATGTGGAGATTTGAGATTAATTTGAAAATACGGTATTTTAATTGGCAGTGTTCCAACATTGCAACGTGACTAAAAAGCAAAGTGTCACACAAGCAACACATTTTCTTGATATTCAGCCTTCAAAGCTACAGCGAAGTCAAACAGTGTAGTCGTCTATATTTCATCGTTATTACTGAGTTAGAATAAATCTTATCCGGAGAGCAAGCTAGACTAGATAGCTATCTGATACTACTTAGGACTTCTCTGCAAAATATGACACGTTTTAGCAAGTGGAAATTTCTTAAATGACACCAGTGATGCCATTCTTGGACTTGCTTGATCCATCCTGATGCCCTACTTCTTCTGGCTGGAGTCTCATCACATCACCGCTCCCGTGGAGGACGGTCGAAAGATGCGCTTGGACAGCTCTGGACACTTAGTTTTGCTACGATGGCTGAGGACAACAATCACTATGCTAACTTTAAAGGGGAACAGAGGGCAATATATAGAGTAAATATAACAATAAAACATCACATTAACGAACCTTATTCAAGACTTACAAAAGTTTTTTGTTCTAAGGTTGGAAAGTTATAGTGTTTTGAAAGTAGCTCGAGCAAACTATTTCCGCAGTTTGAACAGCCCGCCATGATATTGATTTTATCCAATCAGAATGCACGTTCATTTTCTCTGCGTAACACTCATGACGTATGTATGTGCCCAGTTGTGTTGGCTCATTGAGGTTGGGAATAGCACGTGTGAAATACCTGTTTCTGCCTCTTGCGCCGATTTCGCAAGTCCACGGGTGGCGCCTATCTCATTGCAGCAAATAAATTCTGCTGGACTCGTGAGCAACTCCACGTTACGTTTTCCGCACGAGCACCACGCCGTGTCACCTGCACGCAGACGCTCTGCCCCACGCTCGCCACGCCCATGGTCCGCATCAGTCTCATCCTCGCCGTCATCCGAGCTTTCTTCTCTTATTTCATCACCGGAGTCGAGAGTACCTCTCCTAGGTTCAAACTGGTACCCTTCTAAGCCATAGCCTGCTTGCAGTGTGTCTTGCGGGATCTCTTCGTATGATTCGACAGAGCTGTCGCTTTCACTTGATGCGCCCGACGCCATGATTACACGCTTATCTCCTCTATTTTGGAGAGTTCCGCTAGTGCAGTGGGTAGCGCTGACGTCACGCTGACGTCTTTTAAAAATGGTGACTCTTGTGCGGTTTAGCGTATAAAGTATTATATTTACAATTACCAAGATATTTCGTTGTTTTCTAGTATATAAATTTGATAGAATACTTAATACTTTACGCCAGTGAAGTAACGTATACCCCCGCAGCCCCCGCCAGGCGGGGGGGCCGACCGCTAGGGGGGCCCGTCGCCCGATGTGATTCAATGCACGAAAAAGTCCGATGAAACATGAAAATAATAAACACAACAATGAAGCGTACCAGAGAAAAAAGTGGTACTCGAAAGCGGCAAAGAAAAAAGAAGAATTTACATCCACACTGCCCAAAATTTCATCCGTTTTTGGGAGAGTTAGGCCTTATCCTCCAGTTCATGATGCGCTAACAGGTAGGGCCATGGGGGGGGGACTAGTGCAGTTAAAACGAGGCTAATGAGTGAAAAAGTACCTGATTTAAAATGGGATTTGAATAAAAGTTACTTTTTATTATCTTTCTTCTCAATAATTCAATGTTTCTTTTTCTTGAATATTGTTCTCCATGACCACCAGCCATCATCCACCACATTGATCCAAATAGGTTGGTTATGTAAAATAGTTTAAAAAAAAAATGCACACAAGGTAGCGTAATTTTTCTTTAATTTCCGCCTGATTGTTTTATTATTGTGCTGCATTTCATTTTTACTCAGTAGGCCTTTTCAGGCCTGGTTCCACTGTAATTGAATAAGATACCTAGGTCAAAATTTACTTGAGTAAAATTACTCATTTTTATATTACTCATAAAACTTCTCATAACAGTAACGTGAGTAAATGTTAGTTGCTTGCACCCCTGTGTTTGACAGACTTATTCTTTATGCATACTTTTACTTATGATGTATTTTATTTAACCATACTCTGGCTTTTAAGACAGTTTCATTTTTATTTTCCTAAACCTTATTGAACCTTATGTAATTATCATTATTAATGTTACTGTTATCGTTACTGCTTACTGAGCTGTATGAACTGTGAGCTTTGTCACGTCATACACCGTTTTTATTGTTGGATTTATTTGTAATAAATGGATAGCCTACTCTGCTGGTGTACTGAATATGAATGAATTAACAAAACATCTAGGCCTATGGGTTAGGCAGTCCTATACGTATTTAAATGGGCCTGGGCTGTCAGGGGCTGAGCCCTGGCACTTTTTTCACACTTTTCAGCAATCAAAAGAGAGATATACAGAGAGAGAGAGAGAGAGGAGGCCGTGGCAGGGTGGCCTTGGGGGGCCCACACTTTTAGTAGCTGCAGGGGGGCCCCAAGTACTTGCGTTACGCCAGTGCGTTACTTTGTCATATCAGCAACTGTATATATTATATTCGGTACCCCTTTAAGATTTGCGGTTGTCATGAACAGTTTTGCACTCAAGTCTCCATCACTGAACAGTTTATAACCCCAGCAAAACAGACTTCGTGTTAAAACTATAATGAATTTCCTGGTTACACAGTTATACTTTGTGACTACTGTATATAGGCCACAATTATAGAAGCGAGTTATTTATAATCACGCTATTTTCTGACCCAGATGAGGATGGGTTCCCTTTTGGGTCTGGTTCCTCTCATGTTGTCTGAGGGAGTTTTTCCTCACCACCGTTGCCTTAGGGATAAAATTAGCTCATGTTTAAAGTCTTTAATTTTCTGTAAAGCTGCTTTGCGACAATGTCTATTATTAAAAGTCAGATACAAATAAATATCAGATGTATGTAGTATTTCCTGTTATAACAATCAAGCAAAATGTCTAGAAATAGGTTTAATCTTATGTTTAGTTTATTATAATTGTATTAAAGGAAATACAAGAGATGTCATGGCCGAACGGTTAGAGAAGCAGCTTTGGAACCAAAAGGTTGCCGGGTTGATTCCCTGGACCAGCAGAAATGGCTGAAGTGCCCTTGAGCAAGGCACTTAACCCCCAACTGCTGTTAAATGCCTGTAATGTAAATACAAGAAGTGTCCATAGTCAAGATATTTCCACTTTCTAAGATGTCATTGTGTTGCTATGGTTACAGTCCGCATGTTGTATGAGCTTTTTTTTTTTTTCCCCTTTTTTCCCCCCTCCGCATCAACAAAATAAATTGCACCAGCCAGCACCATTTGTGTACAGAAAAAAAACCCACCACCTTGTGTGAAAGCTGGTTTAAACAGTCTGTAAACTGAGAGGGATTTGATGCATCAGTTTAAAAAAAAAAAAGTGTAATGGATGAAAAGTCAGGTCTAATTGCTGTGCTCTGTGCAATGAGGTGGAACACAAAATTTATTGATGAACGAGAGGAAAAAGTACGCCAGTTTCAGCCGGATCATTTCTCCCACGGCGATTTGTGTATCGATTTGCTCCTGCATCAGCATTAAATCTGCTTTGAGGTTATCTCACAAGGTGGAGCTGTTCCTTCTTGTTTATCCAAGTCCTCCGTTATTTCAGGTGTTGGTGTGTAAGTGCGATTTGATTTGACGATACTGATTTCACAATCCAATTCAGTTACATTCTCAGAATAATGGGAACAATTTGAGTGAAGACAAATTATGACTGAAATTGTACCCAATGAGCATTTTTATGTGTCGGAAACTAAATGGATCAAAAAGAGGTTTAATATCGGAAACAAAATGTACTACAGGATCACCATAACTTAATAAATAAATGTGTTTATAAAATTTCCCAAAAAGTTTTCTGAGCTCCACAGCAGCACCTGAATTGGCATTTTAACCAGAAATAGAGCTCCAAAGTCGGCTAAACTGACCGGCTTCCATGTACCATTTCTCAGGATCTCTAGATCGCAGATAGGTGGGGCTGGTGTCATTTGACAGCTACTGAAAGGATCCTTTTAACTAGTCTGGCTAATGCGACTTCAAAGCTCTGCGAGCATTTGGTCTGGCAAAGATATTAAGCCCAACCGTTTCCCAAAGGCGTGGTTGACCCACCTCCCTGAAATGCCTGTTTGCTACTGGTCGAAGCCAGAAAAGGCTGTGACGAAGCTTAAACCAATCACATCACTCTTTCCTCTGACGTATGTGACGCGACATAAACTGCTTGAGTAACAGGAAGATAAATACCTCCAGGGCTGCTCTTTGCTCCATTTTCAATGAGAACTTCCCGTTGAATGCTTTCAATACAGCATCTACCGCTGTGTCAAAGGCTTGCCGCTGCTCCATGTTCGTAATGTTTCTAGTGAATGAAGCGCTTCCGGCATAGATTCTGTAAACAATCTATGGCTTCCGGTCGCAGTTCTACTACGTCACTGCCTTGAACACGCCTCTACCCGGGGCCGTTGGAGATGCTCAAAGTTGATTGGCTCCCGATTTTTCGGGAGCTTGGAAGAGCTGGAGATAGCTTGCCTTGCCAGACTAAGCTCGCAACAGGCCCTCGTGTTGCGTCACACTTAGGATGGGCGGGCCCAGGCTACCTTTTAACTGTTTTTTTTTTTTGTTTTTTTTTTTTTTATAATTCAGTGGGTTGTGCAGGTTGGGCCCTCTGGTGTTCAAACAGTGCAATTGCATTAGATGTAAAACTAATAGAATGTTGATTTCCAAAATGCAGTCACGTTTTTGCATTGTATTCAGATGATTAAAATCTCACAACTATCAATGACACAATGTTTACAAAGCTTTTTTTTTTTTACTGTAACATTTCTCTAACTGCACATTAATTTAATTAAGCATTGTGCTTTGAGTTATAGCTGGCACAGCTGTCAGAGCTGCTGTTATAGAAAATTTAATCAGCAACTTCTGACTATACAGCGTTGTTGTATCTTAGTGTATCGTAAATCATATTGGGGCAGAGTCGAGTAGAATCACTTTCTGCTTTGTCTTTTGTTTAAAGACTTAGCTTTACATCAACCTTTTTGCTTTTATTGTCGTAATGAAGAGCAGGTGGTGATGTTATTTGTGTGTAATTGTGTATGTTCCAGAGTGTAGTGACTTCTCCCCTCCGGTGGCTGTCATGCTCCTCATTTTTCTGTGTCTGGAGGCTCTCCTCTTCCTCACCTTCACTGCCGTCATGTTCGGCACTCAGATTCACTCCATCTGCAACGACGAGACGGTGAGTCAGTCGGTCAAACCAGACCCGAGTGTGGTGACTTTCCAACAACATCATCTACTACTGATTTAATTGCATGTTCATTAATTTATTTTTTTTTTTTATGTACAATAATAATGTGCATCTTTATTAGCAAGCATAAACTTTGCACATCCTTTTGACTTGCTGAAGGGAATTAATTTTAACATGATTTCATCTCATCTCACTATATGTAGCTGCTTTATCCTGTTCTACAGGGTCGCAGGCAAGCTGGAGCCTATCCCAGCTGACTACGGGTGAAAGGCGGGGTACACCCTGGACAAGTCGCCAGGTCATCGCAGGGCTGACACATAGACACAGACAACCATTCACACTCACATTCACACCTACGGTCAATTTAGAGTCACCAGTTAACCTAACCTGCATGTCTTTGGGCTGTGGGGGAAACCGGAGCACCCGGAGGAAACCCACGCGGACACAGGGAGAACATGCAAACTCCACACAGAAAGGCCCTCACCGGCCACGGGGCTCGACCCCGGACCTTCTTGCTGTGAGGTGACAGCGCTAACCACTACACCACCGTGCCGCCAACATGATTTCAGTAAAACATTATTTAATCCAGAGAAATGTTCAACAAAACCGGTTAGCGTTACAATCATGAAACCTCAAATATCAGGACACCTGAAAAACATGGTTGAAAAATATCATTTTTGATTTTTCTCGCTACTTTATTTTGGCCACAGAACAGCAATAAACCCTGTTGGTTTCGTAATTTCAAGTGAAGGGCGTGTAGAGTTTTGTGCTTGGACATAAAATGGTGCAAATAAATCGCTCCTGATGTTGGACAATGTCAGTACTGGGACGTACACAAATATCAATCCACTGCTAACTGGAATTTAAAAGCATTATAGAAATGGTCCATGAAGTTTCGGGAGAAGAAAAGATTCACTAATAATAATAATAATAATAATAATTGGACAAAGTTCATGGACAGAAAGGAGTTAACAAGGATATGTTTAATGCAGCAGTGGTTTAGTGCCCTCTTGTGTCTGTGAAGTGAATTGCAAGCCAAACATCAACGAATCCCCCTCCCCAAAATTCAAGGGTTCCTAAACTTTTTAGGCAAATAGACATTTAAGTTATTCCATGAAATCGAGTCATACATGAGATGATGGCCAACGAGATGCATAGTGCCCAGTTGGCTATAATCCATGTACGACAAGATTGAGTGGAATAACTTTTTTTTTTTTTTTTTTTATTCTATCCACATTCACTGGGTTTTGAGAAACGGAGCATTTCTGTTTTTAGCAAATTCAATGAAAAAACCTTTTATACAAAACGTCCGAGGTTTTTATTTCGTCCTCAGTTGGTTCAGCAACACGCTCGGCTGTTTTGTTTTTCTCTGCTGACGGTCTATGAGCTGAGAGCTTGGTAGTAGAGTAGCCAGTCAGAATGCATGATTGCTCATATCCAGTGAATGTGGATAGAAGAATATGAATTTTGCTCGATCCTAAGCTGTGGAATTTTGTTTTTTCCTCGTTATATACTGGCGCACCTGTAAGTCTTGTCCATTTTCTTGACTTCTGTTGAGTCATTTGATGTTGTCGAGGAATTAATGGAGGAATAAGGATGGAGAATTTTGTCCATCTGAAGTTCTTACACACTTAACCTGCATATGGCTCCCGATGTTTTAAAGTATGCAACGAGCAATATTCGTAAAACAAAAGGGACATTGATCAATTGATTTGAATGAATGTTAGTTTCTCTCTCAACCCAATTTGTGAGTTTGGGACACGCCTCTTGAGTTGCCTTTCTGGGGGGGAGTGGTGTGTTTGTTTGACAGAGGGGCAGAGCCAGCGTTGTAGTCGAGTCACTAAGCCTCAAGTCCAGTCTCGAGTCCCCAGTGTTCAAGTTCAAGTCATTAAAGAAAATTTCAAGTCGAGTTTGAGAATAAGACTCCATCCGGTGGCTGTTGCTGCCTTTACGTGAAAGCGTCTCTGCTACGGTGTTGGACTAACGTTACTGCTCGACTGCCGCATTTTAGTTAATAGGCTACAGATAAAAAGCTTGTTCATCGTCCAGCAAGCCCTGCCCACTATCAACAGGGCAAATAACATTTTGCACCATTAACGTTAGTTTGTTCCTGAACATGACGTTTGAACAGGTGAATGTGCATTCTCTGTCTCGCACTAAATTAGTATAAAAATTAATGTAGATATAAATATCTTGTATCAAATTATTATGGCATGTTACAAAAAGGAGAAAATCCGAGCCCTCGTCTTTAATTTACGAGTCCGAATGCAGTTAATGCACGAGGCAGAGTCGTCAGTGCTCAAGTCGAGTCACGAGTCCTTAAAATTAGGGCGTGAGTCAGACTCGAGTACTGCAAGCCCGGGTGGAGCTAATTCCTGGTGTCGAATGATCTGTCGGTTTGTCTGTCTGTAGGAAATCGAGAGGCTGAAGAACGAGAAGCCGACGTGGGAGCGGCGAGTGCGCTGGGACGGGATGAAGGCCGTGTTCGGTGGCCCGCCGTCTTTTCTGTGGTTCAACCCTTTTGCTGGACTGAGACTGCGACGCCTCCTGATGATCCACGCTCGGAAGGGTGGCTCCGAGTTCGCCGTCTGAGCCCAGGCAGCTAGCGTTTTCTCCACGTGCCAGCGTGCCTGCTAAGACCCCAAGTGTAGAGGACATATGGCACAATGACGCAGGTACGGGGACTCGGGGAAGAGAATGTGTAATAAACCCGAGGCCTAGTGGAGGAGAAGGGCCTGAATATGACAAACTACCTGTTAAAACCACTGGACCTCAACCCAAGGATCATTTTTACTTTAGCTTCTCTTGACTGGGTCTGAATTTTTTTTTTTTTTTTTCCGTGAATAGCTTTTTTTTTTTTAAAGGACTGTTTTTCTGTATTTTGTTGAAAACAACTTGAAAAAAAGGAACAATCTCATTTCATTTGAACCACATTCGTCTGAATCGTAATCAACCAAATTGAAATGTCTCATTTGCCAAGAACGTTCCAGAATCTTCTTATGCATTAAGATTTGCTCTAATATTCATAGATTTAGGGTCATGAAACATAAATGACAGCTTATTTAACTTCCTAATATATTGTAATAGAGATGTTAAACCTCATTTCCAACATTTTTTTTTCTCCCCCCATCCCATGTAAATGGCACTGAATATATAGACGAACTATTTACACTCCCCCCCCCCCCCCCCCCCCCCCCCCAAAAAAAAAAAAAAAAAGATGCTCCATCCAAGAAGAGCGCTGCAGTTGCTTGGCATGAATGTAGACAGATTCCTTTAGAGAACATGCTGTAGAGATGACGCATGACTTTTTGCACACTTGAGTCCGAGTTCAGTCGTAGCAGCAGAGAAAGCCGTTAGACGAGACCCTCGTGACACTCCGACGTTTTCCTGAACTCGTTAAGCAGCTGAAAGAACTGCTGGATGTAGTTGTGTGTTAAGTGGCTAACGGTCGAACGACGGAATCGCGTGATGTTAGGAATACCGTGGCTGCGTCTTCACAAGAGCGTTTACCTCAGCTGTTAAGACTTTATCATGACGATTCTTTAATTATTCGCAGATGTTTTATACAGTAGAAGCAGAGTATTTTGAACGGTAATAGAGTCGACGTGGGCCGTAAAAAAAAAAAGACTGAAAATCTGTTTCCGTTCCATGAAGTAGTGTAGTGTAAATTACAAATCTATATATGTATACAATAAAAGCTAAAGGGAATGAGTTTATTAGTCATACCAGGCTACCGATAAAGCTTTCTCTTTTAGTCTTCATCAGATATGCAGTATAAAAATAAAATTAAAAAAGAGAAAAAAAACATCTAAACATGACCACACGTCCTCCTTCCACCAGGATGTTGGGTTCTTCAGTGCCAAGACAGTCGACAGTATTGGTTTCTATTCATTCTCTCTCTCTCTCTCTCTCTCTCTCTCTCTCTCTCTCTCTCAATATTTCCATATTCCAGTCTGGAATTAACTCTCCTGATTATGTAACCCTTGACCTCTCCTCCCAAGTCATCATGCTGTGTTCACAAGAACCTAATATTTCTATTAATGCCTCTAATACGTTTATAGCGGTGTAATTATTTATAAAATTTAATGATCGAATTCCTCCTGATGCATCTGCTTTTGATTTGATTTTGAAAGAAATTTAACAAAATAAACATCATTCAGTGCTAAAAGGCAAATGAATCACCTACACATTTGACTCAGGCACCGTTCATAACCTCACCTGGACTTGTATACATTAAGGAAAAGGATGCATCTTAAGGATTTGTTTATAATTAATGAATTAATGCCCTAGAATACTTCTTAAAGACGCCCGAGTCGCTGAATTAACTTGCAGTTCAGTGTCTTTCACTGAATCGATTCTTTCGAATCGGTCGCTTTTGAATCAACTACACTGAAGCCGAATGAATCGATTCACTGTCAATTAGACACGTGCTCGAGCATCAAAATTACACTCTGTTCTCCAGAAGGCTTAATATTTGGACTGCTGATGGTTCAACTGTACAGGCGATTACAGCTCCATAATTATTGGCACCTTTTATGGTGTTTTGGGTCAGTTTCCCAAAAGCATCGCAGCACAAAGATCATTGTTCAATGATCGAGCGAGCAGTACAATGAAGGCGCGCTCTCTCTCTCTTTTCCCCTCTCCAATATTTCCCTATTCCAGTCCAGAACCAACTCTCCTGATTCTTATGTAACCCTCGATCTCTCATCCCAAGTCATCATGCTGTGTTCACAAGAACCTAATATTTCTATTAATACCTCCTAGTACGTTTATAGCAATGTAATTATTTATAAAATTTCATGATCGAATTCCTCCTGATGCATCTGCTTTTGATTTGATTTTGAAAGAAATTTAACAAAATAAACATCACATTCAGTGCTAAAAGGCAAATGAATCACCTACACATTTGACTCGGGCACCGTTCATAACCTCACCTGGACTTGTATACATTTAAGGAAAAGGATGTATCTTAAGGATTTGTTTATAATTAATGAATTAATGCCCTAGAATACTTCTTAAAGACGCCCGAGTCGCTGAATTAACTTGCAGTTCAGTGTCTTTCACTGAATCGATTCTTTCGAATCGGTCGCTTTTGAATCAACTACACTGATACCGAATGAATCGATTCACTGTCAATTAGACACGTGCTCGAGCATCAAAATTACACTCTGTTCTCCAGAAGGCTTAATATTTGGACTGCTGATGGTTCAACTGTACAGGCGATTACAGCTCCATAATTATTGGCACCTTTTATGGTGTTTTGGGTCAGTTTCCCAAAAGCATCGCAGCACAAAGATCATTGTTCAATGATTGAGCGAGCAGTACAATGAAGGCGCGCTCTCTCTCTCTCTTTGTTCCCCTCTCCAATATTTCCCTATTCCAGTCCAGAACCAACTCTCCTGATTTATGTAACCCTCGATCTCTCATCCCAAGTCATCATGCTGTGTTCACAAGAACCTAATATTTCTATTAATACCTCTAGTACGTTTATAGCAATGTAATTATTTATAAAATTTAATGATCGAATTCCTCCTGATGCATCTGATTTTGATTTGATTTTAAAAGAAATTTAACAAAATAAACATCACATTCAGTGCTAAAAGGCAAATGAATCACCTACACATTTGACTCAGGCAGTGTTCATAACCTCACCTGGATTTATAGTCGTAAATGAAAAGGATGCATCTTAAAGATGTTTATAATTAATGAATGAATGCCCTAGAATACTTCTTAAAGACGCCCGAGTCGCTGAATTAACTTGCAGTTCAGTGTCTTTCACTGAATCGATGCTTTTGAATCAACTACACTGATGTATCATAATTGCACTCCGTTCTCCAGAAGGCTTAATATTTGGACTGCTGATGGTTCAACTGTACAGGCGATTACAGCTGTATAATTATTGGCACCCTTGATAAAGATGGGTTAAAAACAACAGGTCTGAGTTTCACAAAGATCATGGTTAAATGGTAGAGTAAGCAGCACAATGAACGCTTGCGCTCTCTCTTAGTTAAGACACTTTTAGCGTTTAAGAGGATTTTGGGAAAACCACCACAGGTTTGTTTGTGGTTTTGGGGGGGGGGGGGGGGGGGGACATTGTGGTTAATTCTCTTAATTTCTCACTGAGAATGAGAGAAATTTTAACCTTTAATTGAAGTAGTTATTGTACATGCTTGTAGGTGTAGCGTTAAATTCCATACTTTTAATTCTCACTCTCGTAACTACACTTTTTTTTTTTTTTTTTTTAAATAAGTTTCACCATAACTACTGAATCATTCACTGTAATTAGCCAGGACTTATTCCGATTTACTCGACTCACTGTAAGATGAACTTTAAAAAGGAATAAAAACACTAAAGATATGCTGTTATAAGATTATAATCAATATTGGGATAGCGCAATTTTCCATTAACTGCATTCCAGATTGCTTTATTCTGCTTGTATTTAACAAAAATTACATTTCTTTCTTTGTTACGAAGCATCACGTAGCTTTTACGCGACTCAAAGTTAAACCAGGACTTGGGGTATTTCTTGGAACGGGATGAGGGAAACTGTGTGGAGAAATAATAAGTGTTGCCTTTCCATATTATTGTCCCTATTTTAAATCTCTCATCCCGTCTCGCTGTGTTTTTTTTTTTTTTTTTTTTTTTTTAATTAATTAAAAAATAAGGGTGGTATCATTTACATTTGACTCCATTTAACCTGAACACATCTTAAAGTGCAGTAGTTGAAAAAGAGAGCGCTTTGTGAAATCCCATTTATCAGCTGTATGCTTCGGACAATGTTTTAAAATGATTGTTTGCTGGAATCCAGGATGTAGAACATGCTGTCTGGGTGGGGAAAGAACACGAGTCCACTTCCTGTTTGCAATCCTTGATTAAGTTAAAGAACTCTTTATTAGCATGTATGTCTTTTTAAGAATGTATATTGTGCTCTTTTTTTTTTTTAAATTACATTTTAATTTTAAGGATTAAAAACAAACCATCTCGGGAACACTAATAGAACACCTGACCTGCTTTTTTTTTTTTTTTTTTTTTTTTTGGGGGGGGGGAAGAAAAGCCGATTTCCAAAAACATCTGGCACAGATGGTGAAGGATAAGCACTGAGAAACGTTTGGTGCAGGTGTGTGGAAGTGTATTAACCTTCAGCTGAGAACAAATAAGAAGTCAAGAGGTTGATTTAGAGATGCAAAAGGTACAACCCCGATTCCAAAAAAGTTGGGACAAAGTACAAATTGTAAATAAAAATGGAATGTAATAATTTACAAATATCAAAAACTGATATTGTATTCACAATAGAACATATCAAATGTCGAAAGTGAGACATTTTGAAATTTCATGCCAAATATTGGCTCATTTGAAATTTCATGACCGCAACACATCTCAAAAAAGTTGGGACAGGGGCAATAAGAGGCTGGAAAAGTTAAAGGTCCAAAAAAGGAACAGCTGGAGGACCAAATTGCAACTCATTAGGTCAACTGGCAATAGGTCATTAACATGACTGGGTATAAAAAGAGCATCTTGGAGTGGCAGCGGCTCTCAGAAGTAAAAATGGGAAGAGGATCACCAATCCCCCTAATTCTGCGCCGACAAACAGTGGAGCAATATCAGAAAGGAGTTCGACAGTGTAAAATTGCAAAGAGTTTGAACATATCATCTACAGTGCATAATATCATCAAAAGATTCAGAGAATCTGGAAGAATCTCTGTGCGAGGAGAAGGACGACCCAAGTTGTTATCAGCGCTCAGTTCAGAAGCCTGCATCTCTGATGGTATGGGGTTGCATTAGTGCGTGTGGCATGGGCAGCTTACACATCTGGAAAGACACCATCAATGCTGAAAGGTATATCCAGGTTCTAGAGCAACATATGCTCCCATCCAGACGACATCTCTTTCAGGGAAGACCTTGCATTTTCCAACATGACAATGCCAAACCACATACTGCATCAATTACAGCATCATGGCTGCGTAGAAGAAGGGTCCGGGTACTGAACTGGCCAGCCTGCAGTCCAGATCTTTCACCCATAGAAAACATTTGGCGCATCATAAAACGGAAGATATGACAAAAAAGACCTAAGACAGTTGAGCAACTAGAATCCTACATTAGACAAGAATGGGTTAACATTCCTATCCCTAAACTTGAGCAGCTTGTCTCCTCAGTCCCCAGACGTTTACAGACTGTTGTAAAGAGAAAAGGGGATGTCTCACAGTGGGAAACATGGCCTTGTCCCAACTTTTTTGAGATGTGTTGTTGTCATGAAATTTAAAATCACTTAATTTTTCTCTTTAAATGATACATTTTCTCAGTTTAAACATTTGATATGTCATCTATGTTCTATTCTGAATAAAATATGGAATTTTGAAACTTCCACATCATTGCATTCCGTTTTTATTTACAATTTATACTTTGTCCCAACTTTTTTGGAATCGGGATTGTATATTAAAGCTTTGTGAATTTATATTAAGACACATGATGGTGAATTTAGAAACCCCGTGATGAGTGAGAGCACTTCTGTCCAATGATGAGTCACGATGATTTAGACTTAATACCTGGAAACTGGACCGCAAACCCAGCCTATATAATATACAGTGTAAATGATTGATTATTGGTTTCCTTTTCAGTTGTCATTAAATAATTGTTCTTTCATATGTGAAGCTCTTTTGCATAATAAAGTTGTTAGGTTCAGAACTATTAAACTTGGTTATTTTTCAGTCCTAAACTGAACTCGGTCAGTGGGGAAATCACTCGCTGGAACACAATGCTGAAGCTGCAGAATAAATGGTGAGTGAGTGAGTAATTGATTTTTTTTTTTTTTTTTTTTTTTTAAAGGTAATGCTCGAGTGTTCTTCCATTATGCTGATTTTGATATTTGTTTCTTTTATTATTCGGAAGCTTCGTCTTTACCTTCTAACTTTCTGTCTAGGTAGTGAAATGTTTAGAATGTGCAAGTGGGTGTTGGGTTTGTTTTTTGGTTTTTTTGGGATTCACCTAGCCAGAGAGAATGTCCAGGAAGATGTGACCTAAAAACATGCTAATTTATAAAGATAACTATTTATGTATCCATGAATCATAGTCACGCTAACGTAAAGTTGAATAAGTCAATTTAGACCTGCCCAGACGCCTCTCACCCAAAGTCACCTGGGATTGGCTCCAGCGTCCCCAGTGACCCTGATTGATAAAAGGTATAGATAATGGATGGAAAAATAATTTTACACTGATGGCGTATTCACACCTACGTTGTTTGGTCTGGACCAAACGAACCAAATTTCCCTTGGTCCGGACCTTTTGGGTTGGTCTGAATACAAACCACCGAACTCTGGTCCGGACCAAACAAGCGGACCGAGACCGAGCTGCAAGGTCGGACTCGGTCCGGACCAAAGGAACCCTGGTGCGGATCTTTTGGAGGTGTGAAAGCAGACCGGACCTAATCCGACAGTTTTGCTTTTTTGTACCTCGGGAGCTTCCGTCGTTTGTCGAGCATTATGGGAAACAGAGTCTTGACACTCCACCGCAAAGTGCAAACACTGTTTCGGTTGTCAAGCGAACCTTACAACAGTCGTTCAGTCATTCAGACCAGTGGTAGGCTAGACTACAGAGTACAAAAAATGAGTAGGGGGCAAACGTGGGCCGAGGAAGAAACGCGCACCCTTGTGGATATATGGGCAGATATCCACATATCTGAGCTTTTGGAGAGAACACACAAAAATGCCGACGTGTTTGCTGTATTCGGTGAGAAAATGAAGGAGAAGGGGTTCACGCGCTCCCCAGAACAATGTCAGCTAAAAGTGAAGAAACTCCGTCAGACCTACATTAAAATCAGGGACATTCTTTCAAAAAGTGGCGGTACTAGCGCCGCAAAAAAGAAATTCATCTATTGCGTGAAGAGCCAGAACTGTCACGACATGATGTGCGCTCATCAGCGCTATCCTCCGTAGCCGCCTTGCCCTTTGTCGTCATCGTCGTTGATAAATTACTTGTACAACAGCATAGTAATCGCACAATTGTGAAAAACCAGCTTTGATGACATTAAAAAGAATAACAGCACGGAAAGCCTCCATGACTACTTTTGAACTTGACGCTTTGTGCGCGTGTCGTCTCTGACCAATAGCTGAACGACCTCAGGGCGCGTGGCTTTGTTGACAGATTTTGGTCTGCTTACTAAAATGTACAGTGTGAAAGCAAACTGCACCAAAATGAAAAAATAAAAAAAACTTTTGGTTCGGACCAAAGCAAGTGAACTATCCTGGTCTGAATACACCCTGAAGCAATTTTTTTTTTTTTTAATTGAAAATTTAAAATGGACTGGTTAATCATCCTGAACCTTGCAAGTCCGATGCTGACATAGTCGACCATTTTGACTGACTGCGTTTGAGCATGAGTGTGTGAAGCTGCTCATTTTCAAATCTATGCTGATCGAGACTCGCTAATCAACTCCTGCCTACTATTTAGCGTTTTTCAAAATCACGCCATGGGTGAAGTTACGCTTTAAAAAGCTGTTGCTGCTTTTGACACTCTCTTGACCGCAGCGTTGATTAAATATTATACCTAAAGATTGTTTTAATGGTGGTTTTAATAAATATTTGAGTATGTCAGGTCTACTGTCCGGGTTTCAAATTACTGACTTTCTCCATGTACGATATGATGTAATACATTATTCAGCATGATCTTGATCCATATCCGTCAGGGGTACAAAAACCATTTGGCATTGAACACACTTCAATTTCTGTAGCGCAGTTTAATCACCTTTTTTCTTTGAACTAATTCTTCCAGAAATGGAAAGGTGTGTTTTTTACAATTTTCCTGTGCAATGAATCTGAAGGGGGGGAACAATTTCCTTTATTCGATTCCAAAAAGTATGGGAGACGTATACCTTTTTAGACACAATTGTATAACGTAGAAATACTGAACGTGCTGTAATGTTACCTTGATCCGAAGAATACAGTCTATATAATAATCGATGGTTTTAAATTTTTCACCAAAAATCGCACCCGAACAGAACCACAAACTTCTTAGAATAAACATGTTCTCCTGACGGAAAATATTTCACAAATACAAAAAACACAGCTCCTGTATTTGAGTTCCAAGCTGCAATGTCCGTTGAAAAACACACAGTCTGCTCTGAGACGCAGATGTGCGTGTGTTATGTGAGCGTCTCCTCGTTCCTGATGTACTCTCCAACATCAGCCTGGTGAAACACCACGATGGCCATGGGATCCACCTTACGGCATTCCTGTGTGGTTTTCGCTGCCACTCCAAAACCCTGCAGAGCACCACAACACTCAGTATACATCCGACATGCAAGATATCTATTATATACGCATGCAGTGTTCGCCACAATTATTGGCTCGACCTTTTGAAGTTGCTTCATTTCACCCTGAAAGAATGAGAAAAATCCAACCTTTTTAATTAAAAAAAAAAAAGTATCCGGAGAATTTTCTTCAATAAAAGCACGTGCACCATTATTGGCACCCCTGGAAATGATCATGACGCAATGTAACTGGAGCATGTTTCTCATTTAAATCGTACAGCGTTTTTGACTTGACTGGCGTGTGTAGGACCTTTTCAAGCTGTAATCCATGACTTCCTGATTAACTGGGGAACAAATATGAGGTGACCCAGAAGCCAAATTCCTTTAGTCTCGTCCAGGTGCGTAGCACCAAATTCTGGGCCCTATGCACAAGCAGTGGCCATGGCCCAAAAAAAAAAAAAGCTCAGCAGTTAACAATGCTGAAAGTATCTAACAACAAGGGCGTACTACCAGTCCGGTCAGTTATGTAGCCACACATTAATCTAACAACTCCTTAAATGAATAAAAAACCCTAATCACACAATACTTCACTGAATCTTTGTTTTATTTGCAGAATGATTAAAAGTTGTAACAGTAAATGCCACCAAACACCTATGACATTGAGACTAAATTAGGCTATTAGCCTAATTATGTTATGGCCCAATAATAAATATTAATTTAATTTTCGATTAGTATACTATTGGAATGTAAACAAAAAAGGCATCATGTTATTTCTAATTTTGTGTTGTGCAGTTTTTAGCACTGACAATCGCGGTGGTATTGAAGCATTTATAACCGCGGGTGTTCATTTAATGTAGGCTATTTGCTTTCACATTTGGGCTCACCTTTCTTGGGAAAGAAGTTTTGAGCAGTTGCTTTCCCTCATTTCTTTATTTGTCTCTTTCCTGCCTCTCTTTTTGTTTCTGAAAACCGGATTTTTTCTTGTGCATCATCTTCCATAGCACAGAGAGCCTACAATGCGCAGTGCTGCTTCAGCAGAATGAACGCTACGTTAAATGCGCCGAGTTAAAAAGCCCGGTGAAAGCGGACTAAACCATTTCGTGCAAAGGGTGGGGGGGTGGGCCCCCTGTCCCCGGACACTATACGTAGGCTAGGACACACAATGCAATCCATTAATCAAACGATTTATTTACCCAAAACATTACATTTACATTAGTTAGCAACATATATTGTGATCTTTAAATGGTATTGATATTTAAAGGAAAATAAAATTACAGACTCCTCAAGGGCCCTCCCCCCACTCGGGGCCCTGGTAACTCAGTCCCCCTTTTGCCCCCACTACGACGCCCCTGGTCTCGTCCATCAACATGGAGAAGATGATGGAGCACACAGACCAAATGAGGGAGAAGTGTGTTGACTTTCAGAAGTCAGGGAATGGTTGTTATTTAAAAAAAAACTCGCCTGAAATTTTTTTTTTTTTTAAATGTCCTGTTCGGGCAATTTAAAAAAAAAAAAGTGGACAGCAACTGGAAGTGTTAGAGACTTGTTTGGAAAAGGACCCAAGTTTATTTTGCCCCCGTGTAAAATGAGGAGGAAGATGGTAAGACGTGCAAAAAAAAAAAAATCCCCGAGGATCAGTGTTGATGAATTACAAGAAAAAGTAAAATCTTGGTTTCTGATTCTCCAAAACCACCATCAGATGGCACCTCAATGCCAACAGATAATTTCAAAGTTGGCAGGGAAAAAGGGGAGGAAAAAAAAAAAAAGCCTTTTCTGTCAGGTCACCCCAAACGTAAGCACCTGAAGTTTGCGAAACACTCCAACAACTTTGGAACCGTGTTCTCTGGTTTGATGGAACAAAAAAAAAAAAAATGGAGCTTTTTGCAATAAACAACCTGGTGAGGGTTTTTGTTTTTTTAAAAGGGACGGCTACAATGAAAAGAACCCGATCGCAACTGGTGGCCGTTCTGTGATTTGTTTGTTTTGGGGCGGTTTCTCCTCCAAAGGCCCTGGAAACCTTGTTAGGGTCCATAGTGTCATGGACTCCATGAAACACCAGGACGTCATTGGATCTTCCAGCAGGACAATGATCTGAAGCTTCTGCCATGGCTGTCTCCGTCCCCTGACCTGAACCCCATTGAAAACCTGTGGGCTGAGGTGAGAGAGGGCCGAGGACCCTGGATGATCTGGAGAGATTGTGTAAAGAGGAATGGGTTCTGTATCTCCAACCTTAAATAGTCTCACGTGGCAAATGTGTTTTTTTTTTTTTTTTTCAAATTATTTCTTGAGCAAGGATTTGTTTTTCCCTGAATAAATTCATTTCAATTAAAGGTTGGATTTTTCTCTTTTTTTCAGCGTGAGATGAAGCAACTTTCACCAAAAGGTGGATATAAGGTGTGTTACGTCTCTCACCAGTGGTACATCTGCCATGGAGTAAACCACCACTCCTTGGTACTGAGCCGTGTTTTCTGTGATCCTGCCCAGGCCGGACTTCATGATGTGGTTGCCGTATAGGAAAGACTGCTCCGCTCCAGGCTTCACCCACACTTTATACTGTACAGAAGAATCAGTGAGGTTCAACAGGAAACATGATGATGAAGAGATGCACTGATTGACTACTTTTGCATTACCCATAATGCTTTGCGCCTTGGGGGGGTAACCAAAATATAAACAAACTAAAACAACATGGTGTCGCACACTGACGGTAATCTTTCAAATTTAAAATCTTCCTAAAACCTTTAAAGATGTGTCAAAACTAATTAAACCAAAGCTTAAAGGAGATACGCAGAACCTTTATTTTTAAATACGTTTGAGTGGATAGTATCGTCATTCTTGACTCTTGTATGCTATAAAATTGGGAATAATAAATATAAATATTTGAGAGTTAAAGTTGGCATTCGAGCTGCCACGCTGAGCCAGCCAGCCCTGGGTGCGTGACGTGACAGCAGGAACCGGTGCTATAGGCCAAAGCCAGACTCGGCAGGCGAGAGCGGTTGTAATGGCCTTTTCGTTCGGATTTATTGGAGATTTTTCTTGGATTCCTGGGATAGTCCTGAAATTGGAGTGTGTGAACATGCTACTGCTAAACACGGTATAACCGTATTGGTTCAAACCATCGGAATGTGAATCCAATAGTAACACGTCGGCCACGGAGGCCGCCATCTTACGAAATAAAGCCAGAGGACAAAGCCGTCTAGAGAACTGGATGGAATTGAACTGACAGTCTCATGTGACTCTCATTAAAACAGGATAGGTGTTATAACTTATGCAACATGCATACGTTTTCACTGATAAAACGTAAAAGGCTAATTAAATAATCAGATGAACTGAGACAATCACATTCTGAAGCAAATTAAATAATCTTATACCGGTAACAAATGCAATACAAGTTATGTGTATTAATCTAAATGCAGGTAAACGACGAGTGGTGTTACGTAACCAAACGAGAGTCGCATCTTGAAGGCCGAGCTTGTGGCTGATTATTTTGAAACAATCTGACTTAAAAGTTCTTCCTTCATTCGCTTCTTCCATGTAAGGGCGAGATATTGCTGCTGAGGCAAGCATATCCAGCGGAGAAATCTGACAACTGGTCCACTCGTTCTCCATACTCAGTACTCCGCCATTACTGCTCGGCTCACGCTCCAGGAGAACTGGTGCAACTGAACTTAATTGTTGGTACTGCACCCTCTTTCGATCCGGGCTTATAGCCAACGCTCCTCAACAGATCAGAGGTTTCGTACGAGTCCTCAGTAAAATGTGCAGAGCAGAGGAGAGACCACTTCGTAGGCGCCCAATCCGTGAATTTCTCACAAAACGCGTCCGAATCTTTGCAGTTTGAACATTCTTGGGCCATGAATGCAACATAAATCCACCTTCTGTCATGTGGCCAGCAACACATCTACATGGCATGGCGATAAATTGGCTCAAAACGGAGGATCGGAGTTGCAGTCAGCTGTGTTTTTCGTATAGCGGCAATGGCGATGAGACCGATAGACTTCCTGCTGTGATGTCAAGGTCATTCACTCAGACCACTACCTACAGTATATGAATCATTTTTAATCGTAAAAATTACCATTTTAGATTTGTCAACGCTTAAAACTATTCCTGTGCCATTCTTGAGGTCTGAAGGCGTTTATAAACAAAAAGTGAGGCCATGGTTCTGCGTATCTCCTTTTAAAGAAATCTGCAAAGCCTTTTCTGGGGACTTTGAGAAATCAATCGGGTAAAAAAGCGCTTGTCAATATCGTATCGAACGCTTTGAACATCTCTGCTTCGGATGACCGCGAAATGGTTTTTGCTGGGCGCTGGTTACGACGAGAAAGCCGTAAGAAAATGCAAAACGCTTTGTGCACGGGAACACAAACAAGGAATTCACTCAGTCACACAAGTCCTGTAAACACAGCAGAGCTGTCAAATTTCTTTAAGTTGATTTTGATTTGAGCTCATATGCTACCAGATTACGACAATCTTCGAGCTGTAGAGGAAGCTGTTCGGATTACAGGGTCAAATACTATATTCGATCTACCGACAAAGGTGTAGGACATGTCCGCTTACTCACACTGCATCGATTGCGCTTTGTTTTGGGAGTCGATCCTTCAATTAAGTCATCCTTTTCAGTTCTTTGACTCTTTTTTTTTTTTGGTTTTCGCACTTTTTTACGACTAAAAGATCGACGGTTTGTCGGCTTCGTGACTTGGATCGTCAGACTTTAGCTTCTTTAGGTATTCTATAAAACTTTTTTTAAATCAGGAAAAGTAATTCCCCCCCATGTGAAGTTGAAGAAATGATCGAGGTTATCTGACTTAGTAAACAAATAGAGCACCTGGTAACCCGTCAACGCGCAAGGCATTATGGGTAATGTGAAAGTACTCAATACGATCCCCCCCCAGGCCAAATCCAAGTATGTTTTAAGACACTCATTGATACCAATACCAAATCTCCAGTAACCAAAAAGCACATGTGGAACAGAGCAGACGCTTGTCAAAATTTTCCCTGCACACTTTTTCTTCCTTCCTACTGTACAATCAAAAGTGCATGTCAACTTTTCTTCAATTTACCGTGGTGGTTACCGTAAAACCCTGTATACACAGGCACTCCAGATTCTACCGCAACACACTTGACAGCTGTGTTTTGACCATGTCTGAGCTGACCAGCACAGGAGCACAAACTGCCTGTTTAAATTACTTCATCATGATCATTACCATTAAAATACTTTGTTTTTTTTATAAACAAAATGGTGGATTTGACACTTCACTGTGCTGCTGTCATTTTTCTTTTCTTGTTTTTAGCACTACTAATGCACGTTCACCTGCACATGCGTAGATTTTTTTTTTTTTTTTAATCGTTGCATTTTTATCTTTACATTGTATAGTTGGCTTGTTCTTGGATATATTTTTCGTTCTACAATTTTTTTTTTTTTTTCCCCCTCGCATGTTTGATAACTTGCTGCTGGAACCTAATTTCCCAGCTTGGGATCAATAAAGTAAACTGATCTATTTTCAGACAAAACTTTCAATGACATGCCCAATAAGTATCTAGTCGTGATGTTAACTATATATGTCAAATTTTAGATCAATGATAACTCACTGTGGCGTTCTCTGATGTTAAAATGCAGAGCGACTACACAAGTTTGGCAGATCCCTATTAACGTTATGAGACGGGATTTAAAAAAAAAAAAGAGGGAACAGGTGTTTATACAGTAGCTATAGATCAATGCCAGGGATCTAGCACTTAGCTGTGGTATATGAAGACAAATTAAAGTCTTCTGGACATGCTCTTATAGGAAACTATTCACCTTCAGAGAGGGAACAGTAACTCTGCTTCATCACACCATTTTGTTTGATTGTAGTAACATATCGCCACTTCTAGATCAGAGTATTCTTGACAAAAGCATCTGTTCCATCTGCTGAATTACGACAATGTGTGCAACACTATATACTTTACGACGAACAGAGATGTCCAATACCTTTGCGTAAGGCGCGAGGAAATCCAGCGCTGTGATGTGCAGCCGAAACTTATGAGTCTTGGTGAACTTCCCAAAACACGTGCCAACGGACACCAGCTTGTCCCGAGAGATATTCGTGGCCAACTTCAGTATTTTTTCACTTGATTTGACAAATAATAGCAGAATAACTTATTTATTCGACACAGTATGACTGAGTTATTCAAATAGCAGGGAGCTGTATGTTTACCTGATGTAGTACACACGATCATGGTGCAGTCTGAAGCAGTACGTGCCATCAGGTCTATCCACAAGAAGCTTAATGTTCTCTCCGATGCTGAAAACAGAAATTCAGACAATTATTGTATCTGATCAGATCAAGCTTTTTTTGGATTAACAAACATGTTTTTGCTTCAGGCTTGTGTGACTTCATGTTCTGCTATGGCACTGTGAGCCTGGCAGAATGACAAGGAACTTCAAGGCCTTCATCATGCATGCATGGTTCCTGTCTCAGAAACAAGGACACAGTGTCTTAAAGTAAAGATACCAATGGCTCCGAGTTGGACTCATCATCATCCTCCTGGTCAACAACTTCTTGCCTTATGTGTAATGATGATTTTCTGAATATTCATAATAGTGTTGTAAGCTGTACCAATCATTTAACGATTAATAATGTGTGTTAATGAACTTAGCCGATGGCTTTGCTCTGTTTAGTCCAATAGAATAGCTATGTTAGCCAGCTAGTTAGTGTGTAATTGCTCTATAACATGCTGTCAGTATTAAATTAAAAAAATAAATTATACTCACTACTTCGAGAGCTTTTCAAACATTGTTTTCGTCTCTTCATCCGTTAACGGCCGCATTATGGGAAAAAGTGAATAAATAAAACTTTAACCTAAGGGGAAAAAAGATACACACGTGGGGAAGTAAAAAGAATCAGCTCAACGTCGCAGCGTGATGACGTAATCAATAAGCGCTCAGGACGTCGTAGGTAAATGTAAATATACAAAAATACAAGGCCATCATTTGTAATATGGAGTTCAAAATGTTTTTCATTCCAAAAAAATCAGAGTTTTATTTAAAAATAGGAAAACTGTGGACTGAGTATCTTTCGATATTTTCCTGTGAGGTGTTTTATGGTTTTATTTTGTATTGTACCACATGTCTGCTCTCTGTTATGACTGATCTCTGTTATGACAGCTCTCTCTCTCAGGTTCTGTTGTTGTTGTTTATTTTTGAACTGCAATTCTCCACATTTAAAAAAAAAAAAAGAAATTAAACATTGTGAATATGCAAATGAGCTCTCCAGGGACGTAACTACGTCATCGCTGACGTCGCTAAACAGTTTCTGGTTTGTTTGGGGTTTTTCAAACGGGGAGAATTTTTTTTTTTTTTAATTAAGCATTTATTCATGAATACAGCCAACACTTCAGACACAAATTTAATAATAAACAGCTTGTGCTTTTATATTAAGACTAGCAATAGCCTATAATAAGAAGAAAACCATAAAAACTGTTAATGTTTATGTAAAGTTAAGTCTTTATTTGTTACAAAATAAAAAATTAAATATTTGCAAATTAATAACACACACACACATTATATATAAACGCTTTACTGAAAAAGTACAAATATATAGAACTAATAGGGCAACCTCATGTTATCAACTCATTAAATATAGGGAAGAACTGATCAAATGGAACAAACAATCTGATAGAAGTATCGTAGAAACTTAAAATACAAAATTGAAAGTTGTAGGAAATGCTGTGTCCATGGATAGAAAAGAAAAAAAGAGAGAAAAACAAGTAATCAAGCAAGAAAACTAATAATTAAAAAAGTACATACAATGGGAAAGTTTTATCTCAGTTTTGTAATCATACAATCTTTCTGCTGTTGCTCTTTTTTATATTAAGACTAGCAATAGCTTATAATAAGAAAACCATAAAAATACTGTTGTTTTGATGTATTTAAAGTTCTTTATTTGTTACAAAATAAAAAACTTAATATTTGTAAATTATTTTTTTAAATAAACGCTTTACTGAAAACGTTTTAAGGATATTAAGTATAACAAATTCGTTCAAGAAAGAAACAAGTTTGGGGGATAATTTTATAAGAAGATTCTATTATTGTGTATTTAAAAAAAAAACTTAGCCAGATACAGAAGTACATAACTAAAGAGTTCGTATTTTTGTTTTGTCAGATCAAACCTAATATAAAAATAAATCGCATCGAGGCGAGTCGCAGGTTGATGACGTAACGTCACGAATGTATTTTGGTGTCCGTGTTGATCTGGAGAGTTTGCCTCCTCCTAACCTTCCAATACTCTACATTATGGAACAATACTTTCTTAACAAAGAGATACCAAACAAAATCCTACGTAATCATTTGAATAATAATCTATACCCAATACGTTCAAATAGAAATTCCATCTTTCAGAAGTTCTCTGAAGTAGAGGTTAAAAAATGGAGGACCCAATATCTAAAATTTCCTGCAAGTCCAAAGGTGAAAGAAGTGCATTTTAAGATTTTGAATGAGATTTATCCATCCAGTGAAATGCTAAGAGTGAGGTTCAATATTGACAGTATTGATAACTTTTCTTTCAATGTATTTACACAAGAACATTTTGGGAGGACTTTTTGGACTGGCTTTCTTCTAAAATCCAGCTACAGGACACACACACCCTGGACAACATAACATTTGGGACGGATCTGAAGGATTCACAAGCGGACTGTGTTATAAATAATTTACTATTGCTCTCGAAATATTTCATTCCCTGCTCAAAATGGAAAAAAGTAAAGCCTATTTTCACTGTGTTCAAAAAACATCTTGTAGAAGATTATCTCACTGCCTTAAAGTGTATGAAATTATGAAATACAAAAAAAAAAGCAATGTCACTCTTGAATGCATTTGATCATTTGAAAATATCTGAAGACCTCTTAGTGGTAATTATACAACTGTGTGAATGGGAGTGTTTTGTTTTACCTTGTGCCTTGAACATTTTTATTCACTCATGCAACATATTTGTATGCCTATATGTTTGAGCGTTTGCAATAAAAAAATAATAAAAAATTTGGTGTCCGTGTTTAAAGATAGTTTTCCGGAGAACTGGAGAGAAAACGCGGACTTTACGACGTATCTGTTGGAGTTTAAAAAAAATAAAACTTAGCCAAATACAGAATTATATGACTAAAGAGTTCGTAGTTCTGTTTTGTCAGACCATACCAAATATAAAAATAAATCGCATCAAGGCGAGTCGCAGATTGATGACGTTTCGGCGTAAGATCACGTGATGTAAAGCCAAGCTGGCAGCTGAATATTTTGGTGTCTGTGGTTAAAGATAGTTTTCCGGAGAACTTAGCCAGATACAGAATTATATGACTAAAGAGTTCGTAGTTTTGTCAGACCATACCAAATATATATTTTTTTTGTTGCGAACTTTTTCCCCCCCAAAACATTCAAAATACAAACAAATAGAGCACCATATATACAGATTCAAAACCATCAAAGTAGTAAAACACACACATAGCAATAAAGTAAAAAATATGAACAAGAAAGGGGCTACTTAACTATCTTTACATATGTTAATCGAGTAAATCAAAGTCATCCAAAAAGAATATAAAATAACCAACATCCTTATTTTCAACTAACTTTAAAGATTTGGCAAAAAGCTTGAGGTCATTCTTCCAGTGTGTAACATAAGGTTTAGTTTTAAAAAAAACGACATTTGTGAATAAAGTGTTTACCTAAAAGTAGTAAATTATTAATACCATATTCAATTTTGTTATTTAAAAACACTCCAAATTTAATTTCTTTAATGGGTAAAGCGGCAAACTGAATCCTCCTAGACTGCAGCCAAGCCTGAAAATCAATCCAAAATCTTTGTATTAAATCACATAGAAAGAAAAGATGTTCCAAATCCAACTCCTCTGTTTCACAAAACACACATTTACCAGCTTCAAATTTAAATTTCTTCTTAAGAAATTCTTTGGTTGGGTAAATTCTATTCAAAATTTTGAACTGTATTTCTTTCGCTTTGAAGGGAATTAGAAAGGAGAGATATTTAGTTCTAATCTTTTTAATTTCTACTGTTTCAAAATCTTTTAATATGTAATCTCTTTTGACAGAATTAGGAAAGCAATTATTTTGATTTGATTTGGCAATATAAATATATATAATAAAAACATACATGTACATATCGCCGAGGATGACACAAAAAGCATTAAAATACACTTTTTCCATTGTGGTCCTCAAGATGACAAGATGGTTGTGGCAAACTTGGCACGTAAAAATAATAAATTTGACAACGTAAATATTTAAATTATAAACATACTATGATTTTGTAAGCAACGTCTTAAAACCAAATATAAAAATAAATCGCATCGAGGCGAGTCGCAGGTTGATGACGTTTTGGTGTACGATCACGTGATGTAAAGCCAAAATGGCGGCTGTTGACGTGGAAGACGAGAGTATTTTGGTGTCCGTGTTTAAAGATAGTTTTCCGGAGAACTGGAGAGAAAATGCGGACTTTGCGACGTATCTGTTGGAGTTGAGTTCGTATGGAGTTGAAAAGTTAAACCGGGAACCGGAGCGTTTGTCTGAGGAAAGAGCGCAAATCTTACAGCAGACGCGCGAGCTCGCTTTCTCCAATTACAAGACGTTCATCCGCACCGCCGACTGCACTAAAGAGATTTACCGGGACTTCGGGCGGGTGGAGAGCAGCTTAGCCAAACTCCTCGACAAACTGCCCAGCTTCGGGGAGAAATGCAGGTTTGTTCGAAACCAGCAAACGCGACACATCTCTCTCTCTCGAGTTCAAGTTTCCGGAAATAGTGTGTGTGTTTGTTTAGCTCAAGCCTGTTGTTGCTGTCGTGGTGGTCGAATGATTACAATCATGATGTCACATCACGATATGTACGATAAACACGATTCCAGGATGCACGATATATGTAGGTCTTTGGAATATTAGTGCCACGTATGACACACTCATGAATACTATTAATTACAGTTAGGGCTGTGCGATATGGGAAAAAATGAATATCCCGATACATTTTCTCCATTTCACGATATATATATCTCGATATATTTAAATCTCCTCTAAAGGACCCCATGAAATCTAACTTTTTTACTCTTTACTGTTTTCACTCCAATCCCTGCAGATTAAATAACATTCTTGGTTAACTTTACAGGTGGTTTTCAACAACGCATTTTAAATTTTCATGTTGGTGATTAATCACAATTGAATTGAAATAAGACTATTTTTATTCAACAAAGATGTGGCACAAACTGCAAAAACAATCTTGAAAATTGCAACAAAGGGGCAACACAATACAGAGCTGCTCAGAGCTCAAACCAATAAAGTGCAAGCTCGACACTGAGAAAGACATTTAGCCTAAATAAGAAAAGTGCTCTTTCATTAAATTATTTAAAAAAAAAAAAGATCTCCAAGCTATTAACCTGACTACTGAGAACCACTGGAACATTCACAATAGAGAGAGAGAGATTGAGGGAGAGAAGAGAGAGATCTGCGAAACATAATTTTTCTCTTTGCACACTTTTTTGAACTGAATGTTTTCTGGCTCTGCCTCTCAGATGTGTATAATTCCGGCTGCTGCCTTTCGTGATGACAGTTTTTTTTGCACACTTTACAAACTGGCGTTTGCTGTTCCACGTCCTCCTCGCGATATCCAAAAAATGCCAGATGACTGACCCCTTACTAGTTCTTTTAGGAACCAATTCGTCCGCTTCCATTTTTAATTTGTCGCTGAAATTCACAGAGCTTACACGGTAGCCTACGCAAAATCAGCGATTGCACGAACTGAGTCAGCGCTGTAAACCGGAACCAGGAAATCTTCCCGCCGGCAGTGTTGCCAGATACTGCTGACGTTTTCCAGCCCAAAATATGTTCAAAACGCACTTAAAACCGCCCAATCTGGCAACACGACCGAAACTAGAAAATCTTCCCGGAAGTTCCTTTCAGCACCGAGATGTCGCCCGGGATTGGTTGGCGAGTGCGTGACATTGTTTTCTTTACCCTTAAGGCCAATTTATGCTGACAACGCAGTCCTCGCAGATGGCGTCTGCGTAGCCCCCCCCCCCCTTTGCAGATGCTCTGCGCACCTCCCAAAAATTGTGACCACCGCAGAAGCCTCGCAGACAGCGTCGCAGACAAGAGGGCTCTGATTGGTCCACTCTACATCCGCTGTACACGCACTTCCGCTTCCCTACTTTCCCGGTTTGGTTTGTTTTCACGACCGGCATTTTTAAAAACACGAGCGAAGATGGAGCAGCACGAAGAGCGGTTGATCGAGGAAGTCAGGAAGTACGTACATCCTATGCGCACATCTATACGACTCCAGTTCTAGTCATTATAAGTAACCGGAGAATAAACACTCCACTAACCACACCCACCAACTACTCCTAGCGATTTCGTGACTTCGCGCCCCCTTGCGTTGTGGCGGTGAATAACATCGCGCACGCCTATTACTCCCCGCTCAACGATAAATTACAACTGTCTGCGAAAAGCTATCTGCGAAAGCCTTGTCGCAAGAGCATGCAGAGGCCCTTAGGCAGCCTCTCACGTTACTGCCTGAGGGACAGGGAGAAAACCACCGGGAAATGTTTTAAACAAACACGAAACGAACGCAAGTCGGAAGATGACCATAAAATACTCGATAGTTACGATATAATAATTTTATGTATCGCACACAGACTTTTCGGCGATATATCGAGTATATTCGATATATCGCACAGCCCTAATTACAGTGCTCGGCGTGAATGAGTACACCCCCTTTGAAAAGTAACATTTTAAACAATATCTCAACGAATACATTTTTGTACCACTTTTGCGATAGTATTCTGACTGATAAGTAAAGCTTTACTGATCTTCTTAGTGGGGTAAAGAAATTATTTTCTTTGGGGAATTCTGAAGAGACAAGTTGAGCATCACTCTCCATCCAGCATCCAGTCACTAAAAGAGGTCGTTGTTGAAGAATGGAAAAAGATTGATGTTGCAAAATGTCGCCAACTTGTTCATGCCGTGCCTAGAAGACTTGGTGCCGTCATTAAAAATCACGGAGGCCATACAAAGTACTAGCTGTAGTAGTTTTTGTTGTGGGGTGTACTCATTTTTGCACCACCCTAATTTGAGTAAAACTGAAAAAAATGTGTAATCTAAGTTTATATTATTAACCTTACTTTCACGTTATAAGTTAAACAGATGTTGTATTCAACTTGTCAACATTTTGGAAATTGTTTGTGTTCATTGAGAGATTGTTTAAAATGTTACTTTTCAAACGGGTTGTACTCATTTACGCTGAGCACTGTACATCGTTGATAGTTTAATATGATATCTGGTATAAAAAGTGATTTAACATGAAATTTATTATTATTTTTTTATTTACTGTTTGATCAGATAATCATTCATCTTTAGTAAGTGTTTTGTCCGGGTCGTGGTGAATCCGGAGCATATCCCAGGAGCACTTGGTGTAAGAGAGAGCACAATCTCGTCCAAATTCTCACACACACATTCAAACTGATCAGGCGGGCCGGCTCTGCGATCAGCGTGAAGCTGGACTCTCTGGTGATGGTGGCAGAGAAGACTGAACATCATGGACGATGCCAGTCACCTTCTGCACACCGTCATCAGCAACCAGAGGAGCCTGTTCAGTGACAGAATGCTCCTTCCCAAGTGCAGGATGAACAGACTTAAAAACTCCTTTGTCCTTCAAGCCATTAGACTGTACAACTCCTCTCTGGGGGTAACAGGAGGACGGGAAGGAGCAGTAGCCTAGCCTGACAAAAAGCAATACTGGACAATGTGCAATGCCTCTCCTGCTGGACTTTTTTTTTTTTTTCCCTCCCCTCCATATCTTATTAGGATGCAGTGCTGCAGCACAGCAACCTATGGGCTCCCCTAGGGGAGCCCACAGGTTGCAGTGCAAAGCACTGCAACTATTGTTCTTCTACGTATTTCTTCTTCTTCATCTTATTATTCCTACGCAAATTTTGATTTCGAATAACTCAATAACCGTACGTCGCACACAGACAAACAATATATCAAAACGTGCGGCTCGATCGGACTCGCTATGCTATTACTTTTCTCTATAGAATACGATTTTTTCGCGACATAGTCGCGAAAAAATCCCCCCAAAAAACCCCATTCATTTCTATAGAATTAATTGAAAAAAAAGCACTTTTTCAACGTTTTTCAAACGTCCGCTGCTCTGGCATGCTTTAACCTAGAGACGTGATTCAAACTCTAAAACATAGGAAAACTTCTCCTCTGTGGATCTGGCATTCAACTTTTCTGCTAGGTTCTACACTTTCGGATCAGTCCCGGCTCAACCGCCATGTGGGTTCTGGGAGAAAATCCGGCTTTTGAATGGGTGTCTATTGCGTTACACACCAGTGAAGCTCGTTAACTTAGAGTGGAGAGAGGTTGAAAATAAAGCTCAAACTTTCTCGCTTAAACTGTGTTTTCAGCCACAAATTTCACTCTACAGACATGATTTTCTCAAAAGTAGTAGGAAAACTTGTCCTGATTCACACAATGTGTCTACCTAAACGATAGGATTTACAGTTTTTGAATGACAAGCGTCAAACTGAGGACAGGGCAGCTGACAGGCTTCATTGACACCCATTATAAACGTGAGAGAAAAGTCACTCGTTTTTAAATCGCTCTAGTGTCGTTATTTTTAAGACTACAAACAAAAAAATACATCATTTTATTCAGGAGACCCTTCTAGCGCTCACTGTGAAAGAATTTTGTGAATAGCTGCTTCCGTTGTCGAGTTATTTGTCATTGTTCGAGGCCTGAACCTTCATAAAAAACAGTAGAAAACTCCAGCCCTTGTGTGTCTTAGCTCATTTACACCCATTAAAAACGTGACAGAAAAGTCAGTCATTTTTAAGTCGGTCTATTGTCCTCATTTTTAAGACTACAGACAAAAAATTACATCAGTTTATTCAGGAGACCCTTCTAGCGCTCACTGTGAAAGAATTTTGTGAATATCTTCTTCCGTTGTCGAGTTATTTGTCATTGTTCGAGGCCTGGTCCTTCGTAAAACACAGCACAAAATTCAAGACCTTGTGTGTCTTAGCTCATTGACACCCATTATAAACGTGAGAGAAAAGTAACTCGTTTTTAAATCGCTCTAGTGTCGTTATTTTTAATACGACAGACAAAAAAATACATCATTTTATTCAGGAGACCCTTCTAGCGCTCACTGTGAAAGAATTTTGTGAATAGCTGCTTTCGTTGACGAGTTATTTGTCATTGTTCGAGGCCTGGTCCTTAGCAAAATACAGCAGACACCTGACAAAATCTTGTGTGTGTGTCTTAACCTGCTCAGGCCCGTCACCATGCCGACTGGCTTCAGTAAGGGAGCAGAGAGGGGAGGGGGCGGCTGTCTCAAGCGCACACACAAATCATGGCATTGTAGCTTCATAGCAGGTCACACAACCGTACGTCGCACACAGACAAACAATATATCAAAACGTGCGGCTCGATCCGACTCGCTATGCTATTACTTTTCTCTCCAGAATATGATTTTTTCGCGACGTAGTCGCGAAAAAATCCTCGAAAAAAACCCCATTCATTTCTATGGAATTAATTGAAAAAAAAGCACTTTTTCAACGTTTTTCAAACGTCCGCTGCTCTGGCATGCTTTCACCTAGAGACGTGATTCAAACTCTAAAACATAGGAAAACTTCTCCTCTGTGGATCTGGCATTCAACATTTCTGCTAGGTTCTACACTTTCGGATCAGTCCCGGCTCAAACGCCATGTGGGTTCCGGGAGAAAATCCGGCTTTTGAATGGGTGTCTATTGCATTACACACCAGTGCAGCTCATTAAGTCAGAGTGTAGAGGGCTTGAAAAAAAAGCTCAAACTTTCTTGCTTAAACTGTGTTTTCAGCCACAAATTTCACTCTACAGACATGATTTTCTCAAAAGTAGTAGGAAAACTTGTCCTGAATCACACAATTGTCTACCTAAACGATAGGATTTACAGTTTTTGAATGACAAGCCTCAAACTGAGAAGAGGGCAGCCGAGAGGCCTCATTGAAACCCGTTATAAACGTGACAGAAAACATTGCATTGAAACATCATTGCGGGTCACACATTCACGGCCAGCGAACATGCGTGACCGAATTGCTTCGCGCACTGCATCCTCTCACAATTTCCCCTGGGGAATTGTCCGGTCTAGTTCTTTTTTATACTTGTATATGTAAATAATTTAATTTATCTAGAAGTTTTTAGGATGCAGTGCTGCAGCACTGCAACTATTGTTCTTCTACGTGTTTCTTCTTCTTCCGTATTCTTCCTCCTACGCAAATTTAGATTTCGAATAACTCAATAACCATACGTCGCACACAGACAAACAATATATCAAAACGTGCGGCTCGATCGGACTCGCTATGCTATTACTTTTCTCTATAGAATACGATTTTTTCGCGACATAGTCGCGAAAAAATCCCCCCAAAAAACCCCATTCATTTCTATGGAATTAATTGAAAAAAAAAGCACTTTTTCAACGTTTTTCAAACGTCTGCTGCTCTGGCATGCTTTAACCTAGAGACGTGATTCAAACTCTAAAACATAGGAAAACTTCTCCTATGTGGATGTGGCATTCAACTTTTCTGCTAGGTTCTACACTTTCGGATCAGTCCCGGCTCAACCGCCATGTGGGTTCTGGGAGAAAATCCGGCTTTTGAATGGGTGTCTATTGCGTTACACACCAGTGAAGCTCGTTAACTTAGAGTGGAGAGAGGTTGAAAATAAAGCTCAAACTTTCTCGCTTAAACTGTGGTTTCAGCCACAAATTTCACTCTACAGACATGATTTTCTCAAAAGTAGTAGGAAAACTTGTCCTGATTCACACAATGTGTCTACCTAAACGATAGGATTTACAGTTTTTGAATGACAAGCGTCAAACTGAGGACAGGGCAGCTGATAGCCCTCATTGACACCCATTATAAACGTGAGAGAAAAGTCACTCGTTTTTAAATCGCTCTAGTGTCGTTATTTTTAACACGACAGACAAAAAAATACATCATTTTATTCAGGAGACCCTTCTAGCGCTCACTGTGAAAGAATTTTGTGAATAGCTGCTTCCGTTGTCGAGTTATTTGTCATTGTTTGAGGCCTGGTCCTTCATAAAAAACAGTAGAAAACTCCACACCTTGTGTGTCTTAGCTCATTGACACCCATTATAAAAGTGACAGAAAAGTCTCTCAGTTTTAACACTACAGACAAAAAATTACATCAGTCTATTCAGGAGACCCTTCTAGCGCTCACTGTGAAAGAATTTTGTGAATTTCTTTTTTTTGTGAAAAAAAAAAAACAGCCTCGGTCGGCATGACACTTCACCTTAGCCGCCCACTTTATTAGGAACACTTCTGTTCGTACATACAAACTACAAACACTCTTCTTAGAGTTTATTTTATTTTTAAAAGGGACAGTGCACAAATTAAACATTATCCTTGTGGTAAGGACAGATGTCTGTCCCAGGTTATAGCAGTACATGCTAATTTCCGCCTGTAGTCACTTTGTTTATACTCTTGAATAGCTCTTCTTCATGACGGCTGCTGTCTCAAGCACACACACAATCATTGCATTGAAACATCATTGCAGGTCACACATTCACGGCCAGCGAACATGCG
Organism: Neoarius graeffei; assembly: GCF_027579695.1. Lineage (NCBI taxonomy): Eukaryota > Metazoa > Chordata > Actinopteri > Siluriformes > Ariidae > Neoarius > Neoarius graeffei. Next base: position 7,756,268 of record NC_083574.1, read on the forward strand.
TGACCGAATTGCTTCGCGCACTGCATCCTCTCACAGTTTCCCCCGGGGAATTGTCCGGTCTAGTCTCTATTTTCTATTCTCTGTTTATCCTGTAATGATGCTGCTGGAATTTAAATTTCCCTGAGGGAACCCTCCCAAAGGGATCAATAAAGTTGTATCGAAGCGAACAGACCTAGTCGTCAGGGAGCACACGTAACCTACTTTGCAAAATTTGCCAAGTCTGGTTTCTGAGTATTAACCCTTTATTTACATCCCAAACAAATTATTTTTACTTGTAATGTCAGCAATCACCATTTTCACCAAAAAAAAAGGAAATGCTAAATATCGCATGTAAAAAAAAAATTTACCCGTTTACTAACTTTGTGAATAGAAATCATATATTTACACATCAAGTTAAGTTTAAAACGAGACATTTAAAGTGCATATTCTGGACCAATTTCTTTTTTTTTTATATGAAAGTATGTCCCTTTACACACTCATCCAGAAGGGTAATTTTGCACAAGGCCATCTGTCTACAGCAGAAAAAAATAAAATAACAAAACGCGTCTGGAAAAATCCCAAGGGAGTCTGGAGCCAGATGTGTGACGTTACCTGCGGAAGCGCCAACAGGCTCCGAGAGCTTTGCACGGTTTCAGTGCACAGCCTGTGTAGACCAAGCGCTCCCATTTCTCTCTCATTGTCCAGTCTTTTGGAAAACAATGAGTACTAATCCCGTCATGATTGGTGTTGCTACACCCTCCTACGATACATCTGTTAACCATTTTAATAATTACACGATAACGTTGAAGAAATTTGCAGAAAACCACCAGGTCGTTTTCTCATAAACAAACCAGCACTGACGTAGGATTCAGAAGGAGGCGTCCCTCACACGACGTCACGAAAATCAGTGTTTCCCGGGAAATCCAAATGCAAAGTTTTTTCAGAGGCGGACCAATTCGCCTCAAATGGCTTGATTTCAACTGAATTTTTCTGGTATTGCGCAAAATGTGACAGATATTTGACAAGTTTAATATAAAATAGGAGAATTACATTGATCTTACTCCTGAATGCACCCGTGATATGCACTTTAAGTACATAGAGAACATAAAAAAGCCAAAAATATTTTACACTATTGCTTCAGAACTTGAATATTTTTAGCTTATCTACATTCCAGAACTCAGCTCACAATCTCTCATTTCAGAAATGTCCGTAATACATTTATTACTAAGCTGCTAGCAGTTTCTGGATTTTTTTTATGTCCAAATTGTCAAGAACTCTCAATTTGCCTAAGGATTCAAACACCAAACATGAAGATAAAAACAGTTATCGGTAACACATTATGACCAGAAATAAAGCAGAACGAGCATTTTCTAAGAGCAGGCATATTAAGCTACCTTCAAACGTGTCCACGTGTTTATGATGCAATGAACTCTTCATCATTTGATATTCCATGTTAATGAATAAGTAAAAAAAAAAAGATACTTCTAATTCGAAATATACGGAAGCCGCGAGAGGCCCTTCATGTAATCTTTTTTTATTCACCTTGTTATCCCGAGATAACGACATAATTAATTCAGGATGTCGAGAAAACAACACAACTAATTCGAGATCTCGAGAAAACAAAATCGTTAGGCCAAAAAAAAAGTGTGTTTCCGGTTACCCGCCCGACCCTAATCCGTACCGCCCAACCCTAAACTTTTTTTTCCCAGTCGCAACTTTTACATATAACCCAACCGCGTGAACCGGAAGTTTTTGTCACTCACTGGGAAAATGGCGGCTGCCGTGTTCTCACACGTGGTCGTGGCGATTGAAATTGATCCTTGTAAACACGTTGGCGGCATTAAGGCATTGACATCATTTTCAAAACTGTTGATTGTGCAAGACATTTTTTACCATTACCATAGTGAACACGGTAAGGCCAAAAAAAAAAGAAGAAAGTGTGTTTCCGGTAACCCGACCGATCGAGAATTTCCGCGTCGAAATTGCCGACCGTAAAGTTTTTATTACAAATTTCCCTTGATATTTTAGTGTAAGCGGCGTTAGTTTGTCATCATTTTTTGTTTCAACACATTCAAGTTGTGAAAGAAACGATAAAAAGTAAAATGTTTCGCCACTTCTATCAGCCCTCCTGCATAAACATGGAAGCGCACTTGTATACTGGAGGAGGAAGGGAAAACTGAGTCAAGCCGCAATTTTGAATCCTCATTCAAGGCTGTAATGCAAATTGCTTCCTCTTCAGTATACAAATGCACTTCCATGGCAGGGAAAAACACTACATTTTGCCGCCTATGTAGTCCCCTATTTATACAAATAGGAGTCATTCAGGATTCAGCCATGTTTTGCTTGGTGTTTTTGCTCGACCCAAGTTCTACAGTAGGCTAGGCCGTCTGCTTTTAATGGAAGTAGCCTAGCCTAGGACGTTATTTTCACGTTATTTCTTGATAAGGTGTTTTCACGTTATTACATGAAAATATCATGAAATAACGTGATAAGTTTGTATCATGAAATTACGTGATGTTATGTTATTACATGATAAATATATTGTGAAAACGTGATAACTTTAACAATATCTTTTCACGTAATTACTTGATTCTAAGCCAATTTTTTTGAGTGTGGCAGCAATACGCTTCCGTAGATCATAACTTGAACTCTCGCGATATATTTTTTTTATTCGTTTAAAGATTTAAAACACTTTTATTTTATTATGATGTGTGGTATAAAGGATTCTGTGCCAAAATACTATTTTGTAAGATGTTTACTTGTGTTAATTTTTTCGAACAAAATAAAAAAAAAATTAAGGAAAAAAAACCTTTTTCCTACCTACCGACCTTATTTTAGTATTTCATGTTACCGGAAACACACTTTTTTTTTTTTTGGCCTTATTTTGAGATCTCAAGAAAACAAAACAATTATTCCGTGATCTCGAGAAAACAAAACAATTATTTCATGATCTCAGCTGGATCCCTGTATCTCCGCCGGTAGAGACGAAGCCGGGCCAGTCTTCTGCGGAGGTGCCGCGGACTAATTTTGAAATTATCCCTTATTAAAAGACTTAATGCAATCTCTCCCTGTGTCAACCCCTGATCAAAATATTGCCTTATTAGGTGATCGATTATTCCAGACATTTTAATGACCAAAGTTGCGTCTATACAGAATGACAAATAGCCCCAGAGTCAGCATATCACAAGTCTCTTGGCGCACCTGAATGAACCATTTCTCACCTGTTTACTCGAGATCATGAAATAATGGTTTTGTTTTCTCGAGATCTCGAATTAGTTGTGTTGTGTTTTCGAGATCCTGAATTAATTATGTCGTTATCTCGGGATAACAAGGTGAATAAAAAAAAGGATTATATGAAGGGCCTCTCTCGGCTTCCGTAGAAATATTATATTTGACATGTGCAGGTTTCAAATTTTGTCTTATAAAATATTTTATTCAAATAAGGAACCACTTATCCCAGCTTTTTATTGAAGAGTTGGTACGTGGACACATGAAGCATTAGCATATTAGCACAAAGCATATTTACAGGATCGGTGCAAGGATGAGGAATCTGTTGTGGTTGTGTATGGACAGATGAGCATCAGACATTGCGGTAACTCTGTAAGTAAGTAACAGGTTCACTCGTTCTCGACAATTTGTAAGAGAGGGTTCTATTCTTAATTATGGCAGCCGGCTGAGACAAGCATGCAAACGTACAGATAGGCAAAGATCGACACACAAAGAAGCGACGAACTTGCTGAAATGTTTTTGGCAACAGTTATCGGACCCCAACAGAAAATCAGTCACCTTGTTAAACATTTTTTTTTTCATCAATCTTGAAACAAACATACTTTTTAGATAATCTTTAGAGTAACAAACTCCTAAAAGCAAAAAGTTCAGTCAGTTGAATAGACTGAGCAGCACAGCACACCACATCACCTCTGAGGTTCGAACTGATCCCATTTCAGTAGTTTAGGTCCTTTTAGGGTTAAATGGGTATCGAATGTATGAACCATGCTTTTGACCTGAGTAAAAAAGGTTGTGTGCCACAAATAACACCTATTACGGATATAATAATTGCATATTAATGATGTAATACTTTTATACCAGTTTCCTAGATGTGATTTCAGGGCTCTTTTTATGCGCAAAGTTCCCCTGCGTAATTAATAGGACTGTAACGATACACCCAACTCACGATTCGATTCGTATCGTGATTTTTGACCCACGATTCGATACACCCACGATTTTTTTTAAAATGTTTTTTTTAAAGTAGTAAATTTGACTTAACATTTACTTACTTACATTAACTATTTAATAACAAATAACTCAGACCACTGCAGAGAATGAGTAATATGTATGCAAAAATGAACAAATGTATATCCAAAGATTGTTTTATTTCTCAAAATAATACTGTTAAGCCGGAAGCTCTGTTTTTTTCGGTTCTGAAAGTCATTTTTCCAAATCGTGTAAATCCGTTAAGATTTTTTTTTTTTGGGGGGGTGGCTCTCTCACTGTCTCACTCTCATAGGGCCAATGATTTTCTGTGATCGCGGAAAACAGATGGAAATTACGGAATTTTTATGGTGAAACATTGCTCGCGTGTCAAAATGTAATTGCCGCAGAAGGCTTCCGCCCAAGCAGACATGCCTTCAGTGTTGCCAGATATTGCTAACGTTTTCCACTCCAAAATATGTTCAAAACCAGCCAAAAAGCACCTAAACCCGCCCAATCTGGCAACACTGCATGCCTTTCCGGTCAAGTGATTGTGATTGGCTTGTGGCACACCTAGCCAGCCAATGAGCTGCTTGTTTACAGATTCGCTCCCCGCGTCGCAACCAGAATGGCGACCGCTTAAAAGAAATGAATGCTCTGCCAGTGGCGAGTGTGGACGTTGCGTGACTCGCAGAAGATTGTCGCAGGTCGGCGAAAAAACGACTTACTAATAGATATAAAAAAATAAAAGTAATTTAAGTAAGTTTAAAATGTAATTTAACTAAAAAGTAAAGTATTCATAAATTGAAGTTTGGAAGCGCCTCTGTTTTTGGGCTGAGGAGAAGTTTGAAAGGGTGTACCGCGATTCTGCCTTCTTGTATCGCGATACGGATCGTGGCTCTGCGTATCGCGATTTCGATTTTGATACGCATATCGTTACAGCCCTAGTAATTAACTATGAAACAGCAGCCTACAAACATTACAACAAGTCCAGATTTATTAATTTATATCTGAACTTGTATATTATTATTACCAAAAACAAGACTTGGCAAATTTTGCAAAGTAGCCTCCAAATATAAACAAATACCGCCTGACTGTAGCCAATACACCTAGCGTTCTGCAAGGTGGAAGGAAACCAGCGAATGAAACCCAGGCATGCGCAGAGCAAACACTCGACTCCGAGACTCGAGCCGTGCCACCATGCTTATAATTAAACGCGAAGATGACTAGTGCTATAAACCTACTTCAGAGACTTGCGATATCTCTGTAAAGTGCATCATGATGTTCATAGCATATCGTAACCTCATGATGAAGCTCCATCGCTGCATTTCTGTCCATAATAGAGGCTTTGTGAAGGAAGCAGAAGAGATCGGGGTGAGTCGGCGGATGAACAGCCTGACGCTGAATCGTCACACGGAGATCCTGGAGATTCTCGAAATCCCGCAGCTGATGGACACGTGCGTTCGTAACGGCTACTACGAGGAAGCGCTGGAGCTCGCCGTCTACGTCAAGAGGCTGGAGAAAAAGCACTCGTCACTTCTTGTAATCCAGGTACGGTGGAAAAGATTACGTTTGGAGCACGAAACAGCGACAGATGGTGATCAGGACAAATAGTAAGTTGTTCGTTTTATTTTTGGTCTCACTAGGGCATCGTGAACGAGGTGTGTCAGTCGGCCCAGCTCATGCTGAACCAGCTCCTCCAGCAGCTGCGGAGTAACTCCCAGCTCCCCGTGTGCCTGCGTGTCATCGGCTACCTGCGCAGGATGGACATCTTCACAGAGGCGGAGCTACGTGTGAAGTTCCTGCAGGCGCGCGGCAGCTGGCTGCGTTCCGTGCTCGCCGCTATACCTGACGAAGACCCGTACATTCACATCACCAAAACCGTCGAGGCCTGCCGAGTGCATCTCTTCGACATCATCACTCAATACCGCGCCATCTTCTCGGACGAGGACCCGCTGCTGCCCCCTGTTGAGCAAGCCCTGAACGAGGGCACGATTTTCCACGGCTGGGTGGTGCAGCAGATCGCACACTTCCTGGAGACGCTGGAACGGGACCTCGAGCGTGGCGTCGGAAGCCGTCTGGACTCTCTCCTCGGCCAGTGCATGTACTTCGGCTTGTCTTTCAGCCGGGTGGGCGCGGATTTCCGCGGTCAGCTCGCGCCTATGTTCCAGCGCGTCGCCACGGATACGTTCCGCAAAGCCGTCCAAGAAGCCGTGGACAAGTTTAAGGAGGATATGAATCTGTATACGCTCATTTCTCTGCCGTCGATGCTCGGGAACACCATCCCAGCCGTGGCCGCCAGCGTTCAGCCCGGAACTCTTCAGCCCCCGATGCGTTTGTTGGACTTTCCTCCGTTAGCCTGCTTCCTGAATAACATCTTAACAGCCTTCAATGACCTGCGACTGTGTTGCCCCATCGGGTTAGCTGAAGACGTTGCCAGATGTGTTGAGGAGGCTCTTTTGAAGGTACCACATGAAGCTGTGGCTTTACGTTTTGACGTGTCATGTTATTTTGCGTCCTGTGTTTCCTCTATTGGGGCCATTATTAAAAAATGTTCTGTTTCCGGTCCACCGGCCGGGTGAGTGCCGTTTGTGCGGTTGAAATTTTTTTTTTTTTTAACGTCGGTTTTTCGACATTTTTTTCGGGTTCATAAATCTAAAATCGAACTTGACATTTCCGCATTCCCAGGGCTTTCCACTAAGGCTCATACTAGCCAGCCATGACAAATAAGTAGCCAGCCGGGGGGGGCGGGAGTAAACACAAAATAAACTCCTGTGCACGCAGTTCCCAGGATTAAATGTATTTACAAAGTAAAATGGCAGTAAATCTTCTTTCTTTTCTTGCGTATTGCGTCATGAGGCGTTCCTGGCTTGTAAATCTCTTATTTTCGGTGCATGACACATTCACGCAGCTGAGCATGCTATGAATTAACAACGACAACGGTCTGCAGTGGGGCTACACAATTAAACACTCAGCGAACATTTCTCCATTTGTGTATGAAAATATACTCCAACCACTCAGTTTGGTTTCATTTACAACCAACGGTGTCTTTTGATGCCAGCACGTAATTGAACGAGAGAAGACTGGTTTACCGGAGACAAAATAAGCGTCATCTCTGCTTCTGTTCCCTCCGACACACTACTGCCTCCACAGAGTGCGCGCGCACTCTGAACTGAATCAGCTCTGCGCATGCGCCGTGCGGCACAAAAAAATGGCAGCCATCATGAAGGAAGGAGATCTGGAGTTTTCAATTTTGCTTAAGTGTGAAATCGCAAAATGGTAAAGATTCAGAAAAACAAATCATTCAGTGATCACTTTAATAGTGTAATTTCATCCGAACTAGGCCTAACGCTCGATTTAGAACTACAAAAAGTCCGTGTGTCGGACATTTTAAGTATTTAAAATTTTTGCAAATGTTGCAGTCAGCATTTAAAATGCTAACTTAGTTTTTGTACAAGTTTCAGTTGATTAAACTGTCATTTTATTAAATGTCTGCTTTTGTAATAAAGTACTGAAAGAAAAAGCAAACACAGCATTGCGATTTCTTATCCATATATATATATATATATATATATATATATTAGTGCTGTCAAGCGATTTAAAATATTTAATCGCGATTAATGTCGCGACTGTCATAGTTAACTCGCGATTAATCGCAATTTAATCGCACATTTTTGTCACATGAAAAACCATGTAATTCTCTTATCAGCATAAAGTGAATGGGCTTGCTCACCGTTCGAACTACGGGGGATCCGAGATCCCCTGAAACAGACATGAGATCCCTTGAAAACATGATTTGGGAAATGTTGGGGGGTCTCTAAAATATTGGCAAAATGATGTTTATTGACATAGCAATCGTGTGTAACAGGAAGCATTTGCATATCCGAAGTGAGCGCGCGATGGAGATCCGCGCTCTGAGACAAGCGCAAGCACCCCCCCCCCCCCCCCCCCCCCCCCCAAGGGAAAATAAAGGACCCCCCGAAAATATCGGCATAGTTCGAACACTGGTTGTACCAATGTTTTTTTTTTTTTATTTTTTTTATTGCAGAGCATAACACGTCTTGTCACAGCCACTGCAAAGTCGGGCTGGAGCCGCCGATGGGAAAATGAAACCTAAAGACGAGCACCGTGGCTCTTCGGGGGAGGGCAGAAGACTCTGGCTGTGCGGGGCGTGGCATCATGTCACAGAGCGTTAATCTCGCGATAAAAAAATTATCGCCGTTAAAATTGAGTCAAGTTAACGCGTTAATACCGCGACATTTTTGACAGCACTAATATATATGAGTGATTCCACGCTTATGGGTACTGAAATGGGGACATGAACTTATTTTTAAAAATCCACCTAAAACCATTTCTTTTTTTTACCATCAGGTCACAAAACATGTAATCTTTAATGAATGATATGTTAAAAGATAGCTTTAATTTTCTGAGATGTAATAAAAACATATTTATATGCCAAAGTCAGAACGTAACAGAAGTGTTGTGGACATATATATTCTCAATTTTAACAATGTAGAATTACTTTTTGAAACATAGGAAGGTGATGTTTTAGCAAATATAATTAATAAACATGTGTAGTAGAATAAACATACACATTCTTTCAATAAGATTAACATGGTATATAGTTAGATTGTAATTAATTTGTAACAGACGCGAGATGGACAATCGTAACAGAAGTAATGTAACAGACATCATTTTGGAACTCATAGGCTTGACTTTGGCATATAAATATGTTTTTATTACATCTCAGAAAATTAAAGTTATCTTTTAACATATCATTCATTAAAGATTACATGTTTTGTGACCTGATGGTAAAAAAAGAAATGGTTTTAGGTGAATAAGTTCATGTCCCCATTTCAGTACCCATAAGCGTGGAATCACTCTTATAAAAAATCCCTCCCTCACGACTGAAAATTTTTTTGCTCACCCGGTGGACAGGAAACGGATTTTTTTTAAGGATGGCCTGGGCTTAAACCATGATTATCAGTGGTTAAAGGTGCAGATAATTGAGTGCAAGGTGGCGGCGGGCATTAGGTGTGTTAAAAGTAAAAAATTCAAGCTAATACAGCATTTTTCTTCAGCTCAGAAAAAAATCACAAATGTGAGTTGAAGGTGGAGCCTTTTTTTTTTTTTTTTAAATTAACAGGCAGTTTAGACACGCCTCCGTGATTGGCTGTCAGTGGACCAAATCAGAAACCGAAATAAGCACAATGTTATTATTATTAATAATAATAATATTATTTATCATTATTAAATGCTTCTATTGTGCAAATTTACATGTTAATATGATCAAAATCGCATTAGCAACAGCAACCGTGTTCTTGAATCAGTTCCATTCAGGATTCTGATGTCATGATTTATACTAGAAAATCCAACTTTCTTTTGGTTCCACTTGAGAACCAACTTTTCAGGTTCTGAACCAGTTTATTTTTAATGAAATACTTTTAATTTAACAATTTGGTACACGAACCAGAATGGAACCTGTTCCCTGTTGATGGAGAAGGGGTCTTACGTGAGCTCTGGGTCTATTACCCGATTTTTAAATAAATAAATAAATAAAAATAAAATCACTGACTGCCCCTTTAATCAAGTCCTCAAACTAAAGCATTGCTATCCCTTTAGGTTTATAGTGTATTTGTTTGTTTGTCATGTGTTCACGTCACACTAAGCGTCATTCTGTTCCACACAGGTGACCAAACTGATCCTGGTTTTCCACCGAGCCGAGGAGTCAGCCTTCAGCAGCCGCGAGCGTGATTTATTCGTTCAGTTCTGCTGTGCCTTTGCTGAGGACATGGTGCCGTTCCTGAACAGATGTCTCCAGGTTCTGTTCCCACCAGCGCAGCTCGCACAGATCCTCGGTAACCGGAAGGGGTCAGATCGACTGACCGTGGCTTAAAACCTTTCGTTTGTTCCTTTCAGACCTTTAATTTATCTTTTGAGTAATTTCATAATCGATTCTCCCACACCTTTAACTTTAGGTTAATGAAATTAAAAGGTGCTGATTGCAAAGTCATCTGAAATTTTAATTTTTTTTAATTGTGCACGGCGTTTTCCTATGTCTCGCAAGAACAATATCACGCGGACGAGATGTGATCATTTTGATGTCCCGAGGGTCACTTTTCTCCCTCTTGAGGTAAACAGTACGGTTCTACGGAAACCGCCGGATGCGAGGGAGGAGCTTTAACGAACTAGCATAACTGTGGAACTGCGTCACAGAAATGACAACGTGCGGAAAACATCGACCGCGGAGAGGTTTGTGAATAGATTTTGTGTTCACGTTTCTTTCTGTGTAAGATCAAAGCATTAGGTGTATAACTCCATAGTCGCTACCGTGGAGTCACGTCCATGCGTTCGAAGGCAATAGGAGCTAAGCGCTAGCTAGAATGATTCGTCTGTCCAGAAAAATGACAGTTGCACGCATTTGGCAAGTTTTCCTTTTCTTTTCCGCTATATTTGTCCACTTGCTTCAGCGATCTCCGGAATCTTAAAACGCAGGTCACTTTTTATCTCGACGAAATGTCTCAAAACTCCAACAGCAATCGAAAGAGAACGTGTTATCTCTAGCCGCTTTATCCTGTTCTACAGGGTCGCAGGCAAGCTGGAGCCTATCCCAGCTGACTACGGGCGAAAGGCGGGGTACACCCTGGACAAGTCGCCAGGTCATCACAGGGCTGACACATAGACACAGACAACCATTCACACTCACATTCACACCTACGGTCAATTTAGAGTCACCAGTTAACCTAACCTGCATGTCTTTGGACTGTGGGGGAAACCGGAGCACCCGGAGGAAACCCACGCGGACACGGGGAGAACATGCAAACTCCGCACAGAAAGGCCCTCACCGGCCACGGGGCTCGAACCCGGACCTTCTTGCTGTGAGGCGACAGCGCTAACCACTACACCACCGCACCGTGCCGCCCGAAAGAGAACATTTTACCCAGAATTCAACTTTGCAGTCAGCACCTTTTTAATTAATTCCGAATGCACTGCGAGTTAAATATTTGGGAGTGCCGTTCCAGGAAAAAAAAATCATCAACGACAGGGTGGTGTGAAGCAGAATTACTCTTCCTGTCCCAAAGCTGATTATTTTTCCTCTTGCAGCACATCCTGAGGTGTTTTATTCCTCTTAAAGAAAGAATGATACATGATCGATTTGTAGTGACATCGTCCTGTTGTAAGCGCCGACACCGGAGACTCCTTCCTTAAATGTACGGAGTCATCATTTGGATGATTTTATAGCTTGCGTTTCAGAAACGCATGGATTACGTTGAGAGTCTGGGATTAAATCTTTAAACTAACTTCCTCCCCACTCACTGAGCTGTTGATGTGCGTTTCTAGGTGTTCCTCCAACCCAAGTTCATAAACACGGCAACATCGGGTGCATCAGCGTGAGCTCCGTGCTGGAACCTTTAGACTTCGTGCTGCCCAAGAGAGAGCCCGTGTCCCCGGTGCTGGATCTCTCCATCGAGCTGAGCAGCTCGAGTACGAGTGAAGCAAAAGCTCCGGGTCCGATCGATCCTTCGTCGTCAGAGAAAGTGGAACCTCCGGAAGAGGCGGCACCGAAACCTGACGCGCACCTCAACCTCCGTCTCCAACACCCTCAAGAATCAGAACCTTCTCAGACTTCAGTACAACACAAAACACATGATGTGGAGCAAGATGATCTGGGAGACTCCGCCCTCATCGGTCCAGATGATCAGCATGAGCTACTGGAATGAATGATGGTTGTAGTGTAATGTAATTTGGTTAATATTGCTGTGTGTGTGTTCTCTCTTGATGCTCTGAGGAAGTAATTAAATCTTGCAACAAGACATGATTAAATAACGTATATTTAAAATTACATCAGCATGTCAGGAATTTTTTTTTTTAGTCATGAATACAGAGGATAAGGAACTGTAGACTTGTTAGACGACACACAAAAGTATTTTTTTTTCTTTAGTATTGAAATCAGTAACCTGCTTAATATTTAGCAATCAGGGCAACGGCGAACATGTTCTTCAGCGCCGTTCATGTTGGTCGCGGCTGTGTATTTCGGCGGTTCTGACAAGTTCTTGAATGTTTGTGAACAGATACATAAATGGACACGGATCGTTCGAAGTCATCGAATTTATATTTAGCGTAGACATTGAAAACCCTTAAGGCTGCATCATCGTGCGCTCGGGATTAAATTTGGCAAACTTTTCTCGAGCGCTACAACATAGAGTTAACTTCACTTTTAACATTAGCTTTCTTGTCGCTGTTTAACCTGCATCGTTCGATGACGATCACTCGTGCACACTGTACTTTCTTGAAGCAGGTGGCGTTTGTTTCTCTATTTGGCCATGGTCATGAAAAATCTTTATGAAGAGCTGGTGCTAATGAACTAAACAAACAGTTACTTCATTAGCTCTTCAACTCCAAGGCAAACTGCAGTATCTGCGTATTTTGAGTAATTACGTTTTGGGTTTTTTTCTCCCCCAGTGAAGGGTAAACATAAAACGCCATATCTTAATTCAGCGATTGTGCCGAGACTGCAGTTTGCCTCTGCACGGCAGCGTGAGTGTATTTTTTTTTTTTTTGTGTGTGTTGTGTTGGCAAAGGCACGAGCCCACATATAGTCTTGACGCACTTAAGCGCCTCTCTCTCTCTCTAATTGTTGACTGTGAGCTTTTGTAAAGCCTGCTAGTTCTCATTATAAATTTCTTCATGTCGAAACGGTAATCAACCTTGATCCATGTCTCAAACTGTTCTGGATCCTTGAGTTCCAGGAGGTGTAGGAACCCTGGTATTTAAGATGTTAGTTATGGCGCTTCGACGGCTACGTTCACACTGCAGGCTGAAGTGACTCAAATCCGATCTTTTCGCCCATATGTGACCTGTATCCGATCTTTTATTGACAATATGAACGACACAGATCCGATTTTTTCAAATCCGACCCAGGCCGTTTGGATATGTGGTCCTAATTCCGATCCCTATCCGCTCTTTTCATATGCGACTTCAGTCTGAACCGCCAGGTCGCATTCATCCGACTTACACGTCATCAACAAGCCACAAACGTCACTATTCTGCGCTGAAGTAGGCGGCGGGTCTCTCAAAAAAAGTTACAACAACATGGCGCATAATCACGGGCGCAGATAGAGGGTGGGAGTCGTCCCACCCAGATTTAAATTCACCTCGTTCGGTCCCCCCCACTTATAGGGAGGAAAAAACGTCTATGCTGTCTTTCTTTGCATAAGGCAAACCTCACGGAAAAATCAAAAGACTAATTACCATTCGGTTTATTGAGGTGCACAGCAGTGTATACATAGTTGCAACAACTCACATAAAACAAAACAGACTGATATTCGGTTGGTTGAGCTGCGCAGACTGCACAGGTTGCGAGCTCGAGCTTGGTTGCTATAGTAACCCACAACAAGTTTGACAGGTATATCGGGGTTGGGGTTGATTTGCTGGCAGCTTTGTCCCCCCCAGTTCAAAAAACGTATCTGCGCCCCTGCGCATGACATCAATGCGAGGGACGCTTCGGGCTGTGAAGGTTCTGAATCTTCTCAATGGAAGGACGCAGAGGTTAGGGAGCTGATTTCCATTTGGGGGGATACAGCTATTCAAGCTAGATTGGATGGGTCATACCGCAACCGGGCGGTTTTACTTCCGTAAACACTGGCCATGCTCACTGCGTGTGACGTCGTCGTATCCTGCAATGTGCATGCGGAACACTTTTAGGTCGCTTTTCGTTCATACTGAGGATCACATACAAGTCGCATATATTTGTTAATGTGAACGACCTCACAAAAAAATCGGAATTGAGCATTAAGCCTTGCAGTGTGAACGTAGCGTAAGAGGGCCCGGTCTGATTGGGTCGAGCAGAACCAGCCTGTTAAAAACGAGCACTATTTGTAAAGCATGGACGCTGGTGAAAGGAACCGTGTCTCACAGTGCCAGAGATGCCTACTAGTATGGATTGGCCGTATTTTGTACGGAAAAGTTACGTAAATACGATGTTACGGCAAACAGTGTTATTCTGTACGGAATTATTATAAAGTCTTAAATTCCAGTGAGTTGTTTTTAAATGTCCAAGCGACTTTTTCAATCCATGCGCGATTCACGGCTAGGCTATTTATTTTTACGACAACCGCACATGCTGTGTGTGACGTGCAGATTCCGCACATTTGTTCGCGCTATTTTCGATACGGTAGAATGGCCGTGCGTTACACCCAGTCAAAAGGGCAATGGATACGCGCACTGCAAACTGTGTAGAACTGACATTAACATCACTCGTGGTGGTCGCGATGACTGCACGCGCCATGTCAGCTACAAAAAAAAAAAAAAAAAAACATATGGAGTATGCTGGAATGGCGAGTCAGGCGAAAAGTAAATCTGGGCGTATCCAGCAGTTTTTTACGAAATGTGTGGATGAAAAGACACGGAACGTGACCCGTGCTGAAGCGGTGATGGTTGACCTGTGCTTGGAGTTGAACTTGCCAATTAGTGCCATGAAATGAGAGTTAAACTTATTCAGTTTCTTTTTACATGTCTGATTTTTATTCACTGAAATATCAAACACTGGCTGGACTTCTTTAATTCAAAGTCTTTTCAGTGTTGCAAGTGCAAATGTACATGTAGTATGATCAAAAACAGAATTTTATGATTAGTGCTGTTGGGATTGTGGCAAAAAATTGATCATTCCACTGTTTTAAATACAATTATGTCATTTTATTCAGTGTCTCTTCTGAAGCATTATGCTGAAGTATTTATATATTGGGACATTAAGATAATGTCGGACTCTCTTTGGCATGAAATAAATTTTTTTTTTAATTTTATTAGAATCCGTTAACAGGTAGAACATTTTGCCAGGCAATATAATATAATACTTTTGAGGAGTTGCATTCAATGCCAATGATTGGTAGTCAACCGTAATGTCTGCAAACAGGGAACACTATTGTATTTATAAAAATGTGATTATATTGTATGCTCTAGAAATTTGTTGAGTGGAAATTCAGTTGAGATGGCTGCTCGCGTTTTGTTTATTCAATTCACACAAAACAGTTCTTTTTAATAATTTAAATGTTAAACATATTGGTGTGTATATATACCTTTTTATAATGGAAATGCGCATAAATTAATGTTACTGAAAGTCATTCCAAAATACTGAAAAATGTTTTCAAGAATACTGAAATTCAAAATTTGGGGTAGGCATCTCTGCAGTGCTTGCAAGAACGCACAGGTCGATGTACTGGCTCAGGAATCGTTTAATCCACTCACTCACTCCCCTTTCTGAATGGTTTGAACCGATAACCATCTCCATAGCCGGTACGCGTCATCCTAACCACGTGTTCGTCTGGAAAAGTTCCGTGGGGGTCAGAGGTCGCGACCCACAGCGGATCGAACAAAGACGTCACTTTTCACTGGTTCTAAGAAATGATGGCTTACGAAATACTGGTAATCTTGACTTATTACACATCTATAGAGGTTAGAATTGAAATGTTCTGCCATGTTTGCTGTGACCTCGCTTGTTATAATATTATAATGAGGAAGCAGCAGGCAATACAGCGTGTGATTGAAGTAGCTCGGGGTTATTCTAGCTCCATTCAGCTTTTTAATACGTCGACTCGTCACTTTAAAGCCAACATTTATTGAAATATGGTCAGGTTACTTGTATTATCAAATGATTCTTGAGTTCCTCCTCTGGATTTTTTTTTTTTCCAGTGTATTATTAGATCATATCGGAGCACGTTTACAAGTACACGACTTGTATCTGACTGCGCTCGCTGTCGGTATTAGTGCGTCCGTATTAGAACGTAAGCTCATGTTGGATTATAATAATTTAAAACGTGACCAAGTAATCGTATGTGAAAAATATTTCTCGTTCTGTCAATCTCTGCCCTGAACACTTTAATGTAATGAACACAGAACAGCTGATTCACTTTCTCTTGACGAATTTCTTGCGAGAGGCGTTGGGGTTGGCGCGTCGTCTCCCTCCTCCACACTGAGCGTCCCGCAGCTGTAAACTCGCCGCTCGGCTGTAAATGTCATGCTCCGAGAACGGAGAGCTGCCGGCGAGGTAGTCCGGGTCAAACACGTTGGTCTTCGCCCGTGCCTTCCGAGAGAGTCGCTGCTGAGGGAAATGCTGATCCTCCACCAGGTGGGGGTTGTTTGAGTGTTTACCGCCTTGTGGGAGAGGAAGAGAGTACTGCAGAAGAAAAAAAAGGACCTTTAGTGGGTGTGTCCCAAATTAGTGCAAGAGTTTATCAACGTATTGTCGCTATGACCGTGTAATGGCAAATAGTACAGTGGTGCTTGAAAGTTTGTGCACCCTTTGGAATTTTCTATATTTCTGTATAAATATGACCTAAATCATCATCATCAGATTTTCACATAAGTCCTAAAAGTAGATAAAGAGAACCCAGTTAAACAAATGAGACAAAAATATTATACTTGGTCATTTAGTTATTGAGGAAAATGATCCAAATGTTATACATCTGTGAGTGGCAAAAGTATGTGAACCTTTGCTTTCAGTATCTGGTGTGACCCCGTTGTGCAGCAATAACTGCAAGTAAACGTTTGCGGTAACTGTTGATCAGTCCTGCACACCGGCTTGGAGGAATTTTAGCCCGTTCCTCCATACAGAACAGCTTCAACTCTGGGATGTTGGTGGGTTTCCTCACATGAACTGCTCACTTCAGGTCCTTCCACAACATTTTGATTGGATTAAGGTCAGGACTTTGACTTGGCCATTCCAAAACATTAACTTTATTCTTCTTTAACCATTCTTTGGTAGAACGACTTGTGTGTTTAGGGTCGTTGTCTTGCTGCATGACCCAGCTTCTCTTGAGATTCAGTTCATGGACAGATGTCCTGACATTTTCCTTTAGAATTCGCTGGTATCATTCAGAATTCATTGTTCCATCAATGATGGCAAGCCGTCCTGGCCCAGATGCAGCAAAACAGGCCCAAACCATGATACTACCACCACCATGTTTCACAGCTGGGATAAGGTTTTTATGCTGGAATGCAGTGTTTTCCTTTCTCCAAACATAACGCTTCTCATTTAAACCAAAAAGTTCTATTTTGGTCTCATCCATCCACAAAACATTTTTCCAATAGCCTTCTGGCTCGTCCACGTGATCTTTAGCAAACTGCAGACGAGCAGCAATGTTCTTTTTGGAGAGCAGTGGCTTTCTCCTTGCAACCCTACCATGCACAGCATTGTTGTTCAGTGTTCTCCTGATGGTGGACTCATGAACATTAACAGTAGCCAAATGTGAGAGAGGCCTTCAGTTGCTTAGAAGTTACCCTGAGGTCGTTTGTGACCTCGCCGACTATTACACGCCTTGCTCTTGGAGTGATCTTTGTTGGTCGACCACTCCTGTAGAGGGTAACAATGGTCTTGAATTTCCTCCATTTGTACACAATCTGTCTGACTGTGGATTGGTGGAGTCCAAACTCTTTAGAGATGGTTTTGTAACCTTTTCCAGCCTGATGAGCATCAACAACGCTTTTTCTGAGGTCCTCAGAAATCTCCTTTGTTCGTGCCATGATACACTTCCACAAACACGTGTTGTGAAGCTCAGACTTTGATAGATCCCTGTTCTTTAAATAAAACAGGGTGCCCACTCACACCTGATTGTCATCCCACTGATTGAAAACACCTGACTCTAATTTCACCTTCAAATTAACTGCTAATCCTAGAGGTTCACATACTTTTGCCACTCACAGATATGTAATATTGGATCATTTTCCTCAAAAAATAAATGACCAAGTATAATATTTTTGTCTCATTTGTTTAACTGGGCTCTCTTTATCTACTTTTAGGACTTGTGTGAAAATCTGATGATGTTTTAGGTCATATTTATGCAGAAATGTAGAAAATTCTAAAGGGTTCACAAACTTTCAAGCACCACACACTCTCTATGGAACCCCTTAATATTAGCGAGCTAAGCTAAATCAGTGATGAACTTCCTGAGTTCACAAAATGGCTGCTTCCTGTTCCTGAAAACGCCAACCTGGCGAATTAAAGGAGAACTGAAGGCAAATTTATCAAAATTATTAAATATAGGAATGCATTTTTGATAGCTATTTTGTCACTGCTATAGCAAGTGTATTTGATACACTGCCGATTTTGCAAGTTTTCCCACTTATAAAGAGCGTAAAGGTCTGTAATTTTTATCGTAGGTACATTTCAACTGTGAGAGACAGAATCTAAAAAAAAATCCAGAAAATTACATTGTATGATTTTTAAATAATTAATTTGCATTTTATTGCATGAAATAAGTATTTGATCACTTACCAACCAGCAAGAATTCTGGCTCTCACAGACCTGTTAGTTTTTCTTTAAGAAGCCCTCCTATTCTCCACTCATTACCTGTATAAAAGACACCTGTCCACACAATCAATCAGTCAGACTCCAACCTCTCCACCATGGGCAAGACCAAAGAGCTGTCTAAGGACACCAGGGACAAAATTGTAGACCTGCACAAGGCTGGGATGGGCTACAGGACAATAGGCAAGCAGCTTGGTGAGAAGGCAACAACTGTTGGCGCAATTATTAGAAAATGGAAGAAACTCCATGACGACCATCAGTCAGTCTCCTTCGGTCTGGGGCTTCATGCAAGAGCTCGCCTGGTGGGGTATCAATGATCATGAGAAAGGTGAGGGATCAGCCCAGAACTACACGGGAGGACCTAGTCAATGACCTGAAGACAGCTGGGACCACAGTCTCAAAAATTACCATTAGTAACACACTATGATGTCCTGCAGCACACACAAGGTCCCCCTGCTCAAGCCAGCACATGTCCAGGCCCGTCTGAAGTTTGCCAAAGACCATCTGGATGATCCAGAGGAGGCATGGGAGAAGGTCATGTGGTCAGATGAGACCAAAATAGAGCTTTTTGGTATAAACTCCACTCGCCGTGTTTGGAGGAAGAAGAAGGATGAGTACAACCCCAAGAACACCACCCGAACCGTGAAGCATGGGGGTGGAAACATCATACTTTGGGGGTGCTTTTCTGCAAAGGGGACAGGACGACTGCACCGTATTGAGGGGAGGATGGATGGGGCCATGTATCGCAAGATTGTGGGCAACAACTTCCTTCCCTCAGTAAGAGCATTGAAGATGGGTCGTGGCTGGGTCTTCCAGCATGACAATGACCTGAAACCCACAGCCAGGGCAACTAAGGAGTGGCTCCGTAAGAAGCGTTTCAAGGTCCTGGAGTGGCCTAGCCAGAAAATCTTTGGAGGGAGCTGAAACTCCATGTTGCCCAGCGACAGCCCCGAAACCTGAAAGATCTGGAGAAGATCTGTATGGAGGAGTGGGCCAGAATCCCTGCTGCAGTGTGTGCAAACCTGATCAAGAACTACAGGAAACGTCTGACCTCTAACTGTAAACAAAGGTTTTTGTACCAAATGCTAAGTTCTGTTTTTCTACTGTATCAAATACTTATTTCATGCAATAAAATGCAAATTAATTATTTAAAAATCATACAATGTGATTTTCTGGATTTTTTTTAGATTCTGTCTCTCACAGTTGAAGTGTACCTACGATAAAAATTACAGACCTCTCCGTTCTTTGTAAGTGGGAAAATTTGCAAAATCAGCAGTGTATCAAATACCTATTTTCCCCACTGTATGTAATATATCAGTACATACGTCAAAGCAATGGCCATAAATGAGATTCGTCGAGACCTGTGCGAGACATCGTAGGATGGAAGTAAAACGTACAGCAGAAATCAAAGTGACCAACATCTGCCAACGCTGTCAAAAGACACACACGCCCTCTTTCGAATGCTGAAGCCGGAAGTTTTGTTTGTTTTGATAGCAATCAGGAAAGTTTGAAAAAAGTACAACCCCGATTCCAAAAAAGTTGGGACAAAGTACAAATTGTAAATTAAAATGGAATGCAATAATTTACAAATCTCAAAAACTGATATTGTATTCACAATAGAACATAGACAACATATCAAATGTCGAAAGTGAGACATTTTGAAATTTCATGACAGCAACACATCTCAAAAAAGTTGGGACGGGGCAATAAGAGGCTGGAAAAGTTAAAGGTACAAAAAAGGAACAGCTGGAGGACCAAATTGCAACTCATTAGGTCAATTGGCAATAGGTCATTAACATGACTGGGTATAAAAAGAGCATCTTGGAGTGGCAGCGGCTCTCAGAAGTAAAGATGGGAAGAGGATCACCAATCCCCCTAATTCTGCGCCGACAAATAGTGGAGCAATATCAGAAAGGAGTTCGACAGTGTAAAATTGCAAAGAGTTTGAACATATCATCATCTACCAGTGCATAATATCATCAAAAGATTCAGAGAATCTGGAAGAATCTCTGTGTGTAAGGGTCAAGGCCGGAAAACCATACTGGGTGCCCGTGATCTTCGGGCCCTTAGACGGCACCGCATCACATACAGGCATGCTTCTGTATTGGAAATCACAAAATGGGCTCAGGAATATTTCCAGAGAACATTATCTGTGAACACAATTCACCGTGCCATCCGCCCTTGCCAGCTAAAACTCTATAGTTCAAAGAAGAAGCCGTATCTAAACATGATCCAGAAGCGCAGACGTCTTCTCTGGGCCAAGGCTCATTTAAAATGGACTGTGGCAAATTGGAAAACTGTTCCGTGGTCAGACGAATCAAAATTTGAAGTTCTTTATGGAAATCAGGGACGCCGTGTCATTCGGACTAAAGAGGAGAAGGACGACCCAAGTTATCAGCGCTCAGTTCAGAAGCCTGCATCTCTGATGGTATGGGGTTGCATTAGTGCGTGTGGCATGGGCAGCTTACACATCTGGAAAGACACCATCAATGCTGAAAGGTATATCCAGGTTCTAGAGCAACATATGCTCCCATCCAGACGACGTGTCTTTCAGGGAAGACCTTGCATTTTCCAACATGACAATGCCAAACCACATACTGCATCAATTACAGCATCATGGCTGCGTAGAAGAAGGGTCCGGGTACTGAACTGGCCAGCCTGCAGTCCAGATCTTTCACCCATAGAAAACATTTGGCGCATCATAAAATGGAAGATACGACAAAAAAGACCTAAGACAGTTGAGCAACTAGAATCCTACATTAGACAAGAATGGGTTAACATTCCTATCCCTAAACTTGAGCAACTTGTCTCCTCAGTCCCCAGACGTTTACAGACTGTTGTAAAGAGAAAAGGGGATGTCTCACAGTGGTAAACATGGCCTTGTCCCAACTTGTTTGGAATCGGGGTTGCAGGCAGTAATCGTCATTTAAACTCATTTTTGTGCAATACTTCGTTTGGAAAACAGTCTTCAAAATGGCGGCACTGACACCTGGCTGACACTTGACGTTTCGAAGTCTCGTGAAGATCGCGCGTATAAGCGACGCCTGCCGTGGACCAAACGAACTAAATTCAACATGGCTAAAAATGGAACAGGCCGATAAGTATAATATTTAATTGCGATTAGTTGCCAATACGAGTCACGATATAAGGTTACTAAAACCGAAAACATAATTTAATAAGTTAATTAAGAAATAAAGCAAGTTTAAAAATGACTTCAGTTCTCCTTTAAAACATGCAGGAGCGAAAGCAGAGCTAAAAGCAGAGCACGTACCCTCTTTCCTTTGGGATTGAGCACTTTGGGGTTGCTGGAGAAGTGCATCTGCATGCTGCTGTCTTCACGGAGCGTCACCGCCACCTTCTTCAGCGTGTTGTTGCCGCAATGTGGACAGAAAACCTTGTTCATATTTGTCGTCGTCCTGACAGGAAACGGGGGGAGGGGGGAAGTCATGTGATGTGAGGGTCTTTAAATCAATCAAATAAGAAGTGTAACCATTTGAAAATTTAATCGAGTGGATAAAACGCGCAGATAAATACTGACGAAGGTCTTAAATCCTAATTCACACAAAAGTCTCAGCGGGTTTTCTTTTCCTGATTAAGACTGATGAGACCGAGACATACTCCTTTTCCCACCGAGGCTGATCCAGGGTCGGTGCTTAGTCTGGAACCAATTCTTTGCGTGTCGACAGGTAAAGAGGAGGCTCTTGGCCAAGTGAACTGATTCTACAGAGGCAACAACGAGTCTAGAACCAAGAGCTGCTTATGTCAGGGGTACAGGCCATGGGATTATCGTAAATCAACAAGACCGGCTAAAACCGCATTGCGTCTAGTCTGACTAATCCAAAGACGACGACAACGACGAAGTCTGTCACTGTATGTAAAATTGATTCAAGAAATGACTCCAAGCTTCTTAATGTAACTCTCTTGGAAGGGCCACGCCGTGAGTGAAAATAAGTCGAATAAGTTATACGTTATCGCTCGGAACGCTGTTTACAGACACTATATCGTTTATACATCTTCCAACGTGGCGGCGGTCAATGACGCAAGCAGTGTTTGGTCATGTGGTTGCAAACGAAGAATAAATATCAGTGTTTTCCCCAGAAAAAAAATGAAAGCCCTAAATTCCAGCATGATAAAACACAGACAATTGAGCACCAATGGCACGAAAGTGAGCGCCGAAGGCACGAAGCGAAACTAGTGGGGTCTGGGGCATGGCCCCCCTGGAAAATTTTTTCAAAATAGATGCTCTCAGGTGCATTTTCAGGGTCTCAGAGGTTTTAGATTCATAACTATAGGATAGATTTGACCAGTGTTTCAATGATTTCTGACCGAAACAGTATTAATGTAGACACATTTGAAATTTCACCTTAAAGTTCAACATGCAAGTTAAACTGTTTTGTCATAGATTACTGAGGTACACTACCGTTCAAAAGTTTGGGGTCACCCAGACAATTTTGTGTTTTCCATGAAAAGTCACACTTTTATTTACCACCATAAGTTGTAAAATGAATAGAAAATATAGTCAAGACATTTTTCTGGCCATTTTGAGCATTTAATCGACCCCACAAATGTGATGCTCCAGAAACTCAATCTGCTCAAAGGAAGGTCAGTTTTATAGCTTCTCTAAAGAGCTCAACTGTTTTCAGCTGTGCTAACATGATTGTACAAGGGTTTTCTAATCATCCATTAGCCTTCTGAGGCAATGAGCAAACACATTGTACCATTAGAACACTGGAGTGAGAGTTGCTGGAAATGGGCCTCTATAGATAGTTTCCACTGACGTCACGGCATTCCGGGGAACGCCCCCCAACCGCCATCTTGCGGCGCAAACAAAACGGACCATCGTCACTACCGGCTACGTTATCTCGGACGAATTTATGAAGTTATATAGTCAATTTTCTAAAATAAAGATCAATGTCGGCAAAATCAAGCAAACAGAGGTATATAGATACATTAGACGACATCTCACGACAACGGTATGCAGCCAAACTGGCCTTGATTGGGAGAATTGACCCCTACGAAGTGGACAAAGATGCATTTTCAAGTGACTATGCAGGGCTGCCAAAGCCTGAAACTTCCAAAGCCTGAAACTGACTTCATCAAACTTTAAAGGCTGTCTGATATATACAACTTTATATATTCACAGCGCGCCTTTTGGCGGATGCCGCCTGAATCGCGCAGATCCGATTTTTTTTTTTTTGGGGGGGGGGCGCGTTGGAGTGTCTGATTATAATTTCAAAGTAAATTCTGTATTAAAATTACTAAACAAGCAAACCCGTTACAGTCCATGAAACAGGAAGCATAAGGATGAGAGAAAAAAAAACAGTTTAAATCGGAAAGCTGTGCACATTTGCGCAGTCCTGCACACCGCTCGGGCTGCGCAAATTTGCGCAGCTTTGCGATTTAAACTTTTTTTTTTTCTCATCCTTATACTTCCTGTTTCATGGACTGTAACGGGTTTGCTTGTTTAGTAATTTTAATACAGAATTTACTTTGAAATTATAATCAGACACTCCAACGCCCCCCCCCCAAAAAAAAAATCGGATCTGCGCGATTCAGGCGGCATCCGCCAAAAGGCGCGCTGTTTGCATCCCAAACACAAATCAAATCATACAGAATAGACCTAAAATGTTTTTCAAAAATGACCCTTGCGTGAGTGAAGTGACAAGTTTCAAATAGAAACGTGACAAACGAGCGATATTAAGTGTACATTACAATGTAAACGTACACTCAGCGGTTCCAGTTAGGCATTCTCCAGAGATTGTTCACATGATGTTTTGGTTTCCAAAAACAAACTTAAACACAATTGATTGTTTATTTAAACAAATTACCACTTATAAAATGATCGGAGCAGACTTTGCTGTGTTTGGAAGGCTGATAATCCTTGCGGTTGATTCTCGCAAGCCATAGATTTCTCCTTTGTATGCTGAGTTTGTTTGCTCGCCTTCGTGCTCCCGTACAGTGGGAATTCCATAAAAGCTCCGCTTGACTTCATCATCTGACCTATTACGACAGCTGTGAATACAACAGGTGTGCACCATTGCTAGCTTTAAATAGCCTGCTTGGGTTCTTTTGAAGACTTTGTACTCGCGCGTTACAATGTGTGCTCAGTCACCCGTACGGTAAGCTTGACCCGCAAGATGGCCGCCACTAGGGAATCCCCGACTCTGTGACGTCATGTGAAAACTATCTATACACCTATGTAGATATTGCACCAAAAACCAGACATTTGCAGCTAGAATAGTCATTTACCACATTAGCAATGTATAGAGTGGATTTCTGATTAGTTTAAAGTGATCTTCATTGAAAAGAACAGTGCTTTTCTTTCAAAAATAAGGACATTTCAAAGTGACCCCAAACTTTTGAACGGTAGTGTATATGATCGACTGAAAATCTACGAGGATCCCTTAATTACCTATCATCAAGTAGTGTTGTAACAAAAACGTGCATGAAGATATGAACAGTGGTTTGCTCCACCTTATACCATCCAATGAAGAGAATCGATCATCATGACCTCCTGTTGATCACAAAGGGATCTGACCCGAAGAACTGCCACCTTAAAATACACTGTGTGCACAATTATTAGGCAAGTGAGTACTCTGACCCTACCATTATTTCTATGCATGTTTTCCAACCGCAAGCTAGATACACTTGAATGCTAATTGGATTTAAGCATTCTCAGGTGGTATTTATTTGTGTAATGAGGGAGGGTGTGACCTAAAGTCATTAATACCCTATATTAAGGTGTGCATAATTATTAGGCAGCTTCTTTATCTCAGGCAAAATGGGCCAAATAAGAGATTTAACAGACACTGAAAAGACAAAAATTGTAAAATGCCTATCAGAGGGATGCAGCACTCTTGAAATAGCTAAGCTATAGAAATGTGAGCACAGAACAAGCAAACGTTTTGTTGCAAATAGTCAACAGGGTCGCAAAAAATGTGTGGAGAAGAAAAGACACAAATTAACCGCAAAAGACTTGAGAAGGATTAAACATGAAGCTACCAGGAACCCATTATCCTCCAGTGCCACAATATTCTAGAACTGCAACCGACCTGGAGTGTCCAGAAGGACAAGGTGTTCGGTGCTCAGAGACATGGCCAAGGTAAGGAAGGCTGAAACACGACCACCACTAAACAAGACTCAAGTTGAAATGTCAAGATTGGGCCAAGAAATACACTGAGTGCAGAATTATTAGGCAAGTTGTATTTTTGAGGATTAGTTTTATTATTGAACAACAACTATGTTCTCAATCAACCAAAAAGACTCATAAATATCAAAGCTGAATATGTATGGAAGTTAGAGTGGGGCGTTTTTAGTTTTGGCCATTTTAGGAGAATATGTATGTGTTCAGGTAACTTTCACTGTGCAGAATTATTAGGCAACTTAATAAAAAACAAATGTGTAGCCATTTCACTTATTTATTTTCACCAGGTACACTGATATGACAACTCCAGATTTGCAAATAAACATATCTGACATTCAAACACAAAACAAAAACAAATCAGTGACCAATATAGCCACCCTTCTTCATGAGGACGCTCAAAAGCCTTCCATCCATAGATTCTGTCAATTTCTTTATCTGTTCACGACCAACATTGTGTGCAGCAGCAACCACGGCCTCCCAGACGCTGTTCAGAGAGGTGTACTGTTTTCCCTCTTTGTAGACCTCACGTTTTATAATGGACCACAGGTTCTCTATGGGGTTTAGGTCAGGTGAACAAGGGGGCCATGTCATTATTTTTTCACCTTTCAGACCTTTACTGGCTAGCCATGCAGTGGAGTATTTGGATGCATGAGATGGAGCATTATCCTGCATGAAAATCATGTTCTTCTTGAAAGATGCTGACTTTTTCCTATACCACTGTTTGAAGAAGGTTTCTTCCAGGAACTGGCAGTAGGTCTGGGAGTTGAGTTTGAGTCCATTCTCAACTCAAAAAGGTCCAACAAGCTCGTCTTTGATGATACCAGCCCATAGCAGTACTCCACCTCCACCTTGCTGGCATCTGAGTCGGAGTGGAGCTCTGTGCCCATTACTGATCCAGCCACAGGCCCATCCATCTGGCCCATCAAGAGTCACTCTCATCTCATCAGACCACAGCACCTTAGAAAAATCAGTCTTAAGATATTTCTTGGCCCAGTCTTGACGTTTTATCTTGTGTGCCTTACTCAGTGGTGGTCGTTTTTCAGCCTTCCTTACCTTGGCCATGTCCCTCAGTATTGCACACCTTGTACTCTTTGACACTCCAGGAATGTTGCAACTCTGGAATATGGCAGAACTGGATGCTAATGGCTGCTTGTTAGCTTCACGCTTGATTTTCCGCAGATCATGTGCAGTTATTTTGTGCCTTTTTTTTCCACACGCTTCTTTCGACCCTGTTGACTATTTGCAATGAAACGCTTGATTGTTCGGTGATCACATTTCAACATCTTCGCAATTTCAAGAGTGCTGCATCCATCTGCAAGACATCTCACAATTTTAGACTTTTCAAAGTCTGTCAGATCTCTCTTCTGACCCATTTTGCCAGAGGAAAAGAGGTTGCCTAATAATTATGCACACCTGATATAGGGTGTTGATGTCATTAGACCACACCCCCTCTCATTACACAGATGCACAGCACCTGATATACTTAATTGGTAGTAGGCTTTCAAGCCTAAACAGCTTGGAGTGCGACAACATGCATTAAAAGGATGTTGTGGTCAAAATACTCACTTGCCTAATAATTCTGCACTCAGTGTATCTGAAGACAGATTTTCCAAAGGTTTTATGGACGGATGAAATGAGAGTGACTCTGGATAGACCAGATGGATGGGCCCATAGCTGGATAACTAATGGACACAGGGCACTTTGACTCCGACACCAGCAAGGTGGTGGAGGGGTAATGGCATGGGCTGCTATTATTAAGGATGAGCTAGTTTGACCATTTCAGGTTGAAGATGGACTTAACATCAACTTCCAAACCTACTGCCAGTTTCTAAAAGATACATTCTTCAAGCAGTGGTATGGGAAGAAGTCTGCATCATTCAAGAAGGCCATGATTGTTATGCAGAACAATGCACCATCACATGCACCCAAGTACTCCACTGCTTGGCGAGCCCACAAAGGCCTTAAAGATGACAAAGTAATGACATGGCCCCCTTCCTCACCTGACTTAAACCCTATTGAGTACTTGTGGCCCCTTCTTAAGCATGAGATTTACAGCGAGGGAAGACAATACACCACTCCGAATAGCATTTGGGAGGCCGTGGTTGCTCCTGCACAAAAAGTTGATAGTCAACAAATCAAAAAACTAACAGACTGGATGGAAGGCTCATGGCAGTTATTGAAAAGAAGGGTGGCTAGATTGGTCACTGAATATTTTTGAAATGCTAGAAGTGTTTGTTACACTGAAAATTAAAATAAACAAGTGAGATGGGAAACTTTAAGCTTTTCATTTAGTTGCATAATAATTCTGCACACTAAATGTTGCCTAATAATTCTGCA
This sequence comes from Neoarius graeffei, assembly GCF_027579695.1. Taxonomy (NCBI): domain Eukaryota; kingdom Metazoa; phylum Chordata; class Actinopteri; order Siluriformes; family Ariidae; genus Neoarius; species Neoarius graeffei. The sequence goes on from NC_083574.1 coordinate 7,784,221, forward strand.
CACTTGTATATTCCCCTGAGAAGGCCTAAACTCCCCTTTCGTTTGTTAATCATTCTGGTTTTAGGTTTATTAACAATTTGGATTGACTGAGAGCACTGTATTTGTTCAACGATAAAATTAATCATCAGGAATACAACTTGCCTAATAATTGTGCACACAGTGTAAGTTGCTGTATTACGTTAACTGTAATGATTTAGAAATGTTTCTGATGCAATTACCGTAATACATGTATAACTAAGATACACTGAAAAGAAAAGTAAGGCAACTGCAGATTATAAAGTTTAAATTTTGGCACTTTATTAAATGGACTAGATTAAGATTAAAACATATTTAAAGGAAAAGGAAACTTAATTCATATATTTAAAGTTTGCAGAAAGATTATGTACTTAAACACATTCATGAAGAGAATTTGTTAAGTGTCAAATGTAGCATAATTTTGAATAATAATGATAAGCATATTTGGCACTGATCCCAGTGACGACACACTGCCAAAAATGCTTATGATTATTTGAAATTATGCGATATTTGACACATTTGGACAACTTCAATTTGTGAATCTTTCTGCAAACCCAAACTAATGAATTCAAAGTTTTCTACTCCTTAAAAGCAGATTAATTCTCCTCAGCTTTAGCTTGGCCCAATGTTGGGCGGCCCTCTCATCGTCCGTCTCGCTGTCATCCATGCTGATGTGGATCAAATTGTCCAGCGAGTGCTTTCTGAGCCAGTCGCTGTGATCAAAATTGACGACGTTTTCGTTGTCTGGTTTTGTGCGCCATCGCTCACGTGGGTTTGTTCACGTTTAGTCAACCAATCTTTGATCGAAGCCATAATGATAATAGACTAGGTCAAACTTTTGTGATTAAAATCAGTCGGCTTCGTCCGTCTGGTGCGGGACAACATCGGCAGCCAATGAGATCGCTTAGAATGAATCGGAAAATTCCGGGACGTCTGACGTTTTCTTTCGATATTTTTATTGGACGATTTGAACGCGTGATCTTGACACAGCCAACAGATTACAGTTTGTTTACATCATACCACGCGGACATATTACTTTGACAGAATCAACACAAACATTGGAAAAAAAGACGGCTTGTTTAACACAAATATCAATCAATATGTAAATGGATCGCTTATTTGCTCTCCTATGTATCTAGCTACTTGTGGGTAGGAAATTTAACGTATCGGTATAAATCTAAGCGTATCGGATTTTAACTAAAGCGGCTAAGCGTATCAGCAGGCAGAGCAAGCGTATCAGGCCTGATGCACTAAAACGCTTTGGGGAAAACTATGAAAATATTATATTTTATTTTTTTCGTGGTCCAAATCCTGCGCTCTGATTGGCTGGCGAGCGGGTCCGTATCCTACGGTACAGACCTCAGTTACGGACCTCTGGCGACTCGCTCGTTCACAATAACAAACATATGGCCCTTTTCCACTACCCTTTTTCAGCTCACTTCAGCCCGACACGGCTCGCGTTTCAACTACCTCAGAACAGCACGACTCGGCTCGCTTCAGCCCTGCTCAGCCCCCAAAACTCGCACAGTTTTGGAGTGGGGCTGAAGCGAGCCAAACCAAGCCGAGTGGGGCTAGGGGCGTGAGGAGACACTCCCCTGTGCACTGATTGGTGAGGAGGAGTGTCCTCACATGCCCACACACGCCCCGCAAGCACGCTGGGATCTGTAAACACCGTAAACCCAGAAGAAGAAGAATTACAAATTATGAGAATTTCTGAAGCCTTATGCGCCTCACCTCATCGATACGCTCTTGCCAGTATCTGTTGGCGTTGTCGGTGACAACAAGCCACAGCACCAAGACCAGCAACACTAACGACTCCATGTCCTCCATGTTTATTGTTTACTATCCGGGTCGTGAGACTACCGCTTAAAAGATCACTGATGTCACTGTTTGCGCCGCCTAACGACATCACGTGACGTCCACCCACTTTCGCTAACTCCACCCAATGTGTCCACCCACTTCCAGCCAGCACGGTTCAGCGCGGTTGTAGTCGAAATGCAACTCCAACAGCCCCACTCAGCTCGACTCAGCCGCGTTGGTAGTGGAAAAGCAGCAATAGTAGCATTTTTTGTCAACGTTTATAAGATTATCAAAAATCTTAAAAATTTTTGCCAGCATTTCTCAGGAGAACAGCATTAATTTTACAGCATGGATAGCGATAACGACAGTGTTCACAGCGAAAGCGAGTTTTACTACCCTGAGGAAGAAGAAATAAAAGAAAACATTTCAGAAGAAAGCTAAAAACCTGTAACTGTTGCTAACGCCAAGCAAAAACATGGCTGAATCCTGAATGACTCAATTTTGTATAAATAGGGGACTACATAGGCGGCAAAATGTAGTTTTTTTTTTTCCTGCCGTGGAAGTGCACTTGTATACCGAGGAGGAAGCAATTTGCATTACAGCCGTGAATGAGGATTCAAAATGGCGGCCTGGCTCGGTTTTCCCTTTCGGGCGCTCTCGCTTTCTGTTACAATTTGGTAAAGAAAAAAATAAAATATATTATTTACCAGCTTAAGGTCGGTCCGTATCGTGAAATACCGTGACCTCGGCCTTGAATACTGACCTCGGCCCAACACACACACACACACACACACACACACACACACACACACACAACTTCTGCCTGGATGTTTCTCTTTCCACTCACTTGAAGCAGGCGTGGCAGCGAAGGATGTAGTTTCTGGTGTGTTTGATGAGCATGCCGTTCACCGACATCACGTTGAGGCCGATCTGAATGAGCACGTTCTGTGAGGAACACAAAAACTACGATTAAACTCAACGAGGAGCCCGAGAGATGAAAACTGAACGTTTGAGTTCAAAACAATTGACTCATCTGTTAAAAGTAGTAATTGGGGGGGCCTATAAATAAAACAATCCTTCGTTTTAAAAGGTGCAACAATTTATTTATAATTTGTACAGATATGTAGAATATGGATTAAGCTGTGACGTAAGCACACGTTTATTAAGTGTGTAAGAAACCCGTTTGGAAAACTCAAACTGAACTGAGTCAGTCATGTGATCGAGTCCATTCTCAATGGGCCGGCATAGATCCTGTGGGCGGAGCTTTGTGAACATTGGTAGGAATATAAGAGTAGGCTCAACGAGTGGAAAAAATATCATTTGTACTATCTATTGATTGTGAACGTGTCTAAGCGTCATGATACGATATATCTGACACACCCATCACCCCTATGCAGCAGCACAGCACCTTATGTACACCTTACGCACCTGCATCGCAAAGTCGGTGGTCACGCAGCCCACTGTGACATTTTCTGACAGACGCCATTCACCGGCATCCATCTGGATTTGTTTTATGTTACTGGGAGTTATCCAGCCACCGCCATCATCCTCATCATCCTCATCGTCTTCATCATCAGCATCGTCCTCGTTTTCAGTCTTCGCCGACGTCAGATCCACGCTCGGAACTTTCTCCGTGACATCCTGCAACGTGGTATTTGGTTTCTTAGATTTGTTTTCAGAAAGCCATTTTCATCTTCATCATAAGGTTTTTAAAAATTACTCACATTCAATGTGTATAAGGTAATAATCTCACTTATTATCAACAAGTGTTGCCAGGCAAAACAAACCTCGCCCGGCAGCACTTATTTTATACCTATATGTTGATCATGGTAATATTTCTGAAAGGGCTCCTGACAGCAAAATTATGCTCTCAAATAGGTTTCTGTAATAAAACTACAAACACCACTGATCACTTTCATGATAGAACTAACCACCAACAGAACGAAATCAGTAGATTTGTCTTTGTGCGAAGTTGCATCAATCTGCCCAAGCGCTAAGCCGCTGTCAGTGGCCGCCATATTTGCCGTGACGTCACATGCAGAACGACTGCTCGGCCTTCGAGGCAGCTATGGCCGACAAAACAGAGCGATTTTCTGAACAGTTTTCAGAAACTGAGGCCCTTTTTGAGGTTGATGCCGGACATGTCGGATTACACGAAGACGAAGCAGTGGGTGGCATTTTGCCTTATCGTTTTGAGCCATATCTGGACGATTTGCCTGCAGAAGGCGAGATTTCCGACTCAGACGACAATGGGCCCAGTGCAGTTCCTTTTTTAAAAAATATGCTCTCTTGAAAGTTCATGATCTTTTAGATTTGGGCCGTTTTCTCACATTTTTATTTGATAAGAATAAAAACGTCTATGAACTGATGAAATTCAATTGCATGTTAGGCCTATAAAGCCCAGCCAACACGGTATAGAGAGCGTGCACATGACGTCACAAGGTCACGTGATATTTGTTTATCTGCCATCTTGGACGGCAAGGCCGCGCATAGAACTTAGACGAACCCGTTCTAATTATCAAGTGTGTGGGAGTAGATCTTTCGAGAATGGTTATATCTTGTTCAGCATTTGGTTGTACCAATAGACAGGGCCAAAAGGAGGGCCTGTCATTTTATAGATTCCCCGCAGACGCGGAGAGACGCGCAAAATGGGTGTCCGCTGTGCGAAGAGAAAACTGGAACCCCAGTTCTACCAGCTGAATTTGTAGTGAACACTTCATATCAGGTAGGTGTAATCTTCTAATTCAATACTCCTAGTACATCTGTTAAGTTGATTTTTGGATTGAATGATAACTGCATACTTAGAAACTAGACAGTCTCTAACGTTTAAAATGGCTATGCCTAGCCCTACTACCCTGGCCTAGTCTATGACAATGTTTTATCTTTTTGGCTCATATATGCCTTTGAAAGGCCAATCCATAGTAGGGATGGCGAAAGCTAAAAAAAAATCTTGACCGACCACCGAGCCTCATTAGCCGGTTAAAGTCGGTTAACCTACGAGTTTAAACAGGGATGCAAACGGCGGATGCCGCCTTTTTCACGGCTGAATCGTGCAGATCCGATTTTTTTTTTAGGGGGGCGTTGGAGTGTCTGAATAATTTCATCAAAGTAAATTCTGTATTAAAATTACTAAATGAGCAAATGCCGTTACAGTCCATGAAACAGGAAGTATGAGAAGAAAACAGTAAATCAGAAAGCCGCGCACATTTGCGCAGCTTCCGCGCAAACGTGCGCAGCTTTCTGATTTACTGTTTTTCAGGCAAAAACATACATATTTACAACCCTGTCATTATCTGGAACCGAGTTTAGATTTCGAACATTCTTACGATAAAACGTCCTGCATAGTCTCTTTATGATAAACGTCTTAATGCCACTTACCCGTGAGGTTATCAAGTAGACATTCTTCTTCGGAACCTTCCAGAGGTATAGTTGGGATGCCCATCCCGCAACAAAATATTTATAAGCTTCCAGGCTCTTGTAAGCTTTGAGGGCTTTGCCAGTGTAACATGATTCACGATTAACAAGAAAATTGTAAATGTCGTGGTAGGCCAGATCGGGTAAATCGCCGGCACCGCAGCTCCGAATTTCCCTGAACAAGGATTGCGGCAAGTTGTACGGATCTGCAATCCCCAACCTGGAACACTTTTCCACGTAACGCTGCCTCACGTCACCTTCAAGATGCTGAACAAACTTAGACAAGTAATCGCGCGATGTAGATGGGGTATTTTCCGAATTTTCTTGGGGATTACTGCCTGGATCCATTACGCTCGCGCAAGGTAAACTATCCTGATGCCGTCCAATATGGCGGCGTACACGCGTGCGGGTCATGTGACTGCACATCCTCTATTGCAGCGGAACTGTGGCAGAACTTTGAATCATGAACAAATTCACCTATTGCTATTATTTATTAGTAAATATCTCAGTACAAGATGGAGATCTACACCGAAAAATCATCAACAACTAATCAAACAAGTGTCACATGTCTGTCAGAGGCCCACGTGTCATTGGGAGTCCTCATGTCCTGTGTCCGGCGCACTTTGTTTTGCCCGCTCTTCGCGTCTGATGGGATCCTTGGGAAAGGTTTTCAGACTATACCCAGCTTCACTGGTGTTTGAGCAAAATCCAGCCACACAACGAGCAAGCATATTCACCAAAATAAACGACTCAGATGCAAAAATATTCACTTGCGAAGCACTGGTGAACAACAGGAAGTTGAGAAAATATCTGTGAGTGGTTCTGCATGTGACGTCATATCCGCCTTCTTCCTCGGCCGTGGGTTGGCTCGCTATGATATCGATTTATCTGCTTGGCGGGCCATTCAAAACCATGTTTGTTACTATTCTGTCGTGCGATGTGTGAAGTAAATATGTCATTTTATTCAACTCGATATGGCTGAAATTAACAATTTAACATATTTTTTGCTGTCAGGAGCCCTTTAATCATCAGCTGTCAGGTTATAGTCCTATGAAAATCCATGCCCTTGAGTTTGACATTTCAAAGTCATTCAAGGTCAAGGCGACAACTGAAAGCCCATATGGGACAACTTATAGACCCCTTTCACATGACGTCACCGCACCGCGAGATTTTGTTAGGCGCCATATTGGAAGACCAAGTACATGCACTCACAATATAAAACAAAGTACGAGCGAGAGTAAAGTGACACGATGGATGATAATTCGGGTTATGTGAGTACATTACCAGCTGCAGAAAGGGCACGGTATGTGGAGAAACTGGCTGTGATTGATGGGTTTGACCCATATGATAAGACTCGCGGCAAGGGAGAATGGAAACATAAGGAGGACCTGACACCAATTCTGCCATCTGTTTGCTACCCAGACATTGTAAACTATTTGTTGTTTACACCCAGTGCCTACACTCAGTGTTCAAACTATGCCGATATTTTCGGGGGGTCCCTTTTTTTCCCTTGGGGGTGTGTGTGCTTGCGCTTGTCTCGGAGCGCGGATCTCCAAACACGAGAAGCCTATCTTACGCACACATCACGCGGACTCCACACCTCCACCGCGTCTGAAGTCATAACTCATCAGGGGAAATCGTGTCCGCATTGGCATGTTCAAAAAACAACCTCGCGTCAACAATGATACCACACGCAAGAAAAAAAAAAAAAGCAAAAAAAAAAAAAAAAAACAGTCAGGCTACTCAACAACCAACCTGGCAGCAGCGAGCAAGCCCCAAACCATCCTAAATTATTATTATTATTAAATTGTAGAAGTCTGGGAGGCTTGCTCCTCATCCAGTTATCAACTTGGGGCCACTTTAGCATGTTTTAATTTTTAGCATGTTTGAATTTCTTGCGTTTGCTTACCTCAAAGTGTCCGCAGATCATGCACAGACTTATCCATTATATCCACAGTTTTTTGCCAAGTCTCACACAGGTTTCTTTCAAGTCTACTGTTGGGCCAATAAATCATAAATAAAACAGCTCAGATTTGTTTGTTTAAGTCGTTTGCCACTCCACTTTATTCTCGTGGGTTCACATACCGCTGCCGTTATTTCCCCCAATCACGAGTTTGTTGGTCTTCCAAAATGGCGCAGGGTCTGTTTACTTCCGGTTTCGGGTGATGTCAGTGAAAGGGGTCTATACGTTGATAATGGTAAACATCTGGCTATCATGAACCATTTTTAAAGTTATAGCCCTTTCACAACCCATGACCTTCAGTTTGACCTTTCAGGTCACTTAAGGTCAAGGTGCCAAATGAAAGCCCATATGGCACTTCCTATAAAGTTGGTAAGGGTAAATATCTGTCTACCGTCAACCATTTTCAAGTTACAGCCCTCTGAAAATCTGCGACCTTGAGTTTGACCTTTCTGCTCATAATCGTAAACATCTGTTTATCGGCAACCGTTTTTGAGTTACAATGGAAAATGTGTTTTGACCAAAAGGTCGATCTTTCCGGTGACCTTGACCTTCACCCGATTACTCCCAGAATTTAATCAGGTAATCTACAGACCCTGAAAATCTCATACACACACACTACCTCACCCCGCTTAAGGCCAATTTATGCTGACAACCCAGTCCTCGCAGATAGCGTCACAGACAGTGTCTGCGTAGCCCCCCCACCTTCGCAGACGCTCTGCGCGCACCTCCCAAAAATTGTGACCACCGCAGAAGCCTCGCAGACAGCGCCGCAGACAAGAGGGCTCTGATTGGTCCACTCTACATCCGCTGTACACGCACTTCCTACTTTCCCGGTTTGGTTTGTTTTCACGACCGGCATTTTTAAAAACACGAGCGAAGATGGAGCAGCATGAAGAGCGGTTGATTGAGGAAGTACGTACATCTATACGACTCCAGTTCTAGTCATTATAAAAAAAAAAAGCTCTAGTCATTATAAGTAACCGGAGGATAAACACTCCACTAACCACACCCACCAACTACTCCTAGCGACTTTGCGCCCCCTTGCGTTGTGGCGGTGAATAACATCGCGCACGCCTATTATCCCCGCTCAACAATAAATTACAACTGTCTGCGAAAAGCTATCTGCGAAAGCCTTGTCGCAAGAGCATGCAGAGGCCTTTACTCCGTCAAGGGCGAGGTAGTGAAAACATTTGCTCTGTTCAAAAGTTAGCATCTCCTTTTATGAATGTGATGAGCATTTAAATCCTGGTTATTATTCAATTCTTGATTTTTAATGATTATTTTTTATTTATTTTCTTTAATTGAGCCACCAATCAAGGATAGTTTTCTTCGAGTCACGTGAAGCCAGAGAACCACCAGGCTGCCACAGAGCAGCATAACACACTCAGAGGAAGGTGCTATCTGCCCTCTTCTGCATACATGAGTTCCACAGTGTTGCTGTGATTGACAGGGAGAGCGAGCGAGAGAGAGAGAGAATGCCCCTCCCACCCAGAGAGCACGACCACTTTTGCTTCCTTGACTCCCAGCCACGGATGACTGCAGCGACTGAACCAGGATCTCGTGAGACACAAAAAAAAAAAAAAAAAGGATGTGAGGACCAAGAGGACTTCTCTCATGTGGGCACGAGATGAGAGAACAGTCAGATTTGAAGCTCACAGGACAAACAAACAAAGACCTTATGACAAATGCTGGCATTTCGACCTCTGGGTTCCCCCTCAGTGTTTTCGGGCACACAGTAGCCACACCCACTTTGGGTTGAACTCCAAATATTTGCAGTAAGCAACCCTGACCAGGATCAAGCGCTGACCGAAGATGAATGAACTAAATAAATCTCTTTTTTTTTTTAACCTACGATAAAAACATAGCATTTTTAATTTCTTGAAATCCATGCATGTTCCAAATGCATACTTTAACTCACCACGAACGTTAATAACTCCTCGTCAATGCAGGGTAAGGGATCTCTCCAAAACTGGAAGCTGTTAAACTCCGAGCTCTCGGCAGTCTGAGGCTCACGAGACACAACGTCATGCTGAACATCTGTGGCCGAGCTGCCTGAGGATTCCTGTGTTGAGAGGAAACAAGATCATTACATCACTTACTTACAATGAGCTGGATAAAGAATAAAACAAATTCTGATTACGGTTGATAAAACACACACCACCAGTTTCAGTAAGTCATCATCAATTCTGGGTAGGGGATCTCTCCAAAACTGGAAGCTGTTAAACTCTGAGCTCTCGGCAGCGGGATGTTCATGTGATGCTGCAGGCTGCTGAACGTCGCTCACCGAGTCGGGTGAGGATTTCTGCTTTATAAAAAAAAAAAAACCACCACAGCTTATTTTAATTATTTTACCCCCTTTAAACAAACATGACCTGACAGGGTGTATTCCCCCCCATTGAATTAAATCAAATATAAATAAAATTATCAAAGTGTATTGCAAAATAATGAATTTAGATGTGCAAATTCGAAATTCAATGTATTGAAGGTCAAATTTATTTTAAAATAAAATGTCCTTTGATGAACCTGAATGGAATGAACTGCGCTGGGTCAAAAAAAAAAAAAAATTATATATATAAAATCTAATTTCTATGGACGGTTTTAAATTTTAATTTCAAGTTGAACTCTGTTTTAAAACCTTACAAAACAACAGTAGAATAAAATTGTTTTCTTGATTATATATATAAAAACTTTTTTAAAATTATATTAATTAAAAATTAATAATATATTCTAATCCTTGAGGTAGCAAATATTCATCATTCGTTTACGTCCGTCCTAAAACTTTGCGATTTGATTCAAAATGCTCGTTGAGTGTTTCGGATTCAGCGTAGAGTCGGAAGAATCTTTATTCAGAAGACCTACATCATACGCCATCCCCGTGTCCAAAATTGCTCACTCGTTCACTAATCCCTACTCACTATATAGGGAATTACTGTCCAGTGAGCTCATGAAAAAAACACTTTCGGACACTGCTCCGTCGCGCCGTTATTTACGTCATTACTGTCGCACAATTAAAACGTGCCAGATCGCTAGCCGTGCTTTCTGCTATCATGGCGTAATGTTTACGACGTTAAAAACAGTTAAAATTCGAAAACACTCAGCAAAAGTCAAACGGAAATTTACTTACATGTATACGTAATATTCTCTCATTGCTACACTGGTAGCTCCTCTCTTTCACCTGCCTTTTTTTTTCTTTTTTTTCTCTTCAGTGCGACCGCAGTGCATGATGGCATATACTGCTTGGCAGAGGTGGACAATAACGAAGTACATTTACTTGAGTACGCTTTTTGAGAATCTGTACTTTGAGTATTTTTTTTTAAACTTCTGACTAACTTCATGACATTTGAAAGACAAATATCGTACTTTTCACTCCACGACATTTCTATCAAGGTCCTCGTTACTATGAAGCGGCTTTGAAACTGGATGCTTTTTTCTTTTCTAAAACGTGATAGATTTTCGCAGGTGACACTGAGATCCGATCAGCAATCACTAGGGTCACGTCACGTCCATAGACTCTATAAAATCAAGTTCAATTAGCCTAGTAAACTAGACCCACCCGCCTAGCGGCCAAAAATATTTTTGCCTAGCGAGTGGGTCTAGCCTCGCACCATATAAACAAAAACACCCCGGGCATCAAATCGTGCCAGCCAATCACAACGCAAGGTTTTTGTTTGGATTCTTTGGGCGGGCTTTTGCAGGAGTGACGACAAGGCTGCGCGACGCTGGAGAAAGCGCAACAGGAAAGATGGCTACGGCTAGTGAACAGCGCGCGTTTGACTCCGCTTTGGAATCAGTTTTAGAAGAATTAGACTTGGAGTTTTCGTTGAAACATGAGCAGGAAGAGGCTCTCCGCTCATTCCTTTTCAAGAAGGACGTTTTCGCTGTTTTGCCGACCGGCTATGGCAAAAGTCTGATCTACCAGCTGGCTCCGCTCGTAGCCAAAAGGATGGGGCTAGTTTGTGCAGTACAAAGAATTAATAAACAGCTTTGAAACATTACTTTTTGATTGTTTCTTATTTTCCCGTTATTTTAAATTTAAGGGAAATTATTTCACCAAACACCACTAAATAAAAACTCTCAAACAGTTTAAGCAAACCCTTGAAAAACACTTGGAAAAAAGAGTGTATGTGGTACAGACTCCAAACTTGTGGTCATTATCTCCAAACTTCTTAATATCGAGAACCTGTTTATTAATTAATACGCATTTTGAAAAATTATTTATTTCAAGGCCTCCCCCACTGCTTTCTGTCGCTCTGACTACGTCACAGTCACTGTTGCGCTGATTGGTCAGAGCGTTGGCCTATACGCACAAAGGCAGTTTGAAAGACAGCGGTTTGTTCCTCCTACACCCTTCGGAAATGTCTACGGATCGAGGCCAGACTAAATATTCACATTTAGTCTGGCTTGCCATGCTAAAGTTCAATGATTTCTCTGCAGCATTATTTAACACGATCAGTTGATGGCGGAATGGAAGGAGGCGGTTCTTCTGGGGAACGCACGCACACCCGTAGCCATACCTCGAACCCATGTTTCAATTTTCTGCAAGGATTAAAGATTCATTTTGTTTTACGGGGGGGGGGGATGGGTGGATTTCAATGAAATTCTACGGGGGGGGGGGGTTATGGGTGGATTTCGATGAAATTCTGAGAATGGTTAACTTAGAACTGATAACCTTATTATCAATTAATTAATGGATTAATATATTAATTTATTGCACTTTCTTTCCATTGCTTCTGTATGTTATTTTTTGTGGCAAACCACACAAATGCAAGCGCGTGGAATGTTTAGTTTTTTGCACCATGAACTAAATGGCTTTCCGTTTTCACCTATTTCGTACAGCCAAGCCCACCTCCACTTGTTTTTTACACCTTTATCGATGGCAGACACATCAGTGCCTTCTTTCATGTGAAGCGCATCCATGCTGCCGAAACCGAAAGCAGAATGACATGCTCCTCTGTGCTCGACGTCAATATAGAAAAAAGTTTGGATCTTCACTTAAATTAAAATTAAAATTTGACCTTACTTTGTGTTGAATACGACTTCAAAAACAATTCAAGATTTTATTAAGAGAAATATTGTGGCCAACACGAGTGTTAAGTTACCTAAAATATCGGGTGAAGTTGGCTGCTATCTACTTTGCGTTCGTTCTCATTTTCCTCCATCATTTCATAGGCCAGAAACAGATGTTTTGACGTAATTTAACTTAGTAGGCTATGATTATTATTTAACCGTAGTCTTCTAGACATTTTGACTGTTTGGGGCATTGAACGCTGGTGTATGATTTTCAGGGAATAAAGTTTAGCGCATGTCGGAACATCATTGCGCTCGCAGCCTCCAACTCCTCAAACGGCCTTTAAATTGTGATATAACGTAGGCTATAAGGCACGGTTCTAACACACCTTACACATTGGCCTAACGAAAATAATAATTGTTGGGGCGTCTGCTGATTTGTTAGCTATAAATTTAGGTCTAATTACTTCTGACAGTCTGCAAGCATTGCACCGTCGGGTCTTCAAGTCTGGCTGAAGCAGAGGAGCGGGCTTTCCGGGGTTTATTTTTTCGTTTTTTTTTTTTTTTACATGCTCTATTTCTATATGTCCAGGTTTGAACTAAGTCATTTTGGCAAGATTTAATTTAATACAAAACAGAAATGGTCAGACACAAGCACGCCAAGCACATGGGAATGTATTTTGCCAATTTTGACAGCGCATGTTTTTTTAATGCCGCACCGTAGACAGCGAACGTTTAAACATGATCAAACATAGGAAATGAACGACACAAAGCATGGCTCAAAAACAAAGTTAAATAAACCCTGCTGATAGTTGATGGTGTTGCAACACATCAGTGTTATAACCCAATCTCTACCCAACCACCCGTCATTTTAATTCTCCTCGGATCAGCACCGACCTCACATTTGGCCTTGGGAGAGTTCAGTTGACGGAAATCCATCACACGACGGAAAACTTTAATCCATGTAAATGTCTTTCTCAGTGTTGAGCTTGCACTTTATTGGTTTGAGCTCTGAGCAGCTCTGTATTGTGTTGCCCCTTTGTTGCAATTTTCAAGATTGTTTTTGCAGTTTGTGCCACATCTTTGTTGAATAAAAATAGTCTTATTTCAATTCAATTGTGATTAATCACCAACATGACAATTTAAAATGCGTTGTTGAAAACCACCTGTAAAGTTAACCAAGAATGTTATTTAATCTGCAGGAATTGTAGTGAAAACAGTAAAGAGTAAAAGTTAGATTTCATGGGGTCCTTTAGAGGAGATTTAAATATATCGAGATATATATATATATCGTATATCGTGAAATGGAGAAAATGTATCGGGATATTCATTTTTTCCCATATCGCACAGCCCTAGTTGACGTCATGAGATACATTGCTTCATCAATGGCGGAACTATTTTGTCATCATGTGAGCAGTCTTTGACCAATCCCTGCAGGGATATAGGAAGTGAATGAGGGATATAATAAAAAAACATATATAGATCTGGGAAAAAGAAAAAAAGAGACGTGCTAGACAGATCTATACAATAACTGTAGGATTAAGTCTTACTTTTGAAGGAAGGTGGAACCCGGCGATGTTCACCGGAGCTTCTGGGTGTCTTTGTGTACTGTGGACTTCCACCTAAAGCTCACGGAAGGACATTATGTTAATCCGAAGCGCATGTTTATTGTGACTTAGACACAAGCCTTAGTTCAATGTTAATACCTGTACTGCTGGTTCTTTCTTCAAGTGAGCAGCTCCACCATTCTCCACCTCCAACTGGTAGGTCAGAGCCAAGACCTTAATGTCTGTCGCTGACAGGCTGGGATAATCTCCAGTCTTTTTGGCAAACTCGGTCACTGTAAATGAGAAAATAAAGCAGAAATCAGCGTACACTGAAGATTCGCAAACTCGAGTACGAGTCACTGAACTGATTCGCTCACCGAATCGGACGTGTTCTGGAAAAGGTTCTTTGAAGTTCAGCTTGTAGGGTAAAAACGCCAAGTTCCTTTTCGTCTGTTTGTCCCGAATCTCATTCACGACATCCTTCAGGGTGTAGATATTCTTCCCAATTTCCTAAAACGAGGTAAACACGATGCGGATCATACCTACTGAATCCCCAACTCGGATTGGTCTTTCATTTTCTATACACTTTCATGTTTCTCTAGTCGCAACTCATTCACAAAGACTTATTCGGTGGATGATTTGCATAATCTAAGACTAATAACATTATTAAAAGCATGTTATTATTTAACATCATCATCTGTGTGAAGTTTTCTATAAGAAGGCACGATGGAAGGAGTCTCCAGTACTAGGAGAAGTTTTCCACCACAGGAAAGTCTTCAGGACAGAGGAGCTTACTCGGAAACATGACATCCTGCGTATTTTGTCTTACTAGGTTCAAAAGAAACTCCTTATAGCCCCTTTAGCATAAGTGATAACTCGTTTTGCAGATGTTCAACGATATTAAATGTAACTACAGTCCAGTATCAATGGATAAAAAGGGTATGACGTGTTATTTCATGATTTTAAATGTCAGTGTCATGGTTGATATGATAGATTGATGGATAAAAACACTTGGACATGCTGAAATGGAAAAATAATCAACTCCGGGAAGGTACCCGTAATTGTTCCATGACATCACCCAGTCGCTGATTTCGTTTTCTTGCAGGAAAGTTAGATTAGTGTAAATTCGAGCCTGATCAATAATTCGGCGAGTCAATATTATCATCAGCCGATATGAGTTAATTCAAGAGAAATGAGCTTTGGTGTTTATAACCGCCAATAAATGACATAAGAGATGGAAGATGGATCCTTCAGCCAATGTTATGAGTGTTGTCATGGTGTAGTCTGTCCACCAGTGGGCACACTGCAACTCCACTCGTGTGAAACGTGCTTGGAGCGCCACAAATCACAACAATCAGCTGACCCAAGCAGAGTCATTTTACATTCTTCCTGGCTGACTTAATAATAATAACAACTTACATAGCACCTTCCTCACACCCAAGGTTGCATTACAATTACAATAAATAAATACATTTCAAAAATTTAAAAAGACCACCAAAAGAGGGTCAGGATGCAATTCCAATGGCGTAGCCACCCACAGTCCACCAAAAGACGTATGAAGGAATGTCTCACACCGCCTGCAGAGCGGCGCCACCAGGCAACATCGCTCGGAACACCACGCCAAGCACAGAGCGCCGGACAACCCCGATGTTAAAAGACCAACGAGTTCACTGCATTCCATAGCAAGGAGCACAGGCATCACCTACAGCGCACCAAGGCCTGAAGGGAACTGACGCTCAAATCTGGGTCCGGAGCTACGCCACAACCGGCGGACAAAAACACTCAAAACAAAAACTATACAAACACAAAAAGAAAAACAAAAAGCTCTGATGAGAAGCGGCAGCCAAAATGTGCAGGGCGTACCCTCAACCAGAAACGGAAAACTTACCGACTGCCCATTATTCCTCCTGGCATGTAGGGCAGCTTATTTCAGTTGCTCTTTCCGGAACATTTGTCTTACAGGACAGGGTTGTTAACCCTGTGTCCAACCCCCAACCTGGAGGGCCAGTGGATCGCTCTTCGTCTTGCCTCAACCCTTCAACCTGTCCAGCATGGGGGGGGAGGGGCCCTACCAGAAGACCAATCTCCCACTAGCAGAGATCTAGGGGTCCCTGAGACACACAAGCTCCCTGACCACAACGGGGAGCATGTTATGTTCATTTCACCAACATTTTTCTCAGGAATAAAATCATCATATTTCAGCTGATCCCATTAGGGGTCACCACAGCGGATCATCCTTCGCAATTTCTGATCTGGCATAGGTTTTTACACAAGATGCCTTTTCTGACGCAAACTTGCCCAATCTATCCAGGCTTGAAACCGGCACCAACTACACACTGGCTTGTGGAACCCCCATGGCTGGGTATTTTACCCAAGTTTTGAACTGTGGGAGGAAACCAGAGCACCCAGAGGAAATCCATACAGACATGGGGAGACCATTGCACCACCATGCCAGACACCGATAATATATTCGTTAACTTGCTGATGATTAATAATTATAATACTATGGTAGTCCATCGTGGCCGATGTTTGCTCGCTGCACCTCCATACCTTACACGGTAAGTCAAGTCGTTTATTGTCACGCTCTTAATAAACACGTCTCTGGACTTAAGAGCTTGTATTCCGATGGCACAAAAGAGCGCGACGATCGGGAAGCTCCAAAACTGCCCCGCAGTGTTCTCTGATACCCCTTTTCCACCAAATCAGTTCCAGGGCTGGTTCGGGGCCAGTGCTTAGTTTGGAACCGGGTTTTCTGTTTCCACTGACAAAGAACTGCCATGGGCCAGAAAAACCGGTTCCAGGCTAGCACCAGCTCTTTGCTGGGCTAGAGGAAAGAACTGCTTACGTCAGCGGGGGGGGGGCGGAGTTGTTAAGACCAACAACAAAAGCAAGACTGCGAGAGAGCGCCATTTTTAAATAAGTGACGAGATATCAAGGATGCAGTAAAGCAGCAGTCATCCATTATTGTTGTTGTTGCTGCTTCTTCTTCTTCTCCGTGTTATTGTTACTTCGATGTTCGCGCCAAGGTTTATGCAAACGCAGCGACGTAATGACGTGGCTCCCCTTAGCACCCCAAGCTATGGAAAAGCAAACTGGTTCTCAGCTGGTTCGCAAGTTGAACGAGTTGTGAACCAGCACCGGCACTGGCCCCGAACCAGCCCTGGAACTGATTTGGTGGAAAAGGGGTATGACTGGACGGTTCTGTTGTTCGTTGACTTTGTAAAACTCAGTTCATACAAGCACCAAGACACCTTACTCAACCTTTGTACTGCTTGACTAAGACAGTGCCCCCCTGTTGCCAGAGGCGCACTATTGTTTGATCCCTGGACAGGGGCCCTTACCAGATGCTGTCAGTTGGTGCCAGCTGAGCCTGGGATTCGTGTGGGGCAGGGTTGTCGCTCTCTGTAATGGTGATATAGCTATCACTATCACTAATAGTGCCATGTCCACAACTCACTGCCCGATTATTTAATAAACGACATTGTGTGTCATTTTATCTTGGTGAAAATTTTTAAATAACCACACAAAACAAACCAGGGAAAATATATTTGCTTATGTTGTGTTTCTAGAAGAAAAAAAAAAGAATATCAGCTGATATTATTATCGGATTTTCGAATCGTCAAATATCGAAATCGGTCTTGAAAATCCAAAATCAATCAGGCTCTAGTGTAAACTTTGCATGCTGTATGATTAGTGTAATACAACACTATTGCTCACACCACACACACACACACAAAGACAATTTTAACCTGAAAATATCAGTAAAATAAATAAGATAACGTAAAACATCACCTTAAATCACCAGCAGTCTTTAAATACCTAATAAACACACACCACTTGTTAACATTAAGCCAAGCTAAGCTAAGCTAATCCCACTACACCACAGATAAACACCAAAAGCGACACTATAAACTCGAAAATGCGACAAAATAAAAACAAAAAAAACGCAAATCTCGTCAAAATGATCATCCAAAACCCATAAAAACTTACATGTAAAGCGGCGTTTTTTAAGAAAGCCCCCGCATCAGCGACAACATGCTCCACCATCCTGGCCACCATCTTGAACCGCGTGTACCAATCAGCAGCCCGGTCCACTGAGCTCGCTGCAAAACCTGGAGCGCTCATTGGCTCGTCAGAGTGAAGCCAGCTGGCCGCCATCTTACCACTCCCATCGCTTTTTTCCCCTTTTCCAGTCCAGTCTCTGATCATTGTTTTAAACAGCTCTTTTACTACTATAATTATTTCTCTGTAGATTATTTCAGTTTTTCTCTTATACTGTGTATCTTCCTCTTTCATACAGTATATTCCATTTATTTGATAGATATTTATTTATCTACAGTGCTCACTGTGGGCGGCACGGTGGACTTGGTTAGCGCTGTCGCCTCACAGCAAGAAGGTCCGGGTTCGAGCCCCGTGGCCGGCGAGGGCCTTTCTTTCTGTGTGGAGTTTGCATGTTCTCCCTGTGTCCGCGTGGGTTTCCTCCGGGTGCTCCGGTTTCCCCCACAGTCCAAAGACATGCAGGTTAGATTAACTGGTGACTCTAAATTGACCGTAGGTGTGAATGTGAGTGTGAATGGTTGTCTGTGTCTATTGGCCCTTTTCCACTAGCCTTTTTCAGCTCACTTCAGCCCGACACGGCTCGCGTTTCGACTATCTCAAAACAGCACGACTCAGCTCGCTTCAGCCCTGCTTAGCACCCAAAACTCGCACGGTTTTGAAGTGGGGCTGAAGCGAGCCAAACCGAGCTGAGTGAGGCTGGGGGCGTGAGGAGACACTCCCCTGTGCACTAATTGGTGAGGAGGAGTGTCCTCACATGCCCACACACGCCCCGCAAGCACGCTGAGATCTGTAAACACCGTAAACCCGGAAGAAGAAGAATTACGAATTACGAGAATTTCTGGAGCCTTATGCGCCTCGCCTCATCTATACGCTCTTGCCAGTATCTGTTGGCGTTGTCGGTGACAACAAGCCACAGAACCAAGACCAGCAACACTAACGACTCCATGTCCTCCATGTTTATTGTTTACTATCCGGGTCGTGAGACTACCGCTTAAAAGATCACTGATGTCACTGTTTGCGCCGCTTAACGACATCACGTGACGTCCACCCACTTTCGCTAACTCCACCCAATGTGTCCACCCACTTCCAGCCAGCACGGTTCAGCGCGGTGGTAGTCGAAATGCAGCTCCAACAGCCCCACTCAGCTCGACTCAGCCCAACTCAGCACAGCACGGCTCAGCCCGACTCAGCCGCGTTTGTAGTGGAAAAGCGGCATATGTGTCAGCCCTGTGATGACCTGGCGACTTGTCCAGGGTGTACCCCGCCTTTCGCCCGTAGTCAGCTGGGATAGGCTCCAGCTTGCCTGTAGAACAGGATAAAGCGGCGAGAGATGATGAGATGAGATGAGATGAGATGAGAAATTTGCTAATTTTTCTAACCGTAACCAAGCAACGGACTAGCCAAAAAAAGCCCTCCTTGATTGACCAATCAGAATTGAATAATTTGGCCCTAATAGTCATAAAACAGCCATTCAAAAAATGATCAGAGACTGGACTGGAAAAGGAAAGAAAAACAAGGAGCGCTATAAAGATATGTAAGGAATGACGGTAAAGGTGAGAAAATAAGAAAAGGTCATGAAAAGGGAAAAAAAGACAAGTCAGGAAAGACCACAGAGATGCGAGTGGTAAGATGGCGGGTTCACTCTGACGAGCTGTCCAGATTTTCCATCGACTAAAAGACAATCTCGCGAGAACTTGTAGCGAGATCTCGTGATGTCATTTGTTGATGTTTTAGTCGGAGAATAAAGATGGCGGCCCGGTGGAGCAGCGAGAATGTTGTGGTGGAGTTTCGAGACGCTCAGGTACAAACACAGTGTCTGGAGGCGGTCCGGTGCTCTGTTTATTGAATTATTCACACCTTAAAATAATAATTAATACTCAGACTGTCCGGAAAAAGCTTACATACATTTATTATTCATTTACCAAAGTGTCCAAGCTAACGGTGGCTAAACAGTTTGGGATTTATTTGAACCAGTTAAAGTATTTAGCGGATTTGTAAAACGTCTGAGGAATAAAAGAAGCCTCGATTGATTGATTGATTCATTTGTATGAATTTGTAATAGTGTCATGAGTAGTAATAATGATTATTATGATACTAAGCATGAGAATAAGCAGGGTATCCTGCTGAGGAAGTGTGTTTGTTTTTGTGCAGCTAATTTCGAGTCTTTTGTGTTTTCAGGCGACTGCGATGTCAGTGGACTGTCTGGGGCATTATGCTGTTCTTTCTGGGTGTGTAATTCCTGCCTGATTCCACACTGTTCGAGAAAAACTACTTTCCCACACAGTGTGGAATTCCTTGAACTTTCCCCAAGTCCTTTCTACAACCCCTGGCAAAAAGTATGGAATCACCAGTCTTGGATGAGCACTCATTCAGAGGTTTTATTCTGTAGAACAAACTCAGATCACAAACATGATACAATAATAAAGTCATTCCAAAGTGCACCTTCTTGGCCTTCAGAAACACTAAAATAAACGAAGAAAATACATTGTGAGAGTCAGCAAATGTTACGTTTATAGACCAAGCACAAGGAAAAAAATATGGAATCACTCAATTCTGAGGAAAAAAATATAGAATCACTCAATTTTCAGGCAAGGCAAGTTTATTTATATAGCACATTTCATGCACCATGGCAGTTCAATGTGCTTTACAGAAGCAGAAACAGTAAACAATAGAGAAATAAAATTACATAAAATAATTTTATTTTTAATCTAAAACAATTAATTAAAAGAAAAGAATTAAACAATAGTAGAAATAAAATAATAAAATGCCAAAAAGAAAAAAGGAGAAAAAGAAACCAGTGGAATAAAATAGAATAAAATTAAAGTAAATTTAAAACATACAGAGAAAGTAAAGATTATAAAAAATGTAAAAAAAATATTAATTATTTAACAGAAAGCATCTGAGAACAGCTTGGTCTTTAACCTTTGTTTGTTTGTTTATTTAGTAAACCAATGTATATACATAATATAATAAATACAATATGGAAAATATACACTAGTTGTACATGGATAACGCAAGAAAGTTTAAAACTTATTTCCATTGCGGTCCATATGAGTGATGACATGATGGCGGGTAAATACTAATTATACATTAATCACATATTATCACATATACATATTAAGTTAATTAATACTGAGTATGTATGAAAATTTAATAAAAAAAGTAATAATAATTATAATAAAACGAGAATCTTAATACATAGTAATTATTTTACAGGTTAAACACCATAAAGTCGCAATCGTAGGTATGAAAAAAAAATGTAAAATACTATGTATAGAGGAAAGGATTTGATCCTTGATTGTGTAGACAAGTGACTAGATGCTTTTTTACTTCCTTTTTAAAACTAAATTTGTTGGAATGAGACTTAATATGGGCGGGGAGGTTATTCCATAAAACAGAACCAGTGAATTGAAAAGATGACTGTCCAAAAGATCTAACTCTGAAAACCTAGATTTTCAGGTAGAAAATAAGGACTCACCCAGTCAATTTCCTTTCCCTAAATTGACACCTGCCTCAGATTAGATCTGTTCGTTAGTCTGCAGTTAGAAACAGCGCAGTTATCACACCTTGGAGGGCTGCTGGATCAAGTGGATTGGCAAGAATCATGGCTCTAACAAGAGAGATGTCTCTTGAAACAAGAGAGGATTGTCAAACTTCTTAAAGAAGGTAACTCTTCACGCATGGTTGCCAAAGATGTGGGCTGTTCACAGTCAGCTGTATCTAAGATATGGACCAAGTACAAACAGCATGGGAAGGTTTTTAAAGCCAAGCGTACTGGTAGACCAAGGAAGACATCAAAGCGTCAAGACAAAAAACTTAAGGCCATATGTCTTGAAAACCGAAAAAGTACAACAAAACAAATGAAGCATAAATGGGAGGAAGCTGGAGTCAATGTACAAGTATGTGACCGAACCGTGAGAAATCGCCGAAAGGAAATGGGATTTTCATCTAGGAAAGCTAAAAGAAAACCATCTTTGACACCTAAACAGAAAAGAACAAGACTACAATGGGCTAAGGAGAAGCAATCATGGACTGTGGCTGACTGGATGAAAGTTGTCTTCAGTGATGAATCACGAATCTGCATATGCTGGAACGTTCCAGTGAGATTTATGAAGAGGACTGCCTGAAGAAAACATCCAAATTTCCACAATCCTTGATGATATGGGGCTGCATGTCAGGCAAAGGCACTGGGGAGATGGCTGTGGTGACTTCTTCAATAAATGCACAGGTTTACTGTTAGTTTTTTTCTTTTTTATCAGACATCTAATTTTTTAGGTTTGTTTACCTGACATGTTTCGACGTACGACTGTCGTCTTCCTCAGAGTGTCACCGGATGTTGTTGGTGACGCATCTTTTATCAGCTGATGTTTCCGAAGGCGTGGCCTTCCTGTCTGGATTGACAGGTCGGTCACGCCTTCTACTGTCAGTTCGTCCCCTGCAAGATGGCACTCCAGGTATGGGAGAGCATGTATGCTCCCTCATCTCGGTTGATGGTCCTCGGGCTTCGCTTACGGATCTCTATGGCCTCCCTGATCCAGCGCTGATGTTTATTATCTTCTGTGCGGATGACTCTGGCAATCCCCCAGTCCATAACGTGATTTTCCCTTTTGCAATGCTCTGTTATGGCTGACTTATAATTTTCCTGTTGTGCCTTTTCTTTTATTGTTCGGGTTTGTCTTGTAGCTGTCTCCTTTTCGCACTCTTTCTTATGTTCATTTTTTCTTGTGTTGAAACTCCTTCCTAGCCATAACAGATCATTGCAAAAGGGAAAATCATGTTATGGACTGGGGGAATGCCAGAGTCATCCGCACAGAAGATAATAAACATCAGCGCTGAATCAGGGAGGCCATAGAGATCCGTAAGCGAAGCCCGAGGACCATCAACCGAGATGAGGGAGCGTACATGCTCTCCCATACCTGGAGTGCCATCTTGCAGGGGACGAACAGACAGTAGAAGGCGTGACCGACCTGTCAATCCAGACAGGAAGGCCACGCCTTCGGAAACATCAGCCGATAAAAGATGCGTCACCAATAACATCCGGTGACGCTCTGAGGAAGACGACAGTCGTACGTCGAAACATGTCAGGTAAACAAACCTAAAAAATTAGATGTCTGATAAAAAAGAAAAAAAACTAACAATATTCAATATAAGACATAATGAACGTAATCGAAAAATGCACAGGTTTACATTGACAGTTTTCTTATCCCTTCAATTGAAAAGATGTTTGGGGATGATGAAATAATTTTCCAAGATGACAGCACATCGTGCCATCGAGCAAAAACTGTGAAAGCATTCCTTGGTGAAAGACACATCCAGTCAATGTCATGGCCTGCAAATAGTCCAGATCTCAACCCAATAGAAAACTTGTGGTGGATATTGAAAAAAAAATGGTCCACGCCAAGGCTCCGGCCTGCAAAGCTGATCTGGCAACTGCAATCAAAGAGAGTTGGCACCAGATTGATGAAGAATACTGTTTGTCACTCAAGTCCATGCCTAAGAGACTGCAAGCCATTATAAAAGCCAGAGGTGGTGCAACTAAGTACTAGTGATGTGTTTTGAATGTTCTTTTGTTTGTCTGTTTTTCATGATTCCATATTTTTTTCCTCAGAATTGAGTGATTCTGTATTTTTTTTTCCCTGTGCTTGGTCTATAAAAGTAACATTTACTGACTTCCACAATGCTTTTTCTTCATTTCTTTTAGTGTTTCTGAAGGCCAAGAAGTTGCACTTTGGAATGACTTTATTATTGTATCATGTTTGTGATCTGAGTTTGTTCTACAGAATAAAACGTGTGAATGAGTGCTCATCCAAGACTGGTGATTCCATACTTTTTGCCAGGGGTTGTACATCATCTTCTACAAGTCTGAGATTCTATTTCACCTCTTGTTGTTGCCAGAGAGCACTAAAGTGATCTGTGTTTCCTCAGGAACCCTGAGACGGACTCGATTTCTCCTCTCGACTGGCTCCAAACACACCAGAACCCAAAAAAAAAAAGGGGTGGAGGGTTCTAATTTATTTATAATATAGTATTGGGGCGGCACGGTGGTGTAGTGGTTAGCGCTGTCGCCTCACAGCAAGAAGGTCCGGGTTCGAGCCCCGTGGCCGGCGAGGGCCTTTCTTTCTGTGCGGAGTTTGCATGTTCTCCCCGTGTCCGCGTGGGTTTCCTCCGGGTGCTCCGGTTTCCCCCACAGTCCAAAGACATGCAGGTTAGGTTAACTGGTGACTCTAAGGTGGTGTTTACATTAGACCGTATCAGCGGATCATCAGATTAACGTTTTAAAAACGATTCGCGTGCACACAGCAACGCCAATACACGGATGCGCTCGGCTCCACAGGCATCCTGCACTCCCAATCACTCCGCCCTGAACAGCGAGTGCCATCTGGAGGGTGCGCACTCTGGCCCTGCGCAGCTCACAGAGCGCGCGAGTGAAGCGCACGAGCAGTGATTCAGGACACATAGCAGGAAGTGAAAGTCCGCGCCGTTTTTCAGCAGTTGCGTCACATGACCAACGTGGCATGACCAATGCCAGCAAATCAGGAAGGTGGATGTCACAGTGACGTTGTCCAATGACGACGTCAGCTAGAGCTCAGCACAGCGTATCCTCGTTTCTCAATGTTTACACAGCACCGGATCAGATACGTAATGGATTGAATACGTGGGCCCTGGCGGATTCAAGTTGTTCCGCCTGTGGAGTCGTTTCCCGGCGTTTTAATGTGAACGGACAGTGCATCCGAGACGGATACGGTCTAATGTAAACGCCACCTAAATTGACCGTAGGTGTGAATGTGAGTGTGAATGGTTGTGTGTGTCTATGTGTCAGCCCTGTGATGACCTGGCGACTTGTCCAGGGTGTACCCCGCCTTTCGCCCGTAGTCAGCTGGGATAGGCTCCAGCTTGCCTGCGACCCTGTAGAACAGGATAAAGCGGCTAGAGATAATGAGATGAGATGAGATGAGAAAAGTGCGTGAACGACATTTTCAATTGGACGAGGGTCTGATGCGCGGTTGAAACGATAAAAACAGTGGATCTCAATTAATTGCAAACCATTTGAAATTTGGACAATTAAAGATTTTTTGAATTGTTGATATTGTTCGATCAATTACTATAGGTTACATATCAGGCATGAGAGAGCTCCAAGTGAAAAATCTGAAATAATACTCTTGTCCTGAATTTTAATATAATAACAATGAAAGGGAAGTCTTAAATCAGATTTTTAGCTGAAAAATCTCCTGCCTGAATATTGTATACATACAGAGACCCACAGAAAATCACACAAGTGGTGCTTTAGAAGAATGTTTATAATTTCTTAAAATAGTCACAGTGAATGAAAGTATTATTGGATTGCATCAAATGTGCTTTCCTTCTCATCTCGTTATCTGTAGCCGCTTTATCCTGTTCTACAGGGTCGCAGGCAAGCTGGAGCCTATCCCAGCTGACTACGGGCGAAAGGCGGGGTACACCCTGGACAAGTCGCCAGGTCATCACAGGGCTGACACATAGACACAGACAACCATTCACACTCACATTCACACCTACGCTCAATTTAGAGTCACTAGTTAACCTAACCTGCATGTCTTTGGACTGTGGGGGAAACCGGAGCACCCGGAGGAAACCCACGGGGAGAACATGCAAACTCCACACAGAAAGAAAGGCCCTCGCTGGCCACGGGGCTCGAACCCGGACCTTCTTGCTGTGAGGCGACAGTGCTAACCACTACACCACCGTGCCACCCCTGATAATATCATATGCAAATTAAATAAAATTTTAATAAGATTTAATCAGAATACGAACAACTCAATTTAAATAAATGCTGCACTGATTTTGTACGACTAAAATGCATCTCTCTTACTAAATACTTTCCAACAGAATTTTTAAAAAGCACTAGAAATCCTATCGAAATGCAGCAAAGGAATTTGCTCATTTGCAAACTTTGCAAGTTTTCAAACAAAATTTTAAAATGGCGCTATAAATACGACCATACTATCAAAATGTACTCCACAAAGAAATTCACTCGAATGCAAAATTTTAGTCCGACCAAAATACACCCACTAGTAATCTTTCACTTAAAACCTCAAAACTCGATCAAAATCACTCACTTTCCAGATAATTCACTTGTAAACTTTCAAACATAAATTCAAAATTGCACTAAGACGCTACCACACGATTCAAATACACTCATCAGACAAATTCTCTGTCGTGCAAAATTTCACTAAACACTTTAGAAGTTGTACAGTTTGTTTCTGAAATGCTGTGGAAGACTAGTTTAATTTCATACTCAAATGTCCATAATATTCTGATTGAAGGTATCTTTATCTTAAAATGTGTAACTGGCTGGTCAAACATTTGCTTATCCATAGAAATTCATTCTCCCATGCAACCTGGTATTCGTATTTTTGCCGTCTGGTATTGGGTTTAGTGGCCATGATGAATGACTGCTTGTAAAAAATGTCGGACAGCCTGGGTGAATCCTACATTACGGAAGTGACTGTCGTTCTGTTCGTTGATTGGTTAAAAAATCAGTTGAGTGTTTCTCATACGATTCCAGGCTTTCGTCTAAACGGGGGAACAGGGGCGCTGCGCCCTCTTACTCCCCTTACTGACTCTGTGAAAACATCCCAGCAACACTACGTGACAATGTGTCTGATCATCAAATCCGTTATAATTGCTCCAAAAATATTCCAATCATAGTAGATGCACCGCCAGACGGTGCAAAAACAATCCGAATTGGCGTTTTCCAGACTGAGGCGCCATGTTGTTTAGTTGTTTACTTGTCGCGGCTGCTCTCGCGAGATTTGACATGGGTTACATGCAAGGTCAGCTGACTTGTAGATCGAGATTTCTCGAGACTGAATGACCTTTCACCCACCGGCGCGGGAGCTTTTGACAGAAGTAGTTCGCGAGTTGTTTTTGTTGACACTTGGGCATTTAAAGAGGTCATCCCGCGGCACGAAACGGAAGAAAGCCAAAGACTGTCCGGGGCAGAAGAAGATTACTTCTTTCTTTTTCAATGTTGACAGACAATTTGTTACAATTTCCTTCTCAGATACTCAGAATGTCCCATTGGAGCATTTTTCAAAGGCTTTGCGCGGCGGGGGGAACAACCGGCACCATCTCCTCCCCCGCTTCGCTCCCTCGCCATGGTGAGCGCCCTCATACTAAATTTTTCTAGAAAAAACCCTGCGATTCTGATTGGACATAATTTTTAACTTGGCGCTAGGGATTTCCCCAAACCGGGAGATTATCCCGTTTTTAACAAATACGATCGGGAGACGGAGGCTAAAATCGGGAGGGTTGGGAAGTATGGTCCTTTTCCAAGTTATAAAAAAACCTTGGAGCTCTTTTTGACTCCGTCCTTACGTTTGAACCCCATTTTAAACTAATTCCGAAGAATGCTGCGTTCTTTCACATCCGCACGTCTCCGCCCTCTTCTCTTGGGCTACGTTCACACTGCAGGCTGAAGTGACTCAAATCCGATCTTTTCGCCCATATGTGACCTGTATCCGATCTTTTATTGACAATATGAACGACACAGATCCGATTTTTTCAAATCCGACCCAGGCCGTTTGGATATGTGGTCCTAATTCCGATTCCTATCCGCTCTTTTCATATGCGACTTCAGTCTGAACCGCCAGGTCGCATTCATCCGACTTACACGTCATCAACAAGCCACAAACGTCACTATTCTGCGCTGAAGTAGGCGGCGGGTCTCTCAAAAAAAAGTTACAACAACATGGCACATAATCACGGGCGCAGATAGAGGGTGGGAGTCGTCCCACCCAGATTTAAATTCACCTCGTTCGGTCCCCCCCCACTTATAGGGAGGAAAAAACGTCTATGCTGTCTTTTTTTGCATAAGGCAAACCTCACGGAAAAATCAAAAGACTAATTACCATTCGGTTTATTGAGGTGCACGGCAGTGTATACATAGTTGCAACAACTCACATAAAACAAAGACTGATATTCGGTTGGTTGAGCTGCGCAGACTGCACAGGTTGCGAGCTCGAGCTTGGTTGCTATGGTAACCCACAACAAGTTTGACAGGCATATCGGGGTTGGGGTTGGTTTGCTGGCAGCTTTGTCCCCCCCAGTTCAAAAAACGTATCTGCGCCCCTGCGCATGACATCAATGCGAGGGACGCTTCGGGCTGTGAAGGTTCTGAATCTTCTCAATGGAAGGACGCAGAGGTTAGGGAGCTGATTTCCATTTGGGGGGATGCAGCTATTCAAGCTAGATTGGATGAGTCATACCGCAACCGGGCGGCTTTATTTCCGTAAACACTGGCCATGCTCACTGCGTGTGACGTCGTCGTATCCTGCAATGCGCATGCGGAACACTTTTAGGTCGCTTTTCGTTCATACTGAGGATCACATACAAGTCGCATATATTTGTTAATGTGAACGACCTCACAAAAAAATCGGATTTCACAAAAAAATCGGAATTGAGCATTAAGCCTTGCAGTGTGAACGTAGCGTTGGAAACCGATGCCAAAATCTTGGTCAATGCGTTTTTATTTTTTTCTCGTCTTGACTATTGCAATTCTCTCTTTCTTACGGTCTCGCTGCCACATTGCTCAATCGCCTGCAGTACATCCAGAACTCAGCAGCTAGAGTCCTGACGCTCATCAAGCACACTGCTCACGTCGCTCCTGTTTTCCAGCAGCTGCATTGGTTGCCAGTTATCTCTCGGATTAAATACAAAATCTTGCTTTTCACCTATAACGCTCTTCATGGTTTCGCCCCTTCCGATCTCTGTGAGCTGATTCATTTGTACTGTCCCTCCCGCTCCTTCAGATCTTCTGACTGTCCCACGTTTTAAACTGGCATCTATGGGTGGCAGATCATTCAGTGTTGCTGCTCCGAAACTTTGGAACTCGTTACCACAATCGCTTCATGACTGTTCCACTCTCTCTCTTCCTTCAAAGCTAACTTGAAAACTTTTTTCTCTTTACCTCACACTACTCTTCCTAGTGTGGCTTTTTTTTTTTTGGGAACTCCTGTGTAAAGCGTCCTTGGGTTTGTGAAAGGCGCTCTATAAATTGAAATTATTATTATTATTTTTATAATATAAGACGATGCTTGTTTCAAAATCTAATTTCAAGTCTTGCATACTACTTTGGGCAGCACGGCGGTGTCGTGGTTAGCACTGTCACCTCACAACAAGAAGGTTCTGGGTTCAAGGCCAGTGGCTGACGGGGGCACTTCTGTTTTGAGTTTGTATGTTTTCCCTGTGTCAGGTGCTCCGATTTCCCCTACAGTCCAAAGTTAAGTTAACTGACTACTCTAAATCGTCTATAGGTGTACAGTATGTGAATGGTTGAGAGGAGAAAACCTCCTATTGCTGGGTTTCACGTGACGTCACATCTGCTTCATTAGTTATTCAGAACTTTAGCTGGTGGTCGACTGAAACTCGCTTGACAAAGCATTTGTACGGACAAGGTACATTGCTTGCATGAAAAATGCCGTACGCTTGCATTGTCTGAATCGATCAAACCGTGAAACTGATAAGTTTCTTCAGGGCTCCCCGTGAACTAAAAAAAAAAAGTGTGAACGAATACAGGATTTCACAAAAAGACATCGTGAAAGGTGGCTTTTCGGTGAGCCGAGTCAAAGCGCGCTCGAGTTTCACTTGGTGAAAGGTTTGTATTTCCCTCTCAGCTATGTCCTTCGTGTTTTCCAAGTACTTTACTTGCTATGTGTTGTTAATTACCTTTTTTTTTTTAAGTCACGAAGCGCGAAAGTCCCCAGCTGTTTCTTTCTTTCCTCCTCACTCCTTACAAAGTCCATATGCATGAAGGTCGCGACAAAATTCTTCCCCAGCCGTACAGTTACAATGCGTCGTGATCACTTCTTCTCCGTCTTGTTTAACTAAGGCTACATCCACACGGCAACGAGATTTAAAAAAAAAAAAATCGTGTCCACATGGGCAACGGATCAGTAAAATATCAGGTCCATATGGCAACGCGACGCTTGCTGAAAACGATGCAATACACATGCCACACCTCTAGGGGCGCTGTAAGACGGTCCCTTCGGAGACACCAGAACAATAGAAGAAGTAAGGACGCATGCGCATAAACTATTATGCGCGAGACTTCATATTAGCCACAAAGTCAGAAAAATCTGTTCGTAAAATTACGTTATAATGACCAAATACAATGAAAAGTATTTTTCCAGTCTCACCTGTGAAAGGTAATCCCATGTGATCTCGTTTGGACGGCAAACCTGTTGGTACAGTTAAACGCAGCACATGAACGAGGCATCTTTATTCTCCGCTTTGACCCATCCAATATGGCGGCGAGGATGACATATGATTCTACGCGGAAGGCGGCGTCTTTAATGGTCTGGAATAAATTGAATGCTACACATTGATGGATTAATTTGTTCTTCTACACCCTTTTTGAGGAATGTATTGTAGGACTTAAACCAACATCTGAAGAGGTGAGATCGCTCCTTTTTTTCCCTATTTTTGCTGGCGGGATTGACTCTCTCTCTCTCTCTCTCACTCTCTCTCTCTCACTTTGCACCATTACACAATAAATATTCACAGGGAAAATATTTTGTAAGCGCGTTTCATGAACCAAGTTATAGGATTTGTTGACAACTCGCATCGAGTTTGTTACACTTCTACCCGGCGTGAAGCACATGTGGTTGTGACGTCATCGTAAACAAGTCCGTTCTACTCATCCAGACGACTTCGCAACGGCGTCATTGCCAGATCTTTCCACTCTGGAACCCGTTCTCAAAAGATTTCATTTTGGGGCACCCAAAACGCCGGTGCCGTGTGGACGCCAGGCCGAAACGATAAATAATTTTATCAGATTCACCTGAATCCGTTGCCGTGTGGACAGGGCCTAAGATCCAGGTCTTTAAAGGGGTTTCTAATGATCTTTGTGAATGATTTACCTGAGAGATAAGAGCCTGCACAACTGAGAGTCAAGCCAACTGTTTGTTTACTCTTCAACTTGCAGCGCTTCGTTGTAAAGACATGAACGAAAAGCTTAAAAAAAAAAAATACTTACACGGGCAAAAACAATCCAGGATTCATTGGGCAGCGACTTGATAGCGCGGTCCTTTACCCATCCACGTGCAAAAAAGTTATAAGCCTCCATACTCTTCCACACTTTCATCTGTTTTGCGGTGTAGAAGGACGTCTGCAACACCAGATAGTTCGAGATGTCGGGGAACTCGACTGAAGGGTAGTTTTCCAGATCGTATGACAAATCCTTCTTTCCCAGACTGTCGGGGTCGATTCCATTGCACATAGCAATCTTCTGAATATATCTAAAGCCAGCAGTGGCTTCTAGATTACAAGCGTACTTTGATAAGTTATCGCTAGTTGTTTGCACTACGGCAGCTGTTTAGACCGCCAGCTATTTCACTTCCGGTAAAACCGCTAAGAAAAGTCACGTGATTGAAACCTAAGAATAATAATCCAGTAGAAGGCAACGGGAAACCACTACTGTAATGTTTCCTAGAAACTCTGATGGACGTCAGAGCCTGACCTGCCATCAGGTAGAACACTAAAGAAGAAGATATCTCATCTCATCTCATTATCTGTAGCCGCTTTATCCTTCTACAGGGTCGCAGGCAAGCTGGAGCCTATCCCAGCTGACTACGGGTGAAAGGCGGGGTACACCCTGGACAAGTCGCCAGGTCATCACAGGGCTGACGCATAGACAACCATTCACACCTATGGTCAATTTAGAGTCACCAGTTAACCTAATCTGCATGTCTTTGGACTGTGGGGGAAACCGGAGCACCCGGAAGAAACCCACGCGGACACGGGGAGAACATGCAAACTCCACACAGAAAGGCCCTCGCCGCCCACGGGGCTCGAACCCGGACCTTCTTGCTGTGAGGCGACAGCGCTAACCACTACACCACTGTGCCGCCCAGAAGAAGATATATGACTTTAAATCATGTGATCAACTAAAACATTAATGCGAGATTTACAAAAATGAATAACGAAATACAAGTGGCGAACGTTGAAACCGAGACTAAGTCATGACCAAGACTTTGAGGATTTGAAATCGAGTCAAGAGCAGTGCGTGTGAAGGAGTAGGCAGGGGTGACAGCCGTTTACAGGAAGAAAAAAAAATCTAAAATTAGCAATGAATCGTGTTATTGGTAGCATCTGAAACAGGGAATTTGACATCCAGTCACGGTAACGATGTTAACGAATAAATCAGACAATGCACAGGCAAGTTGGTGAAATCCCAGCAGTTGTGGGCTTGACCAGTCTTGAAATAAAATCCTGAGACTGAGACAAGCCCAAGTTGAAACGCGGTCGATTCCAAGACCTTCAAAAAATGGTCTTGAGACGAAAGTGGTCTCAATAACTCCAACACTACAAGTGGCACGAAGACCTTTCCGTTATTCACTGACCTCTTTCTTAAAAATGCTTTAATTTATGAATCTGTTCAAAAATGTCTTGCATAACAAACACCCCAGAACCAAGCAGTCAAGAAAGCTCAACACCCAATTCATGTGTTTTGGGCCTTGGAGAGCAAAAATGGAGCACCTCTGGGTGTCCATGAGGACCAGGTTGTAAAACACTGATGTGCAGGATAAATTTTTTTTTTTATGCTCTTGCGTCTTCTGCTTATGTTAGGAGACGTTTCTTGTACGTTGTGAACCTGGAGGCGCCGTCGGAGGCTCCTCGCAAAATAGGCCGTCAGAGCAAGTGGGACGTCGGCACGGTGCAGTGGAATCCGCACAAGACGGAAGCTCACCTGTTCGCTGCTTCAGTAAGCGCAGATTTATCCGTTCTGAGCAGGTTTATTAGGTCAAAGCCACAATCAGGATATTGAGCAAGGAATGAGATGAAATGTCCTGTGATAAGAAAATAATCAACTTTGAGGAGATAATAGGAGCGCTATCTTGCATCAGGTGACGTCACACCACACCGCTGTTTATCTTTTTCCTGTAACGAAGTGGTTTATTGCTGACAGGTTCAGTTCTCAGTGATGTTTAGTGTGTTGGTGGATGTGATGTTTGATTTGTGTGTGTAGAGTAATCAGCGTGTGGACCTGTACGCATGGCGCGATGGATGTGGAGGGTCTCACACGTCCCTGCAAGGTCACACACGAGTTATAAGGTGATGGAATGAAACCTCAGTGTTTATTTAGAGCTCTGGGAAAATGAATACGTTTTGCTGACACTAACTTTTTTTTTTTTTCCCCCAACTTGACGTCACATCACAGCGATTTGGATTGGTCGTGGTTTGAGCCGGAATTTCTCGTCACGAGTTCAGTCGACACCTACATCTACATATGGGACACAAGGTGAGGAGGGAAAAACAACGCAACATCCAAACAACTTTAACCTTTTATAATTCGTATAAAAATGACAGTGTGATTAGTGATATTTACTATTATATAAATACTGTACTGTGAAAACGCCAGCAGTATATTCTGTACATTTCTGATTTAAAAAAAAAAAATTAACTCTAGTCTCGGGCTTTAAATAAAATACTTTACGTCTGTTGGATTTCTTTAAAATTGCATTAGGATGTAAACAGGTCTGTAATGTTCTGTCACAGATGGACAATACGGTACAAAGAGGCATCCAGATTTTTATCCCTCCGGTATATAATGCAGGGTGATTTATAGCTATCGCTCTGTCTGTAAACATTAGTTTCCGGAGCGTAACTCAAAAACTATTCGGAATTTTTTTTTAACGAAACCTCGCAGTTATGTTAAGTGATGAGAGGAGTTGTGCCTTTTTACGTGGCAACCAGTTCAACTTCGGAAAATTTGGACTGGGGTTTCATGTGGGGGCCGGAGGGGGTTATGTCATCTCCTGATTTTTTTTTTATTTTTTAATTTATTTACCAATTTTTATTTATTTTATTTTATTGTGTTCTAGAATTTATTTTATTTTTTTTTACTGATTTGTATTTATTTTTTATTTTATGTTCCAGATTTAATTTATTTTCCGATTTTATGTTCTACATTTTTTAAATTTATTTACTGATCTGTATTTATTTTTTATGTTCCAGATTTTTTTTTTTTTTAAATTTACCAGTCTGTTTATTTATTCTATTTTATGATTATTATGTTCCATATTTATTTATTTACTGTTTTTGTTTTATGTTCCAGTTTTGTTTTTTATTTATTTATGTACTGGTCTATATTTATTTATTTTATGTTCCAGATTTTTATTTATTTACTGATGTGTATTTATTTATTTACCAATCTGTATTTAATTTTTATTTCATGTTCCAGATTTTATTTATTTACTGATCTGTATTTATTCATTGTATTATGTTCCAGATTTATTTATTTACTCATTTTGTTTTATGTTCCAGGTTTATTTACTGATTTTATTTTATGTTCCAGATTTTTATTTATTTACCGATCTCTATATTTATTTTTATGCCTCCGCCACTGTAAGGTCCAGGAGGCATTATGTTTTCGGGTTGTCTGTCTGTCCCGAAACCTTGTGAACGCGATATCTCAAATGCTGATGAAAGGAATTTCACCAAACTTTCACCATTTGTGCGCTTTGGGACAAACATGAACTGATTAGATTTTGAGATCAAAAGGTCTAAGGTCAAGGTCACTGTGAGGTCAAATGTCTGTCTGAAAACCTTGTGAACACAATATCTCCAAGGCTAATACAAGTAATTTCACCAGGTCAAGATTACTGTGAGGTCAAATGTCCATCCCCAAATCACAGCTTAATAAGGCGTGTAGTCTTCCGGGCGGAGGCGTCCCCATCGACACCGTTGGCGTCGAGTTCTATCTAGTTTATTTTATGTTCCAGATTTTTAATTTATTCACAGACAGTGATTTATTTTTGTTGTTTGTTTTTGTCGACAATCAGCAAGTGTTCGTTTCTGTCACATTTTTAAAGGAGCTCATTTTATTTATTCATTATAAATTTTATTTTAATGTAATTCTGTTGGTTTTAATTATTTATTTATAAAGTAATTGTGATATCTGCTAAAAATGTGTTTGCCATGATATAGCCTCAGATGCTGACATGGCAATAAAGAAAAATCAATCACTCACTCAGCCTTGTAGATAAGCAGCTCGATTTTAGGTCTCTTATGTAATCCAGTACTTTTAAAAAAATAAAAAATGCATTATCAACTCGCCTTTGACCGATTACCACCCCCCCAAAAAAAAGTCCATTCAACACATAATTTGGCAGAATCACAAATGGCTTCCTTACTCACTATATCTGCTCACTACTTGGATAGATTCAGCCACAGAAGATCATACTTTTTGACTTGAAAACAACAAAACAGAAGAATTGATGATAATTTCACCCTGGGAGCCTCAATCAAAATCTGATGGCGTGTGTGTGGGTTTTTTTTTTTTCCCCATCCAGAGACACCCGTAAGCCTACAGGAGCTCTATCAGCAGTGGGTGAGTTTACATCCTCCAGAGTTCAGATTAAACCTGAGATCCAGCTGTGCACCGAGCACAGATTCATCCCTCGTCCTTCTTTGTCTTTGTTGTGCAGCCGGAGCGTCTCAGGTGAAGTGGAACAGAAAGAATCAGCACTGCTTGGCTTCGAGTCACGACGGAGACGTCAGGATCTGGGACAGACGGGTGAGTCAGTGAGTTTGACCACAGAAATGTTCATT
Source organism: Neoarius graeffei (assembly GCF_027579695.1). Lineage (NCBI taxonomy): Eukaryota > Metazoa > Chordata > Actinopteri > Siluriformes > Ariidae > Neoarius > Neoarius graeffei. The sequence continues at coordinate 7,819,618 of NC_083574.1, forward strand.
TTTACTACTGTGATGTTTTTGCATCTGTTTATTTTTTTCTCAATGTAACTCAAAAAGTAGTGAACGGATTTTGATGAAATTTGGACGGAAGGTGAGCCATGGGCCAAGGAACAACTGATTAGATTTTTATATATTGTTCTACATTGTTCTTTATTAAGCTGGTAAAATTTAATTTAGCATCATAACTATTCAACAAAAACCGCTATCTAAAACCAAGTAAAATCCACTATCGATACATATCAATTGTCAAAATGCGTGCTGTAAATGAACACCACGAAAAAAGTTAAACAGTCCCAGAACTACCATGACAAATTGATCAATTAAGTATTGAAGAGCCTTAACTTTTAAATGTCTCTAAAGAACTACTTTCAACTATGGTTCTTGGCAAACGATCCCAAAGTTGAATGGTTCTAGGGAAAAAAAAAATACAAATAAACGTCCTTAGTCGCCTTGTATTGTTGGATGTAAATCCGGATATGTTTGCAGATCCAGGATTTATTTTCTTTCCAACATATCTCGAAAAGGAGTAAACAGATTTGGATGAAATTTGGTGTCCAGCTTTAGTCTTATCCAAGGAATCAAATGATTTGATTTTGATGTTGATCATATGTGGCTTGGCAGAGGTATGGACTCTTCTATCGAGTGCCCTTCTAGTTTTGCTTAATATCTTCAAGGTTGAACTCCAAAATGGCTTCCTGTTCGCTGTGTACGCTCACTGCATCGTCCATCCATTATCTGCAGCCGCTTTATCCTGTTCTACAGGGTCGCAGGCAAGCTGGAGCCTATCCCAGCTGACTATGGGTGAGAGGCGGGGTACACCCTGGACAAGTCGCCAGGTCGTCACAGGGCTGACACATAGACACAGACAACCATTCACACTCACATTCACACCTACGCTCAATTTAGAGTCACCAGTTAACCTAACCTGCATGTCTTTGGACTGTGGGGGAAACCGGAGCACCCAGAGGAAACCCACGCGGACACGGGGAGAACATGCAAACTCCACACAGAAAGAAAGGCCCTCGCCGGCCACGGGGCTCGAACCCGGACCTTCTTGCTGTGAGGCAACAGCGCTAACCACTACACCACCGTGCCGCCCCGGACCGACCTGAAAGGGCCCATGGCATGGTGGTTTGTTGATGCTTTAAACGGGCTCGTGGAGGCTTCCGGATGTTATATCCGCAGCCGTTCTCGAAATGAACCCTCAGTACGTAGATATAGCCTCCTGGGAGAAAGCCCCATTTCAGCCCTTTTCCCAGTGCGTCGTTTTTTGCTAATGAGAAGCAGGAGGCAGGGAAGGGTAGACGGTGGGGGCGTGCCATGAGGAGAGGGGGAGGGGCTGCCGTCTGCCTCCCAAGCCGGCCGAGAGCGCTCCTCGTCGGGCACGGCCAGGCGGGCGAATGCCCTGGTCCGTCCGCCCTGTCTAAAAAAAAAAAAAAATGGTACAACTCAAGCCCATGGTAAAACTGGGACTTATGGCCCTTTTCCACTACCCTTTTTCAGCTCACTTCAGCCCGACACGGCTCGCGTTTTGACTACCAAAAACCAGCACGACTCGGCTCGCTTCAGCCCTGCTTAGCCCCTAAAACCCGCACTGTTTTGGAGTGGGGCTGAAGCGAGCCAAGCCGTGCCGAGTGAGGCTGGGGGCGTGAGCAGACACTCCCCTGTGCACTGATTGGTGAGGAGGAGTGTCCTCACATGCCCACACACGCCCCGCGAGCGCGCTGGGATCTGTAAACACCGCAAACCCGGAAGGAGAATAATTACGAATTACGAGAATTTCTGAAGCCTTATGCGCCTCGCCTCATCTATACGCTCTTGCCAGTATCTGTCCGCGTTGTCGGTGACAACAAGCCACAGCATCAAGACCAGCAACACTAACGACTCCATGTCCTCCATGTTTATTGTTTACTATTCGGGTCGTGAGACTACCGCTTAAAAGATCACTGATGTCACTGTTTGCGCTGCTTAACGACATCACCTGACGTCCGCCCACTTTCGCTAACTCCACCCAATGTGTCCACCCACTTCCAGCCAGCACGGTTCAGCGCGGTTGTAGTCGAAATGCAACTCCAACAGCCCCGCTCAGCCCGACTCAGCACGGCACAGCTCAGCCCGACTCAGCCGCGTTTGTAGTGGAAAAGCGGCATTTGTCATTTTTTCCCACCTGAGGCCCATGGTAAAACTGAGTAGTGGGACTTTGTCATTTTTTTCCGCATGAGGCCCATGGTAAAACTGCACTTCCAGGAGGGGCTGCCATCTGCCTCCCAAGCCGGCCGAGAGCGCTCCTCGTCGGGCACGGCCAGGCGGGCGAATCCCCTGGTCCGTCCGCCCTGTCTAAAAAAATAAAAAAAAAAAGGGTACAACTCGAGCCCATGTACCTGGCTAACTGCAGGAAGCGGTTAGCTGCACAGCTAATGTAGCCATTGCTAGGCTAACGCACCTATTTTAAAACACGGCAAAACGACCAGTTATACACTTACTTGTTCGGTGTTTGTTGCTGATGCGGCAGGGATGCTTGGTACGGACCCAGGCTTCAGTGACAGTTGATGTGCAAAACCTGCCCTGTACTGTCCCAAGTTGTGGAAACATTCATCAGGAAAATGCTTCCGACAAACATACACCGTCTTAGGTAGACTCGACGGCGTATTATTGAAGTAAATAAAATTAAGCCACTGCGTCTTCAGGGGCTCTCCCGTCGGCAGTAAAAACAGACTCTTTTCTGTGTTGTCACATCCATGTACAGCGCAATTCTCCTCACTACAAAATGTAGTCATTCACGCATGCGCAGTAGGCTTCGCGCATGCGCAGTAGGCTTGGTAGGACAAACAGCAACTTTTGAGTTGGGTGGGCAATCCATACAGTGGGTGAGAATCCAGAGGGGGGGCGTGGGGATCATCTCCCTTGCTGACGTCGGCAAGGGAAGAGTTTATCAACGCGCCGTTTTGACGCGCCATTCTCAAATGTTGGGCATAGTTTGGTTTACACATTATGAAATTTCTAGCCACTGGGGTGACTTAAGAAGGTCAGAGGAACTCATTTTAACGTTAAAAAACCTCAGAAAGTGAAAATTTCATGCCATGGGACCTTTAAGCTGGTAAATAATATTTTTTTTTCTTTACCAAATTCTAACAGAAAACGAGAGCGCCCGAAAGGGAAAACCGAGCCGAGCCGCCATTTTGAATCCTCATTCACGGCTGTAATGCAAATTGCTTCCTCCTCGGTATACAAGTGCACTTCCATGGCAGGAAAAAAACTACATTTTGCCACCTATGTAGTCCCCGATTTATACAAAATTGAATCATTCAGGATTCAGCCATGTTTTTGCTCGGTGTTAGCAAGTTAGAGGTTTTTAGCTTTCTCCTGAAATGTTTTCTTTTATTTCTTCTTCCTCAGGGTAGTAAAACTCGCTTTCGCTGTGAACACTGTCGTTATCACTATCCATGCTGTAAAATTAATGCTGTTCTCCTGAGAAATGCTGGCAAAAAAAAAGATAAATGTTGACAATAAATGCTACTATGTTTGTTGTTGTGAACAAGCGAGTCGCCAGAGGTCCATAACTGGGGTCCGTATTGTAGGATACGGACCCGCTCGCCAGCCAATCAGAGCGCAGGAATTGGAACGCGTAAAAAATAAGACGTTATGTTATACACGAAGGAAAGGAAACGCAGGACCAAACTAATAAATATCGGCGCTCAGCGAGCACCTCGGTGTGATCAGCTGTTCGTTTAGCGACAGAATGATGTTAAAGGTAAACCTGCGCATGCGCGCACGAAGCGAGTGATTTCATGCTTTTTCAAGTGATTATTTGCTTTAATCCCCTCAAATTAAAGAACTTCCCAGCCACAGAATGGCCTGATATTTTGTGAGCGATTACAGAAATAAACATATATCACAATGAGCAGATTTCAGAGCGAACCAAATGTCATCGATTTTATAAAATTGAAAGGCCGTCTAGCTTTAAGTCATAATTCAGTAACCGTCATCACTAGTCCTCCGTTTTTTTTTTTTCAAATTTTTTTTTTTCTCAAGCGAAACTCCTCCTACTTTCATAGATCACATCATGTGATCTTCGTCTCATCTGCTCATGTTTTATAAACAACTCCTGACACCATGGAGTGTTCATATTTGAGAGCGTCGTGAATTATTTGTCACTAATTGCTGTAATTTTGTGTTTCAGAAACCCAACACTGCAGTTGAATATGTCGCTGCTCACTTATCCAAGATTCACGGCTTGGACTGGCATCCTGATAATGAGTATATACTGGCAACCTCCAGCCAGGACAACTCCGTTAGGGTGAATATAAACCACATCTCGTGTGTGTAGTCAACAAATATGTGTGTAACATCTCCCTTTTGATTACCTTTATTGATCTGTGCAGTTCTGGGACTACAGACAACCTCGAAAATACCTCAATATCTTGTCCTGCCAAGTTCCTGTTTGGAAAGCCAGATACACGGTTTGTTTCTCTCTCATCTGTTTACACACAGGACTTTACGAATGTTTACCGAAAATGTTTACGCACATGGAGAGGTATCGGGTGTCCAGGGAGTGGACGTAGTGACACAAACATGACTGTAAGCTTCACAATATAATATAATTTGTTTATTACAGTCAGCGATTACTTACGGTCCTGTCTTCGAGTGGTGAATGTATATATTTTTCAGTACGAGAAGATATAAACTTCATATCTTCACACAACTGTGTAAGGTTGTTTATATTATATGGACACATCCACAAAAAAAAAAAAACGCAAGTTAATCAGAAGAATTTTAATTTTGAACTGGTTCGCCGTTTTGACAACGCACGTCTAGTCAGCGGGAAAACACTGGGAGTGACATCATCAGAGTGAAATATCGGTGACTTATTATACATACAGGACACTTTCGATGGAATAAAAGCATGTGTTCTATTCCCTTCTAGCGGGTTGAATATGGTTTACGATATCGCATGGTTGTCAAGACAACAAGACGTCACATGTCGGAGGCATAAAACTTGCGCGCTAGCGAGTGAGCGACTGGGACGATTTGTAAACGAACATGGCCGCCAGGTTTGCTTCGTTAAATACGGAAGATTTTGATAGAATTTTGAAAGAAAAAGACGCGTTGAACACCCGAAAGGAATGTGTATGGATAATACTGGCTGGCTTTTTTTGTGGTATATCGGATATATTCCATTCCATTCAGTTGGCAACTCATCTTCGACTAGCTGAATGGAATATATCTGATTTACCACGAAAAAATCCAGCCAATATTATTTAAAGGAGAACTGAAGGCATTTTTTTTCATCAAAATTCTATTTCTCTCATTTTATTAAATATCGGAACGCATTTTTGATGGCTATTTTGTCGCTGCTATGGAGCACTTGCATGTGACGTCACAGCCGATCCAGATTGTGACAGACGCCATCTTGTCGGTCAAACGCCATATTTCCGCCTTCTACTTCTGCTTCTACCTTTTCTTCTGGAAAACCCTACTATATACAATTCTACTACAATGGCTGCGGCTACAAGCTCTCCCTACCTGTGCAAGTTTTTTATGTGTATTTTTGCGTGTTCTTCGTCTGTACCGGACTTCAATATCCACTACAACCGTATGGACTTACTGGACATTGGTTTCCAGCAGAAAATGACGGTTTGTAGCGATTTCCATCGCATGCACAACATTCCGGACGAGATAGCGAGACCAGCGGGGTCTCCGTGGATTGTTATCGGAAGCAAAGCGAAGGAGGCGGCGTCGGGAGCGGAAGCAAAAGCGGGGCTGCAGAGCCGGCCTGTTGACTAAGCTCAGAAAACAGCCACTCAAACCTCCACTGCTAAGCCTCTACCTCTCCAACGCCAGATCCATGGTAAACAAGACGGACGATTTGGAATTACAGCTGGAATTACCTTATTCTATTCTATAATTGGCTGGTCAGTGCTATACTCAATACTTAAGTGACTTACCCGTCCAGTGAGGATTATTTTCTTGTTTACAAGATGCCACATCTGAGTCGCTGACAAATCCTGAATTTCTGTAAAGATAACTGTCCAGAGATTTATAGGCACACAGTGCTTCACCACTGAACAGCGAGGGAAAGTTAATGAGGTAATTATACACGTCTGGGTATTCCGCTGGCAGTTCCATATCCACTGACACGGTCGTGAAAACTACGTCTGGTAAGCCATAACGGTCACTAATCTGTAGATCGTTTATTTTAGACATATATCTAGTTATCTGTTCATTAGAAAAATGAGCTGTGTAGTCCGTCGGTTGAAATTGATCCATTCTGTACACGAGTGCAGCAGTATTCAGCGGTGTTTTTTACCGACAAGATGGCGGCTGTGTACTTTCCGGTCACGTGACTGCAAGATCTCTATAGCAAGTTATGAGTGTTTGAAATATGCTCTGTAATATATCAGTCCGTATGTCAAAGCGATGGCAAAGATTCGTCGAGACCTGTGCGAGACATCGCATCGTAGGACGGAAGTAAAACGTACAGAGGAAATCCAAGTGGCCAATGCTGTCAAAAGACGCACGCGCCCTCTTTCGAATGCTGAAGCCGGAAGTTTTGTTTGTTTTGATTGCAAGCAGGAAAGTTTGAAAAAAGTAGGCAGTAATCGTCATTTAAACTCGTTTTTCTCCAATATTTCATTTGGAAAACGGTTTTCAAAATGGCGGCGCTGACACTTCACGTTTTGAAGTCTCGCACAAGTCTCGTGAAGATCGCGCGGATAAGCGACGCCTGCCGTGGACCAAACGAACTAAATTCAACACGGCTAAAAACCGAACAGGCCGATAAGTATAATATTTAATTGCGATTAGTTGCCAATACGAGTCACGATATAAGGTTACTAAAACCGAAAACGTAGTTGAATAACACGTTAATTAAGAAATAAAGCAAGTTTAAAAATGACTTCAGTTCTCCTTTAAATATGTCACTCAGATCCGTGATGCGTTTCAGATGAAAAATGCGAGTTTTTCAACACGAGAAGATAAGCTTCACATCTTCAAGCCAGCGTGTGGTTTTCTTTTTATTATATCGACACATTCACAAACACAAAGTCTTCAAATTTATCAAAACAATTAATTGATTTCCTCACGAGTGCCATATCAAGATTTGTCACGGTTTTGGTTCTCCATGTCCCAGCTGGAGCGCGTATGAAAAATATGAGAGGCGTATTTCCCAGTAAAACACTCGTGTCCGTATAATATTGTATAAATATGGAAATAGCTTGCTTATAATCAACCTATTATTTTTTATTTTTATTTTTTTTTTAAACTGCATTATAAAATAAATTATTAACCTAATTTCTAGATATTTGACTAAGTTTGAGCCGTGATGGGTAGATAAATTTGCTTGTTTCTAGAATTTATTTCTAGAAAATGCGAAAGGAGTAAAACTCTTGGGCACATGCTGTTATAGGAAATTAAACAGTGATGTGGTGTGTGATGTGGCACAAGGCACAGTGGATTATTTTCCTGTAACATCACAACCTGAAGTATTTTGTTTCTCCACGGCAATTTGACAATTATTACATTTCTAATTTAAAGAATGACATCTTTTGGGTACTTTTTTATCCATTTCTAGCTGCATACAGTGCTCAGCGTAAATGAGTACACCCCCTTTGAAAATGTATCTCAATGAACACAATTTCCAAAATGTTGACAAGACAAAGTTTAATATAACATGTTTAACCTTACTTTCATGTTATAAGTTAATAATATAACTTAGATTACACATTTTTTTCAGTTTTACTCAAATTAGGGTGGTGCAAAAATGAGTACACCCCACAACAAAAACTACTACATCTAGTACTTTGTATGGCCTCCATGATTTTTAATGACAGCACCAAGTCTTCTAGGCATGGAATGAACAAGTTGGCGACATTTTGCAACATCAGTCTTTTTCCATTCTTCAACATTGACCTCTTTTAGTGACTGGATGGAGAGTGATGCTCAACTTGTCTCTTCAGAATTCCCCAAAGAAAATTATTTCTTTCCACCACAAAGGTGAAGGCTACAAGAAGATCAGCAAAGCTTTACTTATCAGTCAGAATACTGTCGCAAAAGTGGTACAAAAATTTAAGAAAGATGGAACTGCAACCATCTCACAGAGACGTCCAGGTCGTCCACGGAAGTTAACACCTCGACAGGAGCGTCTTCTGATGAGAAGGGTTGAAGAAACTCGGCATGCAAGTTCACTGCAGTTATCTAAAGAAGGAGAAAGCCAAACCGGGGTGACTATTTCCCGTGACAATACGGCGTACACCGCAGAGGAATGGCATGCATGGATGTCGTCTACGAAAGAAGCCTCTCCTAAAGCCCAGGCACAAAAAAGCCCGCCTAGAGTTTGCCAGGGCCCATGCTGACAAAGATGAAGACTACTGGGACACTATACTCTGGAGTGATGAGACCAAGATAAATGTTTTTGGAACTGATGGCTTCAAAACTGTATGGCGTCACAAAGGTGAGGAATACAAAGAAAAATGCCTGGTGCCTACAGTGAAACATGGTGGTGGCAGTGTCCTTATGGGGAGCTGCATTTCATTGATGGCATCATGAATTCACAGATGTATTGCTCTGTACTGAAAGAGAAGATGCTACCATCACTCCGTGCCCTTGGTCGTCGTGCACTTTTCCAACATGATAATGATCCTAAACACACGTCTAAGGCCACTGTTGGATTTCTGAAGAAGAACAGGGTGAAAGTGATTCAGTGGCCAAGTACGTCTCCTGATCTGAACCCAATCGAACACCTATGGGGAATTCTGAAGAGACAAGTTGAGCATCACTCTCCATCCAGTATCCAGTCACTAAAAGAGGTCGTTGTTGAAGAATGGAAAAAGATTGATGTTGCAAAATGTCGCCAACTTGTTCATTCCATGCCTAGAAGACTTGGTGCTGTCATTAAAAATCATGGAGGCCATACAAAGTACTAGATGTAGTAGTTTATGCTGTGGGGTGTACTCATTTTTGCACCACCCTAATTTGAGTAAAACTGAAAAAAATGTGTAATCCAAGTTTATATTAACCTTACTTTCACGTTATACAGTAAGTTAAACAGATGTTATATTAAACTTGTCAACATTTTGGAAATTGTTTGTGTTCATTGAGATAATGGTGAAAATGTTACTTTTCAAAGGGGGTGCACTCATTTACGCTCAGCACTGTATCATGACAACAACACATCTCAAAAAAGTTGGGACAAGGCCATGTTTCCCACTGTGAGACATCCCCTTTTCTCTTTACAACAGTCTGTAAACGTCTGGGGACTGAGGAGACAAGTTGCTCAAGTTTAGGGATAGGAATGTTAACCCATTCTTGTCTAATGTAGGATTCTAGTTGCTCAACTGTCTTGGGTCTTTTTTGTCGTATCTTCCGTTTTATGATGCGCCAAATGTTTTCTATGGGTGAAAGATCTGGACTGCAGGCCGGCCAGTTCAGTACCCGGACCCTTCTTCTACGCAGCCATGATGCTGTATGTGGTTTAGCATTGTCATGTTGGAAAATGCAAGGTCTTCCCTGAAAGAGACGTCGTCTGGATGGGAGCATATGTTGCTCTAGAACCTGGATATACCTTTCAGCATTGATGGTGTCTTTCCAGGTGTGTAAGCTGCCCATGCCACACGCAATAATGCAGCCCCATACCATCAGAGATGCAGGCTTCTGAACTGAACGCCGATAACAACTTGGGTCGTCCTTCTCCTCTTTAGTCCGAATGTCACGGCGTCCCTGATTTCCATAAAGAACTTCAAATTTTGATTCGTCTGACCACAGAACAGTTTTCCACTTTGCCACAGTCCATTTTAAATGAGCCTTGGCCCAGAGAAGACGTCTGCGCTTCTGGATCATGTTTAGATACGGCTTCTTCTTTGAACTATAGAGTTTTAGCTGGCAACGGCGGATGGCACGGTGAATTGTGTTCACAGGTAATGTTCTCTGGAAATATTCCTGAGCCCATTTTGTGATTTCCAGTACAGAAGCATGCCTGTATGTGATGCAGTGCCGTCTAAGGGCCCGAAGATCACGGGCACCCAGTATGGTTTTCCGGCCTTGACCCTTACGCACAGAGATTCTTCCAGTTTCTCTGAATCTTTTGATGATGATATGCACTGTAGATGATGATATGTTCAAACTCTTTGCAATTTTACACTGTCGAACTCCTTTCTGATATTGCTCCACTATTTGTCGGCGCAGAATTAGGGGGATTGGTGATCGTCTTCCCATCTTTACTTCTGAGAGCCGCTGCCACTCCAAGATGCTCTTTTTATACCCAGTCATGTTAATGACCTATTGCCAATTGACCTAATGAGTTGCAATTTGGTCCTCCAGCTGTTCCTTTTTTGTACCTTTAACTTTTCCAGCCTCTTATTGCCCCTGTCCCAACTTTTTTGAGATGTGTTGCTGTCATGAAATTTCAAATGAGCAGTATTTGGCATGAAATTTCAAAATGTCTCACTTTGGACATTTGATATGTTGTCTATGTTCTATTGTGAATACAATATCAGTTTTTGAGATTTGTAAATTATTGCATTCCGTTTTTATTTACAATTTGTACTTTGTCCCAACTTTTTTGGAATCGGGGTTGTACTATTAAAAAAATAATAATTTTTTTTAAAAATACTCTGTTGTCTGGAATCAGCCGTTTTCCAACGGACTGGTGACTGTGATGGTGCCGCAGCTCAGGCGAGAGAACAGCCTCCTGCTGTGGAGTACGTTGGACCTCAACAGCCCCGTTCACGCCTTCGTAGGTCACGATGACGTGGTGCTCGAATTTCAGTGGAGACCTCAGAAAGAAGGTGAGCTTGATTTCTCAACTTTTTACAGGGTTCGTGTGCATTTAAGTGACGTTTGAGAGAAAACTCTAACATGCAGGGAGCGAAGTGTGTCAGCTCATTAAACACAGAACAAGGAACTTTAACATGCTAAACACAGCATGGACTTAGACACACTCGGGGTGAGCGATATGACAAAAGTATCATATCACGATTCATGAAGACATTTTGACAAGCTACAATATTCTTGATCATACACTCACCAGCCACTTTATTAGGAATACCCACCCACCTGCTCTTTGATGCAGTTCTTTAATCAGCCGATCCCTCGACAGCAGCACGACGCATCAAATCATGCAGCTACAAATCAAGAGCTTCGGTTAACGAAGGGGAAAAATTGTGATCTCACAGTCAAGTGTGACTGACTTTCTTTCACTGTGGTATGGGTGTTGGTTTGAGCCAGATGAGTATTTATGGTCTGAGTATTTCAGAAACTGCTGATCTCCTCTTGGGGTTTTCGCAAGCAACAGTCTGTAGAGTTTACACACGAGAGTTCAGAGGAAAACGGCTAGGTTGGTAGTTCGAGCTGCTAGGAAGGATATAGTAACTCGGGGCTTTTCAAAGTGTGGGGCGCGCCCCCCCCGGGGGGCGCCAGAGTTCTTAAGGGGGGGCGCAACGTGAGGAAAAATAAACCAGAATAAGTTACTATTGCGGACATTTAGTGAACTTCAGCTCGCCTTTACCAGAGACAAAATGGATCGATTTTTATCACCTAAAGCTACAGTGAGTGAGGAGACAGAGTCTGGGCCAAGCAAAAAAAACAGAGCGTCCAGGATGTTGCGATTTGCAACTTCAACGCAAATTCAACCAATCCCCGCGAATTCAGGGCGGTGTTGCAATTATAGCTAATCACTGCAACTTTCCCGCAAATTTGACCAATCGTTGGCGTAGTCTTGAGGTGAAGTCGACAAACTACCTTCCGCCTTACTTCTGTGTATACATTCAAGAGAAGCAGCATGCGCGCAGTGTTGCCAGATTGGGCGGTTTCAAGTGCATTTTGGTGGGTTTTGAACATATTTTGGGCTGGAAAACGTCAGCAGTATCTGGCAACATTGCATGATGTGCAAGTCAGTGTTTATGTAGGCTTAAATTCTGTTACTGAAAGTGTGTTATGTTTACAGTGAAGGACTGTGTGCACTTTACATTATTTTTTTACTTGCGTAATACAAGAAATTAATGGATGCCAACATTTTTGCCAAAATGGTATTTTATTTTCCATTGTTTAGGCAGCTTCAGCATCATATTGTGAGATTCTGTTCAAATAGTTTTTTTTTTCTTCTATGAAGCCTGAGCCATTTATTTTATTAGTTTATAATTATTGTTTAATTTAGTCTTCAGGAGAGACTGCCTGCACACAGTACTAGTATTAATAGTTTTTTTTTCTTACATGAAAGCTGAGGCATTTATATTATATTTTTAAGGTAACTTCATGTTGTGCTGTGAGGTTCTATGCACTTTTGAACCAACAGGTGCATTTGGATAAGTAAAGCCTATTTTTCTGCATTTTTGTAGTCCTGGTAATCTTTTATATTGGTAAAGTTGTTTATAGGACCATTTCTCAGTGTCTTTGTTTTTTTAATCAATAGTTTTTCAGTAATAACTTAATATTTAACATATCACTCAATTTTAATCACAAAAAGAGAAAATCGCAACAATTTCTCGCAACTTTCACTTCCTCCCGCAATGTAATCGCAACAAAAACCTAAAAAACACCGCAACTTTCATCGCAATTTTTTTGAAACCCCCCCCCGCAACATCAGACATTTTAGCCCGCAACAATCACAAAAATGGCCCGCGGAATCCTGGGGGGACTGAAAAAAGAAGGAAGTATGACCACAATTATTTAAAGTTTGGATTTTCATGGACTGGATCTGAAGATGCTCCACTGCCACAGTGTGCTCTCTGCCAAGAGGTGCTAGCTAACGATGCTATGAGATGTTTAAAATGTGTAAAACAAGATGTTTTAAAAAGCACAGATGTTTAAAATGTGAAAAATAAAAATGTGTACAACAACCATTTTTTAAAAATACGAATGGAACATTAAGTATAGTAACAACAAAAATTGTAAGGGGGGCGCTGTTGTTTATTTGCTTTCCAAGGGGGGGCTGACTCTCCCACACTTTGAAAACCCCTGTAGTAACTCATATGATCACTCAGAGCCGGTTCAGACCTCCATGGGGCCCTAGGCAAAATTCTGCTAAGGGGTCCTCTTAACTGAACCCCAAAATGTTCAACAGTCGCACCTGACACCCAGTGCTTCCACTCATCCCCCCCCCCCCCCCCCCTTTAAACATATTGCACTAGTGTCGCCACCTGTTGGTCTAACCCCAAATAAATACAGACCAAATCAAATCGAACTCAATGTGTAACAAATTACCATTAAAAATGTCCCTTTCTGCACTTTCTGGATGCAAAATCATCAATAATGTCGTCATATGATATTTGCTTCCCCACATCATGGTTGATGCTCATGATGGCCAAACCACTCAGACGTTCCTGGGACATGGAAGATCTCATAGTTTTTGATCATTTTTAACTTGCTGAAGCTCCTCTCAGCTGAGGCAACTGTCACAGGCAGAGTGACAGCAGTTCTCAGGGCTATCCAAAGGTTAGGATAGAGTTCCTCCAGATTTTTCTCACAAAGGCAAGAAAGCAGCTCAAAGGCAGTCATATTAGCTGATGGTAGGTCTTGTTCTGGACTTGTCTTTGGGGTAAGAAAAATCTACTCCTGGCTTGACTGGACCTCTGCGCACTAACTCAGTCCGCATACAGTCCGTTAAGACTGGGGGCCAGTCTGCTGGATCATTTGGTGGAGCAGAGACTGTTGCTTTAGGGTCTGAGCTGGCTTCTGATGCTTGCTGCGCACATGTGGTTGTGTGAATAGTGGCCGAGGCTGCCTGTTCTTCCCCTGTGGCTGTACTGGACCTGTGCTGCTGCTTGTACTGGCTGAGGCAGCTGCATATGACTCATCTGTGCTGGTTGAAGGTGGCTCATCTGTGCCTGTCCTATCTGGTTCTGTCCCTCCACTGGCTGACTGGCTGGACTCCGTGCTTCTTGTTAGAAGAAGAAGAAACCTTTATTTGTCACATGCACACTTCAAGCACAGTGAAATTCATCCTATGCATTTAACCCATCTGAAGCAGTGAACACATGCACACACTCAGAGCAGTGGGCAGCCACACCAGAGTGCCCGGGGAGCAGTCAGGGGTTCGGTACCTTGCTCAAGGGCACCTCAGCCCAAGGCCACCCCATGTTAACCTAACTGCATGTCTTTGGACTGTCGGGGAAACCGGAGCACCCGGAGGAAACCCACGCAGACACGGGGAGAACATGCAAACTCCACACAGAAAGGCCCTCGCCGGCCCTCGCCGGCCCTCGCCGGCCCTCGCCGGCTGCTGGGTTCGAACCCAGAACCTTCTTGCTGTGAGGCATAGCACCTGTAAAATATAGATAAGGCTCCTATTAATTCAGCTCCATCGAATTGGCTGCACTTGTTTTACCTTCAGATACTGTACTTAAAATGTAGGTGATTTAGATTATTATTTAGCCTGTTTAGCACCATTGTCATAATATTTCACGAGTTTTATTGATTCACTAAAGGCAGATTCTACCATAACTGGATCCATTAACCACTTGCCCACAAAATAAGAAATTTTTCTTGTCCTTTTTTCAGTGAGGTAATATTTTCAAGATTGAAAATATGGTATTTGGTCTTCTAAAACAGCACGTCATTTAAAAATACACGGAGTATATCAAGAAAAGATTTTTAAAGAATAAAGTTCTATTTCTTTGACATATCTGACAGACATAACTCCCATTTTAAAAATCACTTTCATCATCCCTGCTGCTATCGTCGGTGAATTTCTGTCAGATGACCTGACGATAGACTCGGCCATTATGGATCTTTGGTAGTTATCGTGTGGAAGCAGGCTTTATCATTTTTGGGTGTCAACAGATAGAGTTGAAATACAGGGTGTCTCAAAAAAATGTACTCGCACTTTGAATGACGAGAGAACCTTTATTTATGAACATGGAGTGAAATGGAATAGCTTCGAATGCAGAAGGCAAATGTAATTGAAGAATCATGTTCGCAAATGTTCAAATTGATGACCATTATTGTCCAGACAACGCTGATAACGCGCACCAAGGGATTCGCAAACGTCACGAAACGGGTCATTAGGAATATCGCGACATTTGTCTTTCAATTTCCAGTTTCAATGCATCAATTGTTCTTGGTTTGGTGCGATAATTTCCTGCCATGCTGTGATTAATTACACCTGCAACACAAAAAAGGCAGCATGTTAGGGACAGTTAAAGTGTGAGTACATTTTTTTTGAGACACCCTGTAGATTAACAGCGAGAAAACTATTTCGTTCACGAGAGAAGCCCACAGTTATTTTTAAAAAATGCTATCGTCAGTCTGTCAGTCAAATGCACCTGACGATCGCAAAATTCAAGCCCTCGCCACACACATGTTGACTGACGCAAAGAGGAAATTCTACTGCGCGTGATTTTTGTGACGGCAGACATTTACTTCCGGGCAAGACTTGGAGTTCTGACAGCTCGATTTCATCAAATAAATCAAGGTAAGATTTTCAGTCAGCTATCCTGACGATAGAAATTTTTGACGATAGAAACATTGAGAATATATATGTGCATTCATATTTAAATTTTTCTGGAGGAAAACTATCGTAAGTTGAGATAAATCAGAGCCACTTGCGACCCTTTCAGCCGACAGGCCATTTCAATGTGTTATTTCCCCGCGAAAGTGACAGTCGTGTCTATCGTCACTGTTCTGACAATTATTGTTGATATTTCAATTTTGAAAATAAATTTTATCTTTTTTATTTCAATATTTTATTTTATTATTTGGTTCTAGTGATGAGGTATTTAATATTATTACTAAATTTGTCAGATTAATAATGTAAGAAACCGTTTTGTTGCTATTGTCATCTAGAGTGTCTGTCAGAATATGATGGTAGATGTTAGTTTGTCTGTCAGATTTTGATGATAGAAACCGATGTGTTTCTATTGTCATTTAGCATGTCTGTCATGTCAGGCTTTTATTAATTAGTTACCAGGACTACTGTCCTAAAATTTACTGTGAATGTCCAAGACCCCAAATGCTACTAGAAGAACTTAATAGAATGATCAAAATAATCAATTCAGCAATTTAAGGAGATGGGACTTAACTGGCCTCTGTTATGGTAGAATCTGCCTAATATATCTGCATCTATATTTGCCTGTGGGCTATCCAAGCAAACAAAATTCAATCTTGGTAAATATTTATCCATTACTTTCCATTTTGTATAAGTGCAGTTGTAACTACACTCAGAACGATTGATATAACACCTTAAATTGTAGAAGCTAGCAAGACACACACGGAGACCGTCCGGGGTTCACCCAGGGCTCACCGCCCTGTTATGTAGGTCAAACACCGACTAGCCTCGTCCCTCCCACGCGGAGAGGAGAGTTACCTGACTGCTGTTCCCGCTGTTCATTTTCATGCAGTTTCTTTTTCCTTTTTTCACTCCCTGAGGGATAACTCCGCTTCATCTTGCTAGGTTGATGCACATGCACTGGGAATCTGACGTGTGCGGTCACGTCGTCACGTTTGGGGTTTTTTTTCCCCCCACGGGGCCTCGACGAGTTTGCAGGGCCCTACGCAACATGCGTAGTGTGCGTATTGGGTGAACCGGTACTGCGATCACTCGTCACAACCGTGGTGAGCAGAAAAGCATCTCGGCATGCAACAGAAAACAGAAGAACGCATTGGGTTCCGGTCCTGCAGCCAAGAACATAAATCTTACCCTGTGTCTGAAATCGCTCACTCATTCACTACTCCCTATATGGGGAATTACTATATAGAGGACTATATAGTGAGCTAACTGGTAACACTTTCGGACACTACTCCGTCGCACCGGTATTTACGTCATTGTCGCACAATTAAAACGTGCCAGATCAATCGGCTGGTGGGTTTTCAAAATAATAAAAACATGCGTGTGTTTTTGTGATGAATCCATATTATACTGAGCGCATTTCCGGCATTAATTAATCAATACAAAGTACCTGCATCTTTCAGTTCTTTTAAATCAAGGCTGAATACTTTTCTTCTTTGCCGCTGCCTTTTATTAAATTAAATCAAATTTAAGCCTTTTTTTTTTTTTCTTTCAGCGCGACCGCAATGCATTGATTTGGTTAGTGACCATCAGTTGTACACTACTTTTCATGATGCATTGTGGGATACTTTGAGTGCACTATATACAGTGGTATGCAAAAGTCTGTGCACCCCTGGTCAAAATTGCTGTTACTGTGAACAGTTAAACAAGTTGAAGATGAAATGATCTCCAAAAGGCATAAAGTTAAAGATGACTCATTCCCTTTATATTTTAAGCAGAAACACTTTTTTTTTTTTCATCTTTTACATTTTCAAAAGGAAAAGGGCCCGAAGCAAAAGTTTGGGCACCCTGCATGGTTAGTACCTAGTAACACCCCCTCTGGCAAGTATCACAGCTTGTAAACACTTTTTGTAGCCAGCTAATAATCTTTCAGTTCTTACCTGGGGGATTTTCACACATTCGTCCTTGCAAAAGGCTTCCAGTTCTACAAGTTTCCTGGGCTGTCTTGCATGCACTGCTCTTTTGAGATCTATCCACAGATTTTCAATGATGTTTAGGTCAGGGGACTGTGAGGACCCGGGCAAAACCTTCAGCTTGGGCCTCTTGAGGTATTCCATTGTAGATTTTGAGGTGTGTTTTGGATCATCGTCTTATTGTAGGACCCATCCTCTTTTTAATTTAACTTTTTTACAGATGGTGTGATGTTTGCTTCCAGAATTTGCTGGTATTTATTCGAATCCATGCTTCCCTCGACCAATGAAATGTGCCCTGTGCCACTGGCTGCAACACGACCCCAAAGCATGATCGATCCACACCCATGCTTCAGAGTTGGAGAGGAATTTGGCACCCTTTTTTCTCCAAACATACCTTTGCACATTGTGGCCAAAACGTTCTATTTTGATTTCATCAGTCCACAGGACTTGTTTCCAAAATGCATCAGGCTTATTTAGATGTTCATTTGCAAACTTCAGACGCTGAATTTTGTGGCTCGGACGCAGGAACGGTTTTCTTCTGATGACTCTTCCATGAAGGTCATATTTGTTCAGGTGTCGCTGCACAGTAGAACAGTGCACCACCACTCCAAGGTCTGCTAAATATCTCTGAAGGTCTTTTTCAGTCAAACAGGGGTTTTTATTTTATTTGCCTTTCTAGCAATCCAACGAGCAGTTCTTTCAGAAAGTTTTCTTCATCTTCCAGACCTCACCTTGATCTCCACTGTTTCTGTTAACTGCCATTTCTTAATAACATTACAATCTGAGGAAACGGCTACCTGAAAACACTTTGCTACGTTCTTGTAGCCTTCTCCTGCTTTGTGAGCGTCAATTATTTTATTATTCAGAATGTGACGGAGTTGCTTAGAGGAGCCCATGGCTGTTGATTTTAGGGACAAGTTTGAGGAGTCAGAGAATTTATACAGCTTTGAAATCTGCATCATCTGACCTTTCCTAACGAAGAATTTGAACAAGCCACAGCTCGATAAGCTAATTAAGGTCTGGAACCTTGGGAAAAGTTACCTGAGAACTCAAATGTCTTGGGGTGCCCAAACTTTCACATGGTATTCCCTTTTTTTTTTCCACACTCCAATTGTACAAAACAAAAATAATACACAAATCTTGCAGAAAATGCTGAAAAGAAATGTCGTCTTTACCTTTATGCCTTTTGGTGATCAGTTCATCTTCTGCTCACTTAACTATTCACAGTAACAGACGTTTTCCAAAATGGCATCCTCACCATATAGTGAGTCGGGAGCAATTTCAGACACAGAGCGACTCTGCTGCATCACACCATCTCATCCTTCATTATTTTCAGGTTGTGTTGATAAAGGAAAATAATCATTGACGGTGAGAAGGTAGTTTGTGATGTCGGCTGTTGTGAAGCGGAGTCACTGTTACCAACCTGAAGTTAATTATTATTCCATAACATCCCATCCATACAGTGTCTTGTCATCCTTTTTTTTATATATCTTCCACCTGATTGAAGATATTAAGCTCTGACGTTTGAAACTCCCTCCTTAAATATTCAATAAATGTCTGTCTCCTTTTTGGAAAAATTCACCAGTTCAAGGCTTGTTTATCCTTGTACCAGCTTGTATTTTAAATGTTTACTCGAGCATTGGTCTTGTATTATGTGGATCATCCACCATGTTCACAAGTCCGTCTGGAACCTGGGATTTGTCTCCCATCCAGAATTACAGTCAGAACTCCTGCTCTTAGAAAATTAATCAGCAACTTCTGATCAATCTCAAACCGAATGGAGAATTTGAATAATAAAATTAGGACAAATGAAATTAAATTTTGAACACAGCACTTTTTTTTTTTTTTGGATCAAGTATCAAAAGCAAATATCAGATATAAATACTTTGTCCTAGAGGTTCACCCTCTACAGGGACGCAGGAACTCATCTGAAGTGCAGGGTGCTGTAGGCTATGTCATCGGATGATGCACCAAATATAGCCCAAAAGCTATATTCTCAGTATTATTTCTTACAGTAGGCTACTAAAAGCCAGGCCAGAGCTATAATCTTACATTTACTGAGACACTCACATGTATTCAATAATAAGTGCATTTATTTTTTTAGACAAAAGATGAAAAATACAAAGTGCGTTCTCAGCCAGAGCGCGCCACGTAGCTGTCCATGGTATCAAACATCCAAACTATGATAGGTCGTACTCGTAGGCGTACATTTTTAGGTGACAAAAACAAGATAACCATAACCTTAATAAGATTAACCATACTAAAAGAAGAGAGGGCCTATTAAATTATTTACGGCCGCATTTTGACATTGTTCATAGTCCACACTCGCGTTCGTGTTCTCCCGCTCTCACACACGCAGCGGAGGCAGCCCCCCTCCATCTTTAAAGAAATCAGAAATCCTTTTCTGGCTCATTGCTGCTACATTGACACACACCACTAGCTAAACGAACTCTCCCGCCACCAGTGCACTGTTCTACGCCACTGTTCTTTCCAGTCTGGTTGAGGTCTAAACGTTTATCACTCACCTCAAACCAAATTTTTAAATTACATTTAAAACTACTTATAAGCATGTAAAAATTAGAAAAAAAATGTTTTTTCATTTTGTTTTTATTTTAGAATAAAAGAAAAACGTATGCCTGAATTTACAACGCCAATGTTGTAGTTGCGTCTGTTGTCCAGGAGGGGGGTGCTGCAGCACCCTCAGCACCCCTAGTTCCTGCGTCCCTGACCGTCTAAGTGCTTTGCTTATTTCCACGCTGAAAATGTTCAAGTAAAACGGCTGAAACGAACTCAAAATGTAGGTCATCGCAAAACTGTCGGTGCTACACAGCACTACAAAATGGCGTCCTTGCTATATAAGTGAGTAGGGAGCGATTTCGGACACAGGGTTAGAATCAGCAGCAAGTTCCTATTAAAGTGGCCAGAAATACAGGTAGTCGTCGACTTACGACTGCGTTTGGTTACGACTGACCGGTCGTAAGTCGGCCTATGTTAAATGAACGCAAGTATATTGTGATGTGTAATGATTATTGCAATCATCTTCAAGTCTTATTTTATCAACATTTTCTTATTTCATTAGCTTGGCTCATTATTTGGTTTAAGTCAAACACTGCGTACTACACTGCGTACAGTACAATTCGTTTAATATGTGCAAAGCAAAAAATATGAAATACAGGTGTGAAAAATAGAAAACATTTTAGTTTGAAACATAGCAAAATACCAAATTTAGTGACCGCTGGCATCACTGGTGCTTGGCTGTGGGTCGTCTACGTCATCATCAGCTGTTGCAGCGCTCGGGCTGGCGGGAGGATTTGCTCGTTTCATAAACCAGGAGCTGGGGCGGAAACTGTATGACAGTGCGCGAGAGACTGCGCGTGTGCCGGGAGCTGGGGCGGAAACTGTCGGACGCTCAGCTGGGAAACACTTGCCAGTCATAACCAGACAGTTGTAAAGTCGATTGGTCGTAAGTCGCATAGGTCGTAAGTCGATGACAACCTGTACAGTCGTGCTGCGTTTGGGGGTTCTATGATTATTTTTTTTAAATATATTACAAAAATAATGTATCTGTATTTTTATTTTTGGGTGACTTTATCAATGAAATGCTCTTTCTATTTATAAAAGTTTTTTTTTTTTAAAGTCGCATTGTAATGTTTAACACTTTGTCGTTAAGTTTGTTAAGGAAAGTAAATTATTTTTTTTAAAGTATCGCAATGTGCCTTATATCAGATAAAACATATTGTGATAAATTGCACCACAATATCGATGATATATCATGATATCGTGCAACTCTATATCATACCAAGCAGCGAATCAGTAAAGTAAGAATGGGCAAAACACAGAACAGGTGCACACATTAAGAAAGCAAGTCGATGACAGGACGTGGGGGCGGAGACAGAACCAAAACAGAAACCAGAATGTGCCAGGAGGGAAAGTATTTCATCACAAACTAAATTTTTAAGTGTCACATTTTGTGTCGGAGCATGTTTAAAGTGATTTTATTTATTTATTTTAAGGATCGAAGGACTGCCAGCTCGTCACATGGTCCAGAGATCAGACGCTTCGGATATGGAGGGTGGATCCTCAGTTACAGAAGGTGAGAGCTGGAGGTAAAACCTGTGACGTGTGATGGGAGCAGATTTATTATTCAGACAGGGTCAAAGTCACAACAAGGTCAAATGTCTGTCTGAAACAGATTTTTCTGCAACATCTTCCTTCGAAACGAGGTTTACAGCGCGTGTATTTGTTGCTCGTCTCTTGTAGTTATGCGCCAGTGACATTGTGGAGGAGCTGATGGAAGGCATGAGTCTCACGACAGAGTCTGAGAAGACACTCCGCTCCCAGGAACCTCCTCTGAGCCCCAGTCTAACTGCTGACGACCTGCAGGGTGAGGCTACGATACACACGAGACTTGACAATCCAATATATTGAACAGTTATTTCACAAAATCGAGTCGTACATGAGCTGATAGCCGACGAGGCGCGTAGCACCGGGTTGGCTATAAGCCGTGTACGACGAGATTGATTGGAATAACTGTTTTATTCTATCCACATTCACTAGATTTTGAGAAATGGAGCATTTTTTTTTTTTTTTTTTTGCAAATTCGATAAAAAAAACTTTATACAAAATGTCCGACAAAATAATTTCCACTTAGAATGTAAACAAACTGGCGGAATGACAGGAGCAATTTGTGAAAAAGGCTATAATAATAATTCTTGGAAAAAAAAAAGATGTTCATTCCGTATTCTTTCATTATTTTCCCATAGCATCACACCCACAGGTGTTTTATTCCTTATTCCAGAATATTTTCACTTCACTTCAACATTCATGTCGTCGTCGTCGTCTTAGTGTTCTGCCTTTGGGCAGGTCAAACCTGTAGGAGAACAGCATCCATCCTTCGCTATCCTCCGCCATTCTTTTTAATTCTCCGTACAATCTTCCTCCTCACAAGTTGCCCATGAGTGTCACTCTTCTTCTTCCTCTTTTTCCCTTCTATAACTGTCCGATATAAACTATCCCTTCTCAATACATGTCCTAACCACTTCTTCTTTTAGTGTTTTCAGCAATTCTGCTTCAACTCCGAAGTTCTTGTCGTATGCTCTCGTGATCCTTAACATTCTCCTCCATCGCCACGTTTCCAATGCCTTGAGCATTTCTTCTTTCTTCCTGAGTGTCCATGTCTCTGAGCCGTATAAGGCGACAGTCCAGGCCGAGATTTCATAAACGTTTGTGTCACGGTCAGGATTTTGCCGCTCAAGGAAATGGCATGAATCAATCATCTGCACTCTGAAGTGAGCAAGACTAAATAATCAACTTCTCCTGTTTTGTGAGTAGGTCAGTTTGAGGCATCCAATGGCAGGCAAGACCCCGCTGGCCTGGTTCAGACTCTGCAGCAAGAGTTCTCACTGGTCAACCTGCAGATCCGCAACGTCAACGTGGAGGTCAGGACCCTCTGCTTGTATACGTTCTGTAGAACAGTTAACACAAATGATGAACACTTCCTTGGGCAAGTTTTCTAATTTGCATGTTCATATCTTATTCATAAACCCTGGCTTTTGAAAGAGAAACCTGACTCCGTCATTTCAGATAGCTCCACCAGCAGATTTGTGTAATCAGTATTGAAAAAGCATAACAATGAAAAAAAATTTGTGCGTGTGTAGATGGATGCCGTGAACCGCACCTGCTTTGTTTCCGCCCACTGTGGAGCGAATCAGGTCAGGCTGGTGGTGAAGTTTCCCACACAGTATCCAAACAACGCTGCACCGTCTTTCCAGTTCGTTCCTCCAACAACCATCTCATCCTCCATGAAGACCAAGATCCAGAAGGTACCACTGGGTTAACTACTTTATAAAACCACGGTTCATTAAAGGATCTAGTAAGCTTCCGATTAGTTCTTAGAGACAAGAAATGTAATCCATACATGAGCTTACTGTATACGGTATAATAATAATAATAATAATAATAATTCAAAGCATTTCAGAGTCTCAGTGGTCTAACAATAAAAATAATGATCTGAACAATTAAAGCTAGACGGCCTTTCGATTTCATAAAATCATTGAAATTTAGTTCGCTCTGAAATGTGCTCATTCTGATATACATGTTATTTACCAGCTGGGAGGTCCGTATCGTGAAATACTGTGGCCGAGGTCACGGTATTTCACCATACGGACCAGCCTTAAGCTGGTAAGTAATATATTTTTTTCTTTACCAAATTCTAACAGAAAACGAGAGCGCCCGAAAGGGAAAACCGAGCCGAGCCGCCATTTTGAATCCTCATTCACGGCTGTAATGCAAATTGCTTCCTCCTCGGTATACAAGTGCACTTCTATGGCAGGAAAAAAACTAGATTTTGCTCCCTATGTAGTCCCCTATTTATACAAAATTGAGTCATTCAGGATTCAGCCATGTTTTTGCTCGGCGTGAGCAACAGTTACAGGTTTTTAGCTTTCTCCTGAAATGTTTTCTTTTATTTCTTCTTCCTCAGGGTAGTAAAACTCGCTTTTGCTGTGAACACTGTCGTTATCGCTATCCGTGCTGTAAAATTAATGCTGTTCTCCTGAGAAATGCTGGCAAAGATTTACAAGATTTTTGATAATCTTTATAAATAAATCTTATTTAAAAAAAAAATGTTGACAAATTCTACTATGTTTGTTGTGAACGAGCGAGTCACCAGCGGTCCGTAACCGGGGTCCGTATCGTAGGATACGGACCGGCTCGCCAGCCAATCACCGCACAGGATTTGATGGAAACCAGACCGCGAAAAAAATAACTGTTTATTTCTGTAATATCTCACAAAATATTCTGTGGCTGGGAAGTTATTTAATTTGAGGGGATTAAAGCAAATAATGTACATGAAATCACTCGCTTTGCGCAGTCAGGCAGACAGAGGAAGTCCATCCCTGTGTCTGAAATCACTCACTTGTTCACTACTCCCTTTTACAGGGAATTACTGTATAGAGGACTATCTAGTGAGCTCATTGGTAAAATGAAAAACCGCTTTCGGACACTAGTCCATCACGCTGGTATTTACATCATTACTGGCTGGTGGGTTTCAAAATAATACATACACTACCGTTCAAAAGTTTGGGGTCACCCAGACAATTTTGTGTTTTCCATGAAAAGTCACACTTTTTTTTATTTACCACCATAAGTTGTAAAATGAATAGAAAATGTAGTCAAGATGTTTTTCTGGCCATTTTGAGCATTTAATCGACCCCACAAATGTGATGCTCCACAAACTCAATCTGCTCAAAGGAAGGTCAGTTTTATAGCTTCTCTAAAGAGCTCAACTGTTTTCAGCTGTGCTAACATGATTGTACAAGGGTTTTCTAATCATCCATTAGCCTTCTGAGGCAATGAGCAAACACATTGTACCATTAGAACACTGGAGTGAGAGTTGCTGGAAATGGGCCTCTATACACCTATGTAGATATTGCACCAAAAACCAGACATTTGCAGCTAGAATAGTCATTTACCACATTAGCAATGTATAGAGTGGATTTCTGATTAGTTTAAAGTGATCTTCATTGAAAAGAACAGTGCTTTTCTTTCAAAAATAAATAAGGACATTTCAAAGTGACCCCAAACTTTTGAACAGTAGTGTACATGCGTGTGTTTTTGTGATAAATCCATAATATTATACTGAGCGCATTTCCCACATTAATCAATACAAAGTTCCTGCATCTTCCAGTTCTTTTAAATCAAGGCTGAATACTTTCCTCTTTGCGGCTGCCTTTTATTAAATCAAATTTGCGACACTTAATTTGATTTCTTTCCGCGCGACCGCAATGCATGATGGGATATATTGCTTGGTTAGTGACCATCAGTTGTACACTACTTTTCGTGATGCCTTGTGGGATACTTTGAGTGCACTATATAGGGTATAAATAATCCTCACGATACATTCGGACAGTGCTACAAAATGGCGTCCTCACTATGTAGTGCCCTACATAGTGAGTACGGAGCGATTTCAGACACTTCATGTACGCATGCGCAGGTTTACCTCCTCCTTCTTCTTCTTTTGGGTTTTACAGCAGCTGGCATCCACAGTGTTGCATGATTTGCCATTTACAAGTTAACCAATTCCATTATTCTCTCACTCAACGAACAGCTGATCACACCGAGGTGCTCGCTGAGCGCCGATATTTATTAGTTTGGTCCTGCGTTTCCTTTCCTTCATATATAACCTAACATCTTTTCTTCTCGCTTTTTTTCCGTTACTGTAGTCGGTCTTTCACATTTCATTCGCACACTCACATCCTCCATTTTTCTCTCCTGTTTCAAATTTGTATCCCACAATGCCTTGAGCAAACAGGGAAAACCCACTATGTGATGGATGTATGATGTAGTATCTTGAATTGGATCATGGTGAAGCAGGAAAAAAAATAGCAGAGAATTTAGGGCCATGTGGCCTTAAATTCATTAGCTGTTCTATTTAAAAAATTGTATCAATTAAATAAAATAAAATTGGAAGTCTGTGATTGGAATTCGGTTGCTTTTGGTCCACGAAACAGAAATAACTGTGTGTTGGGTAAAAATTCTGTTCATCACCGACATCTGAAAAATTTGAAAGGCGGTATATCTTTAATAAATTGTAACCAAAAAAAGCATATGTATATTAGTGTTTGCATGTATTTAAAAAAATTATGAAAACAAATGAATCAAAACGAAGATTAGTATTCAAATTGTAAGAAAGGTTCTAATAATAAAATATGTAAAATATAGATTAAATATTAAAGAAAATATTCTATATTAAATATAGAAAAATAAAAGTTTAACTAAATACCAACTGGCAGCTTTTTTTTTTTTAATGTATTATTCACATTGCCCTTTGTTTGTTTGTTTGTTTGATTTATTTATTTACTTTCTTTCTTTCTGTTCTCCTTTATACACTTGCGTATCACGTTATTGCTCCCAAACTGCCAGGAATATAGTAGTGCTGCATTTTTAAAAATGCAACAAGAATAAGAAGAATTGATTTTCAATAATTTATTTAATGCCTCCAGTATTTTTTAAATATGAAATGAATAACGTAATTTTTTTTAAAACACAGACAGAAATGGAGAAATTTATTATAATTATATAATAAAAAAATACTATTACAACAACCAGGATACCTCAGAAAAGCATAGTGATAATTTATCATATCAGTATTATCATATTTAGTCAAGCCGTGCTGTATATACAGTACTGTGCTAAAGTCTTGGCACCTTTTTCTTTTTTTTCCTTGCAAACCTTGTTATAGATTTCTATTTTATGACTAATACGTTATTGAGTCAAAACATTACAAAAACATTTTAGAGTTCCAAATGTTCATTTTCCAGCACAAAATTAAATGTTATGGGGGAAAAAAATGTTTGTAATATGTCTGAGCCGTATATTCCATAAGAGGGCGCTTTTCAGATTAAAAAAGAAAACATGATGAAGGCTACTGCAAATTTTTTGGTGCAAATTGAAGAAGCGAATGTGACAAAGTGTCCAGAAGAACTGTGGCTGGTTCTGGAAGATGCTCAGTAAAACCTACAGCTCATTTCCACATAAAACTGCACTCACTGGACCTCAGACTACTATTTTTATTTATTTTTTTGAAAGCAAAGGGTCGTCTCACACCAAATATTGACCTTTTGTTTCATTTATTCACTTATTATAGCTTACTGATTCCTGTTTAGAGTAATTTTTTTTTATATGTTGAAACATTTTCATTATTTTTTAGCTATTTTTGCTTTACAGCATTTCTTTACATGTGCCTAAGACTTTTGCACAGTACTGTAAATGTACAGTATGCCATAATAATGCAGTATTGTTTTCTCTTTTTTCTTCATTTTAATCAAAACTGTGTGTGTGTGTGTGTGTGTGTGTGTGTGTGTGTGTGTGTGTGTGTGGTTGCGTTTTTTAAGTTAATAGTAAAAGATGAGTTCTTAAATATCTCAAGAGGATGTGGATTTCTTTTGACTT
The DNA here is from genome assembly GCF_027579695.1 of Neoarius graeffei. Classification (NCBI taxonomy): domain Eukaryota; kingdom Metazoa; phylum Chordata; class Actinopteri; order Siluriformes; family Ariidae; genus Neoarius; species Neoarius graeffei. Next base: position 7,846,978 of record NC_083574.1, read on the forward strand.
TAGGCAATATGCAGATGGTGAAAAATTCAACTAGCATTTGAACAGTGAAATTTGTTCTCATAGCCCTGAAGGAAGTACAACACCTGGCATTTTTTTTTTTTGTATGGAAGATTAATAAATATATGGTATTTAGATGTTTTAAAGACTAATTTTATCATCCTGAACCAAAATTGTAAAGTGCCAAGAGATTCGCAGCCCTCCTTTTTTTTTTTTTTGCGCACAAGTATATCACTTGATAAAATAAATTTGATTTTGGTGTCATCTCGTGTTTGTTTTTTTTCTAGATCTTGACGGACACGTCGCTTCAGAAAGTGAAGAGGAACCAAAACTGCCTGGAGCCGTGTGTGAGGCAGTTGGTGTCCTGCCTCGAGTCAGATGCGGTTAGTGCCTCAACACCAGATAAACGTTAGGGTGGGATTCGGGTTAATAGCAAAATGAAAAATGTACAACCTACACAACTCGCATTATGTAGTTTTAGTCAGGCCGTACAATACATTCGTCCCTGATCTGACATGTGCACTTGTACACTTGTAGGAGGACGGCACTAATCCCCATGGGTTCAGTAACTCTGTGAGCCCTGCTCTTCCTGCCTTTCCTCGTGTCACCAACACTTATGGCTCTTACCAGGACGCAAACATCCCTTTCCCACGTACGTCAGGTGCTCGCTTCTGTGGCACAGGTGAGCCGTGATATGCTTCGTATTTAAACTCCACTATAATTCCAAATATTCTGTCCTCTTTTCTGAAAACTGCATTGTAAGAATCGTACACCACCTCCAGTTTGGAAAGCATACATAATTATATCTTGTGTACCGTATGTGTGTATGTACATGCATGCATATACAGTGGTGCTTGAAAGTTTGTGAACCCTTTAGAATTTTCTATATTTCTGCATAAATATGACCTAAACAACATCAGATTTTCACACAAGTCCTAAAAGTAAATAAAGAGAACCCAGTTAAACAAATGAGACAAAAATATTATACTCGGTCCTTTATTTATTGAGGAAAATGATCCAATATTACATATCTGTGAGTGGCAAAAGTATGTGAACTTCTAGGATTAGCAGTTAATTTGAAGGTGAAATTAGAGTCAGGTGTTTTCAATCAATGGGATGACAATCAGGTGTGAGTGGGCACCCTGTTTTATTTAAAGAACAGGGATCTATCAAAGTCTGATCTTCACAACACATGTTTGTGGAAGTGTATCATGGCACGAACAAAGGAGATTTCTGAGGACCTCAGAAAAAGCGTTGTTGATGCTTGTGAGGCTGGAAAAGGTTACAAAACCATCTCTGAAGAGTTTGGACTCCACCAATCCACAGTCAGACAGATTGTGTACAAATGGAGGAAATTCAAGACCATTGTTACCCTCTCCAGGAGTGGTCGACCAACAAGGATCACTCCGGGAGCAAGGCGTGTAATAGTGGGCGAGGTCACAAAGGACCCCAGGGTAACTTGTAAGCAACTGAAGGCCTCTCTCACATTGGCTAATGTTAATGTTCATGAGTCCACCATCAGAACACTACTGAACAACAATAGTGTACAGGGCAGGGTTGCAAGGAGAAAGCCACTGCTCTCCAAAAAGAGCATTGCTGCTCGTCTGCAGTTTGCTAAAGATCACGTGGACAAGCCAGAAGGCTATTGGAAAAATGTTTTGTGGACGGATGAGACCAAAATAGAACTTTTTGGTTTAAATGAGAAGCGTTATGTTTGGAGAAAGGAAAATGCTGCATTCCAGCATAAGAACCTTATCCCATTTGTGAAACATGGTGGTGGTCGTATCATGGTTTGGGCCTGTTTTGCTGCATCTGGGCCAGGACGGCTTGCCATCATTGATGGAACAACGAATTCTGAATTATACCAGCGAATTCGAGATGAAAATGTCAGGACATCTGTCCATGAACTGAATCTCAAGAGAGGGTGGGTCATGCAGCAAGACAATGACCCTAAGCACACAAGTCGTTCTACCAAAGAATGGTTAAAGAAGAATAAAGTTTGTTTTGGAATTGCACAAGGGGGTCACACCAGATACTGAAAGCAAAGGTTCACATACTTTTGCCACTCACAGATATGTAATATTGGATCATTTTCCTCAATAAATAAATGACCAAGTATAATATTTTTGTCTCATTTGTTTAACTGGGTTCTCTTTATCTACTTTTAGGACTTGTGTGAAAATCTGATGTTTTAGGTCATATTTATGCAGAAATATCGAAAGTTCGTAAGGGTGCAGAAACTTTCAAGCACCATGTATATACACTCACCAGCCACTTTATTAGGAAAACCCATCCATCCACCTGCTGTTTGATGCAGTTCTCTAATCAGCCGATCCCTGGACAGCAGCACAATGCATCAAATTCAGAGCTTCAGTTTTCAGAATGGGAAATATTGTGATCTCCAAGTGTGACTTGCTTTCACTGTGACATGGATGGTTGGTTTGAGCCAGATGGACTGCTGGTTTGAGTGTTTCAGAAACGGCTGATCTCCTGGGGTTTTCACACACAATCAACAGTCTCTCGAGTTTACACAGAATGGTGCGAAAAACAAAAAACAAACACTGAGTGAGTGAGCGACAGTTCTGTGGGCGAAAACAAACGTCTTGTTGATCAGACAGGTTAGAGGGAAATGGACAGATTTGTGGTTTGAGCTTCTTTTTTTTTTGCCAGGTAGGATATAGTAACTCTCATATAATCACTCTTTACAACCGTGGTGAGCAGAAAAGCATCTCAGCATGCAACAGCAGAAAGAACACCACATTGGGTTCCACTCCTGTGAAGGACGGGTATCTTAGAATCAAGAATAAGTTCCTATTAAAGTGGCCGGTGAGTGTATCTTGCAGATACTACTAACGAGACTAACTGGGGCGTGGACAGTTACTGTAGATGTGATTTGGAGCTGCGTTACTGTCCGAGCTGCTGTTGGAGAAAATTCAACACTTCCTAACCAATCAAAATCGAGTTTATTTTTGCTGGAGTATAATTATATATTAATAATTTTTTTTTTCTTCTTCGTGCAGGCTCTCTGGTTTATTTCACTCGCCCCATGTCCATGCATCGCACCGTCCCTCCGACAGAACCTACGCCCAGGTAAACCTTCTCCATCTGCCATTTTCATTCTGTTTATGTTCAAAGAGAACTGAAGGCAAATTTTTATCATCAAAATTCTTTTTATCAAATTTTATTAAATATCGGAATGCATTTTTGATCGCTATTCTTTCACTGCTATAGCAAGTTATGAGTGATTGAAATACGCTATGTCAGGGGTTTTCAAAGTGTGGGAGAGTCAGCCCCCCTTCAGAGAGCAAATAAACAACAGCGCCCCCCCCCTTACAATTTTTGTTGTTGCTATACGTAATGTTCCATTCGAATTTAAAAAAAAAAAAAAGGTTGTTGTACACTTATTTTTTTTTTATTTTACACATTTTAAACATCTGTGCTTTTTAAACCATCTTTTTTACACATTTTAAACATCTCATAGCATCGTTAGCTAGCACCTCTTGGCAGACAACACACTGTGGCAGTGGAGCATCTTCAGATCCAGTCCATGAAAATCCAAACTTTAAATAATCGTGGTCATACTTCCTTCTTTTTTTGCTTGGCCCAGACTCTGTCTCCTAACTCACTGTAGCTTTAGGTACTAAAAATCGATCCATTTTGTCTCTGGGAAAGGCTAGCTGAAGTTCGCTAGCCTGGTTTATTTTTCCTCACGTTGCGCCCCCCTGAAGAACTCTGGCGCCCCCTAGGGGAGGCGCGCCCCACACTTTGAAAAGCCCTGCGCGATGTAATACATCAGTCCATATGTTAAAGCAACGGTCGTAAACGAGATTCGTCAAGACCTGTGCGAGACATCGTAGGACGGAAGCAAAACGTACAGCGGAAATCAAAGCGACCAACATCTGCCAACATCGTCAAAAGACGTGTGCACTAGGGTTATAACTTTTTTACAACCTCTATACCCTGTATCATATTTTGATGAACTTTTGCTAGTAATGAAAGGAATTGACCTTCATTTGGTCATATTTTTTGAAAAAGTCCCCCCGGACTCAAAATGAAGTTTTCGTAAAGCCGACCAACAACCAGAATAATACCTGCAGTCTCCTGCACAGCGTCAAATGAAGGAGCTGACATGCTAGCAGGTGTGCTGGCTTTCAGTCTTTTGGATGGACGTATCGTTTTAATGTCAGCGCATTTTCTAGTGGAGTAGCCCACTTGTCCCCTACTCTTCTGTTGTACCTTGTACAGTTCTTTGTCCTCAGCATTCAGCCGTTCCCCATCCAACTTTGTGACATCAAATACATCATCTAAACATCCATAATCTCCCCGTCTGGTGCATTCGTCAAACACTTGCACCACTTTCTCCGACTTTGCACTTGCTGCTTGATCAGAGATTATTGGAAAGTTCAGTTGTTCAGTCCACAAAAGCTTCACCTCCTTGGAAATTTTCTTCAGTCTATTTTTCCGGCCTTTGATGTCTGGTGCCATGTGTTTAAAGCGGCCAATTATGTCTCTCTTTAGTGGCATTCTTGTTCTGTCCATTAATGGGGTTTGCACTAATGGGATAGGCCCTCTCACCATCGTGGATTTCTTGAAGTCAATCACATTCTTTTTCCAAATCTTCTTGTTCCTCTCAACTTCGCTGTAACTCTTTCTGTGTGACATTCTGAGCCAACCATTCACTATGGAACAGCTTGAACAACACAAACTTCACCAATTCGACATGGTAGTGCATAGGGGTGGGTATTGCCAAGGACCTCACGATACAATACGATACGCATCACGATACTTGAGTCACGATACGATACTGCGATATATTGCGATATTCTGCATAGTTCACTGAAAAATGTAAACGCATTATGCATCTTAAAATCCGAGTTGTATGTACATCAGATGATGGTGATAATTCATGGGACAAACTGAGTCAAAACAATGTAATTCTAATTATCCATGCCATTTTATTGTAACTATACAAGCGCAAGTTACAACATATTTGCAGGAACAACACACTGTCTGAAACACATTGAAAAGTGCAGTGTGCATCTTACTGGCGGTTCAGACTGAAGTCGCATATGAAAAGAGCGGATAGGAATCGGAATTAGGACCACATATCCAAACAGCCTGGGTCGGATTTGAAAAAATCGGATCTGTGTCGTTCATATTGTCAATAAAAGATCGGATACAGGTCACATATGGGCGAAAAGATCGGATTTGAGTCACTTCAGCCTGCAGTGTGAACGTAGCCTTTGTCTCCCTGAGCACAATTATGAAACAAAGTGCAGTGTGGGTCAGTGTCCACACACTGAAACTGAATTGAAACCTCAGTGAATCATGTTTCTTCTGAACTTTGAGTAAATACTCAAAATAAAATGCAGTGTCTCACACACACTAAAATTGAAAATGCAAAATAAAGTGCAGCTTCTTGCCTTTGGTCTTAAATGACAAAATTAAGTTCACAGTTACAGTAAGTCACACATCACTGAAGTAGACGGGAGGACTTTGGCGCTATCCAGTGTAATTTGCTTCGGGTCGGGTTTCGGTGGCTCCGGCTGAGCTAATATGTTGGGGTGGTGTCGTGCTAAGTAAGTTCGCAAGTTTGTTGTGTTACCTGAATATCTAATTGGAGCGAAACAGGTTTTGCAGAGTGCATACTCTTTGTCCAGCTCACTGTTTTGTTTTGTTTTTTTTTCTCCTTTCCTTTGGAATCCAAAGTGCCTCCAAACATCTGCCTTAAAGTTCGGCAGCGTCTCTAGGTTTACATTAACAGCCATGCTTGCTTGTTTTTTTTTTTCCTCACTGCAACCACCGGGAAAAAAAAGAGAAGACGAAGAGTGCCTTGCAGTGAGGTAGCGGCACAGCGACACCTTGCGGAGCGGAGGTGCGGAAGTCGTACTGGATTTACAACCCGTCTGAAACATGATTTATTATTTGAAAAAATATCGATATTCAAATTGAGTATCGATATTGAATCGGAAGACAAAGTATCGCGATATATCGCCGTATCGATAATTTTGCCCACCCCTAGTAGTGCATGTATGAAAGTGAGAACAGAAACTGAAACTCCGGAATTCTGGGATGGCTTTAGGCCTACAACATATCACTAGTTGAACAAAACAGATTTCCCCAACTCTACATGGCTTATACAGTGAAAGTGAAACTGAAACTCCAGGATTCTGGGAAAGCTGTAGGCTACAATATATCACTACTAAATGAGACCGATTTCCCCAAATTTACATGGCTTATAAAGTGAAAGCAAGAATAGAAACTGAAACTCCAGTATATTATGATGGCAGTACAACACATCATTGATCCATTTTCAGTCAAATTGACTTGTAATGGCCCTTGTGATAACTTAGCACGGTTTCGCATTTCATATCATTGGCTGTAATGTGCATTTAATACTTTTTTTTGTTTCGGGGGGACTTTTTTAAAAGAGTGTTGAAAATGGAGTTTGGTTTCTTCAATTATACCAAAAAGTTCATCCAATCATGATGCAGGACTTTGGTTTTGGAAAAAAAGTTCAAAAAGTTATAACCCTAGTGCGAGCCCTCTTTTGAATGCTGATGTAATCAAACTGGAAGTTGTTTGTTTTGATAGCAATCAGGAAAGTTTGCAAAAAGTAGGCAGTAATCATCATTTAAACTCGTTTTTGTGCAATACTTCGTTTGGAAAACAGTTTTCAAAACGGCGGCGCCGACACTTCACGTTTCACACAAGTCTCGTGAAGATCGCGCGGATAAGCGACGCCTGCCGTGGACCGAACGAACTAAATTCAACACGGCTAAAAACGGAACAGGCCGATAAGTATAATATTTAATTGCAATTAGTTGCCAATACGAATCATGATATAAGGTTACTCAAAGTGAAAACGTAATTGAATAACGTGTTAATTAAGAAATAAAGCAAACTCGAGTTCTCCTTTAATAATATAGTCTAACAAATGCGCATGTCTTTTTCAGATCTCTCTCAGCGCTGTCTGCGTACCACAGTGGCCTTATGACCCCGATGAAGATGCGAAGCGAGTCTCAGTCCACGCTGCGGCTGTACAGCGGGAGTCCGACACGCAGCGATAAAGAGCAAGTGTCCATCTCGTCCTTCTACTACAAGGAACGGGTGAGACGGGACGCAGAGATACCTCAGGGAAAATGATGATAATAATAATAGAGATGCTTTGTTGGGAATATCTGAGAGGGTTTATTCTTGAAGATACAGTCGGAGGAAAATGTTTGTACACCCTTTGGAATTTTTTACATTTCTGCCTAAATTGGTCATAAAACATGATCTGAACTCTCCAGCAATCTTAAGAATGAACAAACGGTGTCTGCTTGAACTAAAACCACCCAAACATTTGCGTTTTATCATATTTTTATTGACCATAAGATGGAATTATTCACAGGATAGGGAGGCATAAGTAAGTACACGCTTTGATTTAGTAGCTGGTTGACCCTCCTCTGGCTGCAATAACTTCAACCAGACGTTTCCTGTAGCTGCAGACTCGACGGGCACAACGATCAGGAGAAATCTTGCACCATTCCTCTTTGCAAAACTGTTGCAATTCAGCAAGATTCCTGGGATGCCTGGAATGGATGGCTTTCTTGAGGTCATGCCACAACATCTCGATTGGATTGAGGTCGGGGCTTTGACTGGGCCATTCCAGAACGTGAATTTTGTTCTTCTGAAACCATTCTAATGTCGACCTACTTCTGTGTTTAGGGTCATTGTCCTGTTGAAGGACCCATCCTCTCTTGAGTTTCAACTTGTTGACAGATTGCCTCAGGTTTTTCTGCAAAATATCTTGATATACTTGAGAATTCATTTTCCCATTGATTATAGCCAGTTGTCCAGGCCCAGAGGCAGCAAAGCAGCCCCACACCATGATGCTACCGCCGCCATACTTGACGGTGGGCATGAGGTTTTGCTGATGGTGTGCTGTACCAACTTTCCTCCACACATGATGTGGTGTGTTCCCCCCAAACAATTCAACTTTGGACCACAATATGTTTTTCCAGTGGCACTGAGGAGCATCCAAATGCTTTTTCGCAAACTCCAAACGAGCAGAAATGTTCTTTCTGGACAGCAATGGCTTCCTCCGTGGCCTTCTCCCATGAATCCCATTCTTGTTCAGTGTCTTTCTTATAGTAGATGTGTCCACAGAGATGTCTGCATGTTTCAGTGATTTCCTCAAGTCTTCAGCGGACACTCTTGGATTCTTTTTTTACCTCATTGATGATGACTCGCAGTGCCTTTGGAGTGATCTTCGCAGGGCGGCCACTCCTTGGCAGAGTAACAACCGTTCCAAATTGTCTCCATTTATACACAATTTTTCTAATTGTAGACACATGAACACCAAGGGTCTTAGAGATGGTTTTGGAACCCTTTTTAGCTTTATACAAATCAATTATTTTGTGTCTTAAGTCTTCAGACAGCTCCTTTGAGCGAGGCATGATGCACAGAACATGCCTCTCATCAAAACACACCTTTTAACTGGTTTTCCAGTGGGGTGGGTAGCTTACGACACACCTCAGTGATTGGACATCAGGTTGGCTCACACCTGAGTCAAATTGTTTAAAGTAGTTCTAGAATTTTAGAACCCACTATTGATGAAAATGTAGTATAAGGGTATATATTCAGTGTATGCAAATTAAAAATAAAAAATTTCCCCATCAAAGGGGTGTATTTGAGCGACAAAACCGAGCTTCCGGGAAGCATTTCCTGGAAATCCCAGTCGGGAGTCACGTGACCGATGATGTAGTAAATTGACCAGGATGGCAGCATCCAGTATAAACACAAGCGAAATGAGTGAACCAGACAGCGATTATTCAGACGAAATTGCGTCTGAAGACGAAAGTGAATCGTGTTCCAGTCGAGGTGAGTCGATACACAACATTTTTTCTACTAAATCAGAGGTCTGGGCCGAAATGTGCGTCGTGATCGGCAGTATATTTGGGGCGAACCGATGGCGTTCAAGCGGCCTTTCCAACAACACGGAAATGACTGCAGCTGTCAAAGTCTGCTTTGTGTGCGTTCGGAGCTTGGGGAGAAGAAAAATGCGGGCCTGAATGGGGACAGTCACGGCTGTATCGTAGAAGTGCAAAGCAGGAACTCGTCCAGGGATCGTCTAGTTCTTGTTTAGTTAAAGAACCCTTTAATTGTCCTAAAGGTTCGGGAAGCTCGTTCAAAGCGCGCCTCAAGATTCTCCCATGGACTATAAAAACCACTTTTTCCCTTTACACTCACCAGCATAAATATGTGCACTAGCCTTCAACTAGCACCAGTCTGCCCTCGTCCGCTTTACTTGCCGGTTCCACTCAGCGAGATCGTATCCATTATTCTTATCAGGATCAGGGAACTGATGCAGAGATACTCCGTCTTTGTTGGGTTTAGAACAGCTGTACGCGACACGCTTTTTTACCATTCTTTAAATTCGTTTCTTAAGACAAGGATTTTTTAAGATGTTACGTTGACAGTTTCGGCGATAAACTTCCGCCTTCTTCAAAACAGTCACCAGATGTCGAGTGGTGACGTGCCTTATCAGCTGATGTTACTCTAAGGAGGCGTTAACGTCTTTTTTTTGTCTTTTTTTGAAATTGGGCGGGACGTTCACGCCTCCTTAGAGTAACATCAGCTGATAAGGCACGTCACCACTCGACATCTGGTGACTGTTTTGAAGAAGGCGGAAGTTTATCGCCGAAACTGTCAAGGTAACATCTTAAAAAAATCCTTGTCTTAAGAAACGAATTTAAAGAATAGTTTCAATAGGTAGACATAATGAACTTTCACTACACACTTTTTTACCATCGTATACAGTGGAAATAATCCGTAGATCCGCGAATTGTCACTCACAGTCGCAGTATGTACAGGCAGTGAGCTGTCTAGCTTGTCAATTTACTACGTCATCGGTCACGTGATCGCGGCGCGATGTTTTGCTCGTGGGCTATCGCAGAAAATCCTCTATAAAATCATTATGGATAAACATTTTTTAGTGATTTTTTTTTTTTTTGTAATATACTACAAATATTAGTATTCATCATTACATGCAAAGGCGATTTTCAAATTCTAAAACTACTTTAAAGTGCCATTCCACCATTGGATGTATTCTTTGGCATAAAATACACTATATTTTATGACAACATGACTAGACAGAGAAATCTTTTAGCTTCAAAATGATATATCAAACATAATTTTTTGACAACGACAAGTATATTAATTTTGCGACCCAAGTCACCTACCCTTTTAATTTCCGCACGGTAGTGAAACGTGATGTCATCGGCAGGTTCCCCTTCTTGTGTACGACGTGGCACAGATTATCAGCAATGGCGGATAGAACGCGATTTCCACTTGTCGATTGCTGTGCCGATATTCACCATCGACCGTCTCCTTTGGGCATCACTTGCTATTTTCCTTCGCTTCTTTTCCGAAGCTGACAATCACGTTCTATCCGCCATTGCTGATAATCTGTGCCACGTCACACGTGACGTGGTACACAAGAAGGGGAACCTGCCGATGACATCACGTTTCACTACCGCGCGGAAATTAAAAGGGTAGGTGACTTTGGTCACGAAATTAATATACTTGTCGTTGTCAAAAAATTATGTTTGATATATCATTTTGAAGCTAAAAGATTTCTCTGTCTAGTTATGTTGTCATAAAATATATTGTATTTTATGCCAAAAAATACATCCAATGGTGGAATGGCACTTGAATCATCTAATTCAGGGGTCACTAAACTACGGCCCGCGGGCCAACTCCGGCCCCCCAGCCCCCCACCACTTGAACCAGCCCTATGAGGCAATCTCCAAAAGTGGTCATGGCCTATTTTTTTTAAATTGCTTTTTGGCAAATAACATGTCTGCAGCTTGTATTTTGTTGATTTTATCAATTAAAATTGATATTTAGTTATAAAATGAACTATTCACATTTTCCGAATTTTCGTCATATGCTCGCGATCAAGCAGTGACAGGCAGCGCACGCGCAGAGAACTGTCAGTGTTCAGGACAGCAAAATGGCGAGCGGTAAGCGAAAAGCTGACAGAGAGTGCAGAGTTTTTAAAGAACAGTGGACCACCGATTATTTTTTCGTTCAGTGTAAGGACCGTGCAGTTTGTCTTGTATGTAAAGAAAGTATGTCGGTTTTCAAAGAATATAATCTGCATCGTCACTACGAAACCTGCCACAAAGAGTATGCTAGTTTGCGAGGGCAAACAAGAGAAGACAGGATTCGGAGGATGAAATGCGGACTGGCTGCACAACAGAATGTATTCCTTCGCCAAACCCAGATCAACCAGGCTGCTGTCCGAGCTAGCTATAAGGTAGCTCACCTACTAGCTACCCATGGAAAGCCGTTTACTGACGGGGACTTTGTTAAAGTATGCATGCTTGCTGTGGCCGAGGAGGCGTGTCCCGACAAGAAGGATGCGCTCAACGCGGTGAGTCTCTCCGCACCTGCTATGACCAGGCGAACCGAAGATTTGGGGGACAACGTGTATGACCAGCTGAATGAGAGAGCGTCAGAATTCGAGTTTTTTGCTTTGGCCATGGATGAGAGCAATGACGTGCAGGACACAGCACAACTGCTGTGATCTATTGCTCATATTATTATAATTTCACTGTTTTTTTAAGTGTATTTATTTTATAGGCCTATTTATTTGACCTTTATTAAGTGCTGCACACAATTATTATTAATAATATCAACAGGCCTACCTACAATTTATAATTTTCCACTCACCTTTGCCAGTGTCAATCACCTCAACTAGGCAGATGTTTCTTACCTTGACAGCTTTGATGTTATTTTTATTAGAAAATAAATAAATGGAACATCTGTGGTATTTCAAATTAAAACAAAGTGTGAAGACTCGATTACTACTTTTGCAAACCACTAGTAAAGATAAACAAATATGTGCCAGGAATCAAGTGTTGATACAGTGGTGGGGATATAGTAGTGTGGATAGAGTAGTGGGGATGGCTGTGCCAGGCTAGTAATCTCTACGACACAATGAGGCCTGCTGGTGGTCATATTTGTCTGGGTCATACAATTCTATGTGATATAGCTGACTCGACCCCGGCCCCCCATCACAGTCAGGAACGACAATGTGGCCCCCAGAGAAAAAAAGTTTGGTGACCCCTGATCTAATTAGTCTAATTCGCTCTTGGATGAGCCTTAGCTAAAGGTGTGCTTACTTATGCCTCCCTATCCTGTGAATAATTCCATCTTATGGTCAATAAAAATATGATAAAATGCAAATGTTTGGGTGGTTTTAGTTCAAGCAGACACTGTTTGTTCATTCTTAAGATTGCTGGAGAGTTCAGATGATGTTTTATGACCAATTTAGGCAGAAATGTAAAAAATTCCAAAGGGTGTACAAACATATTTTTCTCCGACTGTATCTGGCAACATGGCATCTGAGGAACATGTTCTGTATAATCAGAAATGATTGGCTTGGCTGGGCCGCACTTTGAGAGACCAGTGCGGAGAGTGATTGTGACGATGATTGTGTTTTTCAACTTAATCTCCGTCTCCTGCGTGTGAAGTGTCGCTCCTCAGATGCTGTGTTGTCATCACTGTCATATCCTTAATAATAAACGCTCCCGTTTATTAACCTCGAGATGAGGTTACGTTAGCGAGTTCTATGTGCTAGTTGATGTTTTTTGTTTGTTTCTTGCCGTAGCCTCGTGTTGTGTGTTCACTCATGGTTTGTTTTCTGTACTGTATCCTTCTTCTTTTCTTTGTTTTTATTCCCTTTGTGTTTCGATGGACTGTCCCCCCCCTTTTACACACGTCGCTGTGGTCTGTTTTATCCCACACACCAATCAGAAGCCTCTGTCTGTCCATCGCCGCTGGTCTGTACAGACTATTGCTGACTGTCCGGTACTGATCTCCCTCCCTCCCTCCCTCTCTCCGTCCATCCTTCTCTCCCTAACATTGTTCATTCCTTCCGTTTCTCACTCTCTCCGTCTTTTTTTTTTCCCAAATCCACGATCGAGAAAATCCTTCGATCAGGGACGTCCCCTGGTTTCAGTTTTGCTTTCTATCCTTTCTTTGATTTGCTCCTGTAATTTTGCTAGCTCCTTAATCATCTCGGATATCACGCTGATCAGTTCTACGAACTAACATGGACCGAGTGCAAAAGTTTGTGTACCGTTGAGACAAAATGAAGAAGTAGTGTATTCCTGTCTTGTAATCAAGGTAGGATCCAGATCTACTGTAACCCTGACCAGGATAAAGCGCTTACTAAAGAATGAATGAAGATATGGGGACCAATGCGGCATCTTAGAGATTTTTCTTCATTAGCACAAGTTTAAAAAAAAAAAAGTCAGATAGTGTGTGTTACAAGAGTAAAATAAAAATATCAGCGCGTACCTGCATTTCCAAACGTGATACAAATATTGGCTCAAAATGTTCACTCTGTACTTTTTATTCTCCATATTTTCCCTCATCTTCTCTCTTTCTTTCTTTGTGTGGTCATCGTCAAACTTTTGCACTCTACTCTAATTTAGATTTTTGCATAGAAACCATTAGAGGTCGCTCTCCAGTAGTTGTAGTGCATTAAGATGGAAAAAAGATGCAGTAATATAGCTGTGTGCGCTGAGGAAACGTTTCTAGGCTTAATTATATGAAATTCCAGCTTTTATATACTAGTGCATCTCAAAAAATTAGAATACCATGAAAAAGTTCCTTTTTTCATAATTTAATTCAAAAAGGTCAACTTTCATATATTCTATATTCATTACATGTAAAGTGAAATATTTAAAGCCTTTTTTGTTTTAATTTTGATGATTATGGCTTATAGCTCATGAAAATCAGAAATCCAGTATCTCATATTATTAGAATATTCCCCAAGATCAATCAAAAAAAGGATTTACAATACAGAAATGTCCAACTTCTGAAAAGTATATTCATTTATACACTCAATACTTGGTTTGGGGCTCCTTTACCATGAATTACTGTATCAATGCGGTGTGGCATGGAGGTGATCAGTCCATAGATTCTCTATGGGGTTCAGGTCAGGCAAGTTGGCTGGCCAATCAAACACAGTAATATCATGGTCAGCAAACCATTTGGTAGTAGTTTTGGCACTGTGGGTAGGTGCTAAGTCCTGCTGGAAAAGGAAATCAGCATCTCCAAAAAGCTCGTCAGCAGATGGAAGCATGAAGTGCTCTAAAATCTCCTGGTAGATGGCTGTGTTGACTTTGGACTTGATAAAATACAGTGGACCAACACCAGCAGATGACATGGCACCCCAAATCATCACAGACTGTGGAAACTTCACACTGGGCTTCAAACACCTTGGATTCTGTGCCTCTCCACTCTTCCTCCAGACTCTAGAACCGTGATTTCCAAATTAAATGCAAAATGTACTTTCATCTGAAAAGAGGACTTTGGACCACTAAGCAACAGTCCATTTCTTTCTCTCCTTAGCCCAGATAAGACACTTCTGACATTGTCTCTGGCTCAGGAGTAGCTTGATATTAGGAATGCGAAAATTGTGTCCCCTTTCTTGAAGATGTCTGTTCGTGATGGGTCTTGATACACTGACACCAGCCTCAGTCCACTCCTTGTGAAGCTCTCCCAAGTTCTTGAATCGACTTTTCTTGACAATCCTCTCAAGACTGCGGCCATCCCTGTTGCTTGTGCACCTTTTCCAGCCACCCTTTTCACCAATGACCTTTTGTGGCTTACCCTCCTTGTGGTCATCTTCTGGACAACAGTCAAGTCAGCAGTCTTCCCCATGATTGTGGTTGTGTGTACTGAACTAGACCAAGAGATGCACTGTGTTCATACTGTTTTACTCAAACTCGAAATGAAATATTCTAATATTTTGAGATGGGGGTTTTTTTTGTACTGTATGCCATACTGATTAAAATTAAAATAGAAAAATGCTTGAAACATTTTAGTTTGTGTGTAATGAGTCTATAATATATAACATTTTCACTTTTTCTTAAATAACTGATAGAAAATATTGAACTTTTTCACAATATTCTTATTTTTTGAGATGCACTAGTACATGAGGAGAGTCGGCTGAGAGAAGCCAAGAAGGCAAATTTAAAAAAAAAAAATGCTGAAATACATAACTAAATCCTGATCTAATTTAGTCTTGGAGATAATCTTAGCAGCTAACCCTGATAAATATCAGTACTGGTTGATTAGTGAGGTTTCTGATCATTATGTTTTTGTGAAATGTGCATCAGAAATCACGGCGCTGGAAAGGGAAACGCGAGGGAACAGATTACAGCAACAAAACGATCAAACTAGCTGGGAAAGTGATCATTCAGGAGATTTCCTGTCTCCTTCCTATTCACAAAGCCCTCGGAGAGACCTACGTGTGAGCAGTTTCGTTTCAGAATACTAGTACATTATTGCAGTATTCACATGCAATAAAACCTTGGTTTAAATACTTCCTTTTTTTTTTTTTCCTTTCTCCCCCTCCAGATTGAATATGAATGACATCCAGGATACGTGTCAGAAGAACGCAGCCGCCGCTCTGACGGTGGGACGCAGAGATTTAGCAAAGGTCTGTAACACATTTGGAAGTTGGAGACAGTCCGAGAGATAAAGCTGTCCCTGTGCATTTTCTGACGCGTGGGAAAAAAAAATCAGTTTCTGAATGATAACAGGAACTAACTTCATGGACGTCCTACAGAATTAAACGCGACTATACCGTATATGGATAAAAATTGTCATTCTTGAATACATGGACAAGTATAATAATTGGTAAATCAATTACCGTGGTATAACAGAGTAAAAATGAGAATAACACCTGCTCTTATCGAAAATAATCAGTTTTGGGGAGGAAGCAATAACTCCATTACATCCCACTCGCCTGATATTCTTGGGTTTCACGTGACGTGACTTGACACCTCATTAGTGATTCAAAACTTTAGCTGGTGGTCTCCCAAGCTCTCTTGGCAAAGTGTTTGTATGAAGACGGTGCATTGCTCTCATGAAAAATGCCTGACGCTTGCGTTGTTCGAATCAGTCAAACTGTGAAAGTGATAAGTTTCTTCAGGGTTCCCCATGAACTAATAAAAAGGGTGAACGAACACAGGATTTCACAAAAAGACGTCAAGAAAGGTGGCTTTTCGGTGAACCTCTGACTGAAATCGAAGGGAGCCGAGTCAAAGCACGCTCGAGTTTCACTTGGTGAAAGGTTTGTATTTCCCTCTCAGCTCTGTCCTTAGTGTTTTCCAAGTACTTTTCTTGGTTTGTGTTATTTTACGGTACTTTTTTTTTTTTTTAGTCACAAAGCGTTAAAGTCCCCAGCTGTTTCTTTGTTTCCTCCTCACTCCTTACAAAGTCCATATGCATGAAGGTCGCGACAAAATTCTTCCCCAGCCGTACAGTTACAATGCGCCGTGATCACTTCTTCTCTGTCTTGTTTAACTAAGGCCCTGTCCACACGGCAACGGATTCAGGTGAATCTGATAAAATTGTTTATCGTTTCGGCCTGGCGTCCATACGGCACCGGCGTTTTGGGTGCCCCAAAACGAAATCTTTTGAGAACGGGTTCCAGAGTGGAAAAATCTGGCAACGGCGCCATTGCGAAGTCGTCTGGATGAGTAGAACGGATTTGTTTACGATGACGTCACAACCACATGACTGTCAGTGCTTCACGCCGGGTAGAAGTGTAACGAACTCGATGCGAGTTGTCAACAAATCCTATAACTTGGTTCATGAAACGCGCTTACAAAATATTTTCACTTTGAATATTTATTGTGTAATGGTGCAAAGTGAGAGAGAGAGTGTGAGAGAATAGCCCTTAGGGCAGAGTCTTTAGTCCAAACACTGCGGAAGTACTGAGTATAACCAAACCACGCACCGTCCGTGTGCTTTCCAAAAACAATCCCGCCAGCAAAAATAGGGGAAAAAAAAAGGAGCGATCTCACCTCTTCAGATGTTGGTTTAAGTCCGACAATACATTCCTCAAAAAGGGCGTAGAAGAAGAAAGTAATCCATCAATGTGTAGCATTCAATTTATTCCGGACCATTAAAGAATTCTGGAGGATATCAGAATGTTGGCGTACCAGCTTCCATCTACCCCCATTCATTCCTCTTTCCACGTCTTTCGTTTTACGCTACTGATTAATAATCAAAACTTTGTGGCTGATGCTACAGAAGAAGGGGTTTATGCGCATGCGTCTACTTCTGTTGTTCTGGTGTCTCCGATGGGACCGTCTTACAGCGCACGTAGTGGTGTGGCATGTGTATTGCATCGTTTTCAGCAAGCGTTGCGTTGCCATATGAACCTGATATTTTACTGATCCGTTGCGCATGTGGACGCGATATTTAAAAAAAAAAAAATCTTGTTGCCGTTGTCGTGTGGATGTAGCCTAAGGGTGTATTCAGACCAGGATAGTTCGATAGTTCACTTGCTTTGGTCCGAACCAAATGGTTTTTTTTATTTTTTCATTTTGGTGCGGTTCGCTTTCACACTGTACATTTTAGTAAGCGGAACAAAATCTGTCAACAAAGCCACGCGCCCTGAGGTCGTTCAGCTATTGGTCAGAGATGACACGCGCACAAAGCGTTAAGTTCAAAAGTAGTCATGGAGGCTTTCCGTGCTGTTATTCTTTTTAATGTCATCAAAGCTATATGTTTTTTCCAGTTTTTACTGTTTTTTCACAATTGTGCGATTACTATGCTGTTGTACAAGTAATTTATCAACGACGACGACAAAGGGCAAGGCGGCTGCGGAGGATAGCGCTGATGAGCGCACATCATGTTGTGACAGTTCTGGCTCTTCACGCAATAGATGAATTTCTTTTTTGCATCGCTAGTACCGCCACTTTTTGAAAGAATGTCCCTGATTTTAATGTAGGTCTGACGGAGTTTCTTCACTTTTAGCCGACATTGTTCTGGGGAGCGCGTGAACCCCTTCTCCTTCATTTTCTCACCGAATACAGCAAACACGTCGGCATTTTTGTGTGTTCTCTCCAAAAGCTCAGATATGTGGACATCTGCCCATATATCCATAAGGGTACGCGTTTCTTCCTCGGCCCACGTTTGCCCCCTACTCATTTTTTGTACTCTGTAGTCTAGCCTACCACTGGTCTGAATGACTGAATGACTGTTGTAAGGTTCCCTTGACAACCGAAACAGTGTTTGCACTTTGCTGTGGAGTGTCAAGACTCTGTTTCCCATAATGCTCGACAAACGACGGAAGCTCCCGAGGTACAAAAAAGCAAAACTGTCGGATTAGGTCCGGTCTGCTTTCACACCTCCAAAAGATCCGCACCAGGGTTCCTTTGGTCCGGACCGAGTCCGACCTTGCAGCTCGGTCTCGGTCCGCTTGTTTGGTCCGGACCAGAGTTCGGTGGTTTGTATTCAGACCAACCCAAAAGGTCCGGACCAAGGGAAATTTGGTTCGTTTGGTCCGGACCAAACAACGTAGGTGTGAATACGCCATAAGATCCAGGTCTTTAAAGGGGTTTGTGATG
This sequence comes from Neoarius graeffei, assembly GCF_027579695.1. Lineage (NCBI taxonomy): Eukaryota > Metazoa > Chordata > Actinopteri > Siluriformes > Ariidae > Neoarius > Neoarius graeffei. The sequence continues at coordinate 7,865,403 of NC_083574.1, forward strand.
ATCTTTGTGAATGATTTACCTGAGAGATAAGAGCCTGCACAAGTGAGAATCAAGTGAGCTGTTGTTTCAACTCACAGCGCTTCGTTGTAAAGATGTGAACGGAAAGCTTTAAAAAAAACCATACTTAAACAATCCAGGATTCATTGGGCAGCAACTTGATACCGAGGTCCTTTACCCAGCCACATTACAAAAAAGTTGCAAGCCTCCATACTCTTCCACGCTTTCATCTGTTTTGCGGTGTAGAAGGACGTCTGCAACACCAGATAGTTCGAGATGTCGGGGAACTCGACTGAAGGGTAGTTTTCCAGATCGTATGACACATCTTTCTTTCCCAGACTGTCGGGGTCGATTCCATTGCGCATAGCAATCTTCTGAATATATCTAAAGCGAGCAGCGGCTTCTAGATTACAAGCGTACTCTGATAAGTTATCGCTAGTTGTTTGCACTACGGCAGCCGTTTTGGTTTCTAGACCACCAGCTGTTTTACCAGAAGTGAAATCGCTAGGAAAAGTCACATGACTGAAACCCAAGAATTGATTATTTTCCTTTAACAGTGCTCGCCCAAGTGTTTTATTTCATACTCTGTTCATCAGTGGAAAGAAGCACGGTTGTGAGCAGATATTATTATTTGTATTATTCGTTTTAACTCTTGCATTCAAGGTTTGGGCTTTGGCCTCTGCAGCGACCAGTCTCGACCTGTGTCCTGACTCCGATCCTGACACTGACACTCCCTGGGCGAGACACCCTTTTGGGCGACAGCTGCTCAAGACTTTGTGAGTTTTACACTGTTAATAATAGTAGATATGAAATTAATACTGTCAGACTAAAAAGTTTGTGAACCCCTTGGAATTTTCTATATGTCTAATTCCCGTATAAAACATTGGTCATATCTTCATGCAAGTCACAGTAATGAACAAAGACCGTCTCCTATAACTAAAGATATTCACAGATTTTCAAAGAATGTTTGACCATATTGAATAAATCATTCAAACTGTGAAACTGAAGGTTGGAAAAAGTAAGTGAACCCTCAGCTAATGACTTTTTTTTTTTTAAAGCTCATTGCAGTCAGAATCTAGTAGACCTGGGTTCCGTTTAATGAAACGAGTTCAGAGGTGTGGCCGAGAATTACTTGGATTGATCAAAACCCCTGAAAAGTTTTTTGAGTTTCTTCTTTTGACAAGAAGCATATCCAGATGGGAATAATGCCTCGCACAAAAGAGCTATCTGAAGACCTAAGATCAAGAATTGTTAAGGCTGGAAAGGGTTACAAAGTCATCTCAAAGATTTTAGGTGTTCGTCAGTCTACCGTCAGGCAAGCTATCTATGGTATAGACCCCTTCGCATGTTTGTAAACAAACCGACCGTTGCCAGGATGCACGCGCAGCCTGGACCCAGAAACAATGGCGCTGCCCATAGACCGGCATTATGAACTGTCAGATTATGCAAAACAATTGTCGTTACAAGATCGAGAATGCTACATAAATAAGTTAACTCTAACAAGTGGACATCGCCTACCGGATCCGTATTTAATTAAAGAGTGGACGGACGATGTTAGTAAGTTCCCTGGTATACAACGGCCAGATATATACTCGTACCTTATTGACAAGACTTCAGTGTACACCCACGAAAAACTTCGTGCCTACAAGTCTTTAGACGCATATGATTGTTATGTGCGGGCATGTACAACTTGATTAACAATGGGACATTCATATTCATTTTGTTTTAATCAAATTATGCCAGTGATGTGATGGCAGTGTGGCTTTAGCTACAACAGCAAATACCAACACTAAACAGCAATTTGCAGGAGGGAATGGCATGAAAGGAATGATAGTGTAAAGAGCGCAGCTAAGAGAAATCAGAGCTGCGTAAAAAGCGAGAGGCAGAGAGCAGAAATGAAACTGAACGGGGCGGGAGCTAGGTTAGAGCAGTCAACGTGAGTTGGCATTTAGAGTGAGGGCACACAATTTTACCTTTCCGTCCTTGCTTTAAAATTGTGATTTTCGGCATACACAAATAACGATGGCACAAAATCTGGACTGCTTGAGTCAAGCGAGACCTCTCCAAAAACAAAATTACATGCAAAGCTAAGTTAACATGCTAACAATATTCATTACATTGTGTAACTATGACCCAGCTAATCAGACAAACGTTACCAAAGTATTTTGCTACATCAATAAACGAAGACTAGAAAGAATAAAAAAAGAAAGATTTAATAAATAGCCTGATCTTACCTGTGATGAAGTGGGCGCTGCAAACCCGCGCATTTTTGATAGTGCTTTCATCCCAGTTTACATGTTTGATGGCTTGTAGCCATAGACGTCGGCGAATTATTATTATTATTATTATTATTATTATTTTTTTATTTATTTTTTTTTTGAATGGGTGAGATCCTGCTGGAATTCTGTACATTTTAACCCCATCACTGCTACGATTCTGACACCCGACAACACAACAACTAGGCATTTCTGAGTCTTTTTTGGGTCCAGGCTGCGCGCGCAATTTCCACTTACGTATGAATGACGTTTACTGCGAAGGGGTCTATAAACGGAGACGATTAGGTATCATGGCTACTCTGTCTAGAAGTGGGCGCCCTGCCAAGATGACCCCAAGAACGCAACGCGAAATCTTGATTGAGGTAAAGAAGAACCCTAGAGTGACAGCGAAAGACTTGAAGGTGTCATTAGAACTGGCTGTTCGTGATTTCAGCAATACGCAAAACATTGAACAAGAAAGGAGTCCATGACAGGACACCAAGAAGGAAGCCACTGCTGTCAAAAAAGAACATCGCTGCATGCCTGAGTTTTGCAAAAGAGCACTTGGACACTCCACAATGGTACTGGGAAAATGTTTTGTGGAGTGATGAAACCAAAATTGAACTATTTGGGAGGAACAAACAGAACTCCATTTGGCATAAAAAGGGCACTGCGTATCAACATCAAAACGTCATCCCAACAGTAAAGTGTGGTGGAGGGAACATCATGATTTGGGCCTGCTTTGCTGCGTCAGGGCCTGGACAGCTTGAGGGGAAAATGAATTCCCGAATTTATCAACAAATTCTCCAGGATAATGTGAGGGTGTCTGTCTGTCAACTGAAGCTCTGAAGAGGCTGGGTGATGCAGCAGGACAATGACCCCAAACATCGCAGCAAATCCACAGCGCGATGGTTTCAGAAGAACAAAATCCACCTTTTGGTGTGGCCTAGTCCGAGCCCAGATCGCAATCCTATTGAGATGCTGTGGAATGACTTGAAGACAGCCATGCACAGAAGACAACCCAAGAATATGGAAGAGTTCAGGCAGTTCTGCAGGGAAGAATGGGCTAAAATTCCCCTTGCACGATCTGCAGTTACAGGAAGCGCCTGGTTGAGGTCATTGCTGTCAAAGGAGGGTCAACCAGTTATTAAATCCAAAGGTTCACTTACTTACTTTTTCCACCATTACTGTGATTGTTGAATGCATTTGTATAATAGTCATGAAAAAGTAGAAATGTTTGTGTGTTATTGGCTTCAGCTCATTGTGTACATCAGTACCTGTGACTTGGATGAAGATCATCTCATCTCATTCTCATTATCTGTAGCCGCTTTATCCTTCTACAGGGTCGCAGGCAAGCTGGAGCCTATCCCAGCTGACTACGGGTGAAAGGCGGGTTACACCCTGGACAAGTCGCCAGGTAATCACAGGGCTGACACATAGACACAGACAACCATTCACACTCACATTCACACCTACGCTCAATTTAGAGTCACCAGTTAACCTAACCTGCATGTCTTTGGACTGTGGGGGAAACCGGAGCACCCGGAGGAAACCCACGCGGACACGGGGAGAACATGCAAACTCCACACAGAAAGGCCCTCGCCGGCCACGGGGCTCGAACCCAGGCCTTCTTACTGTGAGGCGACAGCGCTAACCACTACACCACCGTGCCGCCCCTGGATGAAGATCAGATCACTTTTTTTTTTTTTTTTTTAATTTATTATTACCAGTTCATGCAGAAAACCAGATAATTCCAAAGGGTTCACATACTTTGACTGACTGTAAAAGCCCTAGATACTGTAACCATAACAACGCTCTGGTTCTAGCCCTAGATCATTTTTGCTCACTGAGTCAGCCTAACTCGCTGTCTGTTTTACAGTTCTTCCATGAAATCAAGTCGTACATGAGCTGATAGCCGACGAGGAGCATAGCACTGAGTTTGCTATAAGCCGTGTACAATGAGATTGAGTGGAATAACTGTTTTATTTTATCCATATTCACTGGATTTTGAGAAATGCCTCGGTCACAACCGGCCGTACGTGCTCCTACAGCTGGTCTACGTGCAAAAAAACACAAGAAACGCACGGAGGGCGCGCGTGTGACGTGCTGATTTTCGAGCCGTAGACTGGCCGCAGACCGGCCACAGAGGTTCTTTGTCATGTCAAACAAACTCTACGGGTGCTTACGTTTTTTTTTCAGCTTCCAAGACAAACTTACGGCCAACGTGCGTCTTTCTCCACGACCAAAAAAAACGCAGAGATTTGGGAAACGCCAAAAATCGCACGGCCAAAAAAATCGTACGTCCGGTTGTGACCTAGGCTAAACGGAAATTTTTTTTTTTTTTCAAATTCGATCAATAAAAACTTTGTACAAAACATCCGACAAAATCATTTCTGCTTAGAATGTAAACAAACCGACAAAATGACAGGAGCAATTTGTGATAAATTCTTGAAAAATAAAAGATGCGTTCTTACCATCGAATACTTGCATTCCATATTTTGTTGCCCCTTTTGTATTTTTTGGCGTTTTTGTTTTCAAGTAGTTTTTATTTCATCCTTGGTTGATTCAGTAACACGGTCCACCATTTTGTTTTTCTCTCCTCATAGTATCGGTATATGAGCCAATATCCTAGTAGTAGAGTAGCCAATCGGAGCGCACGATTGCTCATATCCAGTGAATTGAATAATTGTCATTCTTCATGAGTTTATTAAACTGATGTGGGGCGGCACGGTGGTGTAGTGGTTAGCACTGTCACCTCACAGCAAGAAGGTCCAGGTTTGAGCCCCGTGTCCGCATGGGTTTCCTCCGGGTGCTCCGGTTTCCTCCACAATCCAAAGACATGCAGGTTAGGTTAACTGGTGACTCTAAATTGACCGTAGGTGTCAATGTGAGCGTGAATTAATGGTTGTTTGTCTCTGTGTCAGCCCTGCGATGACCTGGCGACTTTTTTTTTTTGACGTTCAGGGCTTTCCACAAGCGCCGGCTGCCGGCCATACAGCCGACTGCACAATTAAGTCCAGCCGGCTACTTTAATGACTATTATTTTTGTAGCCCACAGGCTCTAAATATTAATTTTCGGTTTTAATAAAATTCAATGTTTATCTAATGGACTGACAATAATGTCAAACTGAACCGCACTCATTTAAGTTGTGATTCGCGCTGTTTGTACCGATAATAACCACAAATTCCCCGCCGACTTCGTTGATCAAGGGAGAGTAACTCATCGGCGGCCCCGACATGCGGCGTGTGTGTGCGCGCACACATGGCGGAGGCAGTAGTGTGTCAGGGAGGGAACAGAAGCAGAGATGGCGCTTATTTTGTCTCCGGTAAACCAGTCTTCTCTCGTTCAATTACGTGCTGGCATCAAAAGACACCGTTGGTTGTAAATGAACCCAAATTGAGTGGTTGGAGTGTATTTTCATACACAAATGGAGAAATGTTCGCTGAGTGTTTAATTGTGTAGCCCCACTGCAGACCGTTGTCGTTGTTAATTCATAGCATGCTCAGCTGCATGAATGTGTCATGCACCGAAAATAAGAGATTTACAAGCCAGGAACGCCTCATGATGCAATACGCAAGAAAAGAAAGATGATTTACTGCCATTTTACTTTGTATTTGAGTAAAGTGAATAAATAAATGGTCTGTGGAAAATACATTTAATCCTGGGAACTGCGTCCCCCCCCGGCTGGCTACTTATTTGTCATGGCTGGCTAGTATGAGCCTTAGTGGAAAGCCCTGGACGTTTGTCTTTAATGTAGCTTTGAAGGCAGACAATCACGAGAATTTCAGCTGCTCACGTGACGTCACTCCACGCAGCGACATTTTATTTTCAAGTTATATGACTTAGATTTTTGATTCAGCAATCAATTGTGACTTGAGAAAAAGCCCTCGATGTCACTTGGTGCTTTTCTGAAAACTGACAGTTGAGGAAAACAAATTTGACTGCAAACTTGCAGACTCCTTTGACTTGCAGTTAAAATCAAGTTATTGTCAGGGTTTTTTTTTTTTTAAACAAATTTACTTGAATATTTTACAAACCTGCGATATTTCCGAGCACGAAGGCATTGCATATGTTCTCGGACTGTCCGTGAATCCGTCCGGCCGTCTGCATGTCTGCCCGACGTTCTTGTTAACACGATACCTCAAGAAAGAACGAGCACTCGAATGTTTGTCAGATTCAGATGTGAACTAAATATAATTGGATTTTGGAACTGATCCCAACAAGGTCATAGCAAGGTCAAATGTCCTGGAATAGTTTTACTTCTTTCATGTTTGAAGTATATTTTATGGGTATTTCAGAGCCTAATCTAGGGCGCGTAATACGCGTTTTTTATCTGTTTGTCGCACATCCACTTTTTGGGCGCGAGAGTGATATCGCATATCTATTCATTTTGTCGCGCATTTATAAGTAGAGAGCGTGTAGTCGCGTTTTACTGAATCTTGTGCGTATCAATTTGTCAGCACCAGCTAGCAAGCACTGCGGTAAATATAGCGTTGTTTACACACCAATCGCAGAGATGCCTACTAGTACGGATTGGCCGTATTTTTTACGGAAAAGTTACGTAAATACGATGTTACGGCAAACAGTGTTATTCTGTACGGAATTATTATAAAGTCTTAAAAAATTCCAGTGAGTTGTTTTTAAATGTCCAAGCGACTTTTTCAGTCCATGCGTGATTCACGGCTAGGCTATTTATTTTTACGACAACCGCACATGCTGTGTGTGACATGCGCAGATTCCGCACATTTGTTCACGCTATTTTCGATACGGTAGAATGGCCGTGCATTACACCCAGTCAAAAGGGCAATGGATACGCGCACTGCAAACTGTGTAGAACTGACATTAACATCACTCATGGTGGTCGCGATGACCGCACGCGGCATGTCAACTACAAAACAAAACGTATGGAGTATGCTGAAATGGCGAGTCAGGCAGAAAGTAAATCTGGGGGTATCCAGCAGTTTTTTACGAAATCTGTGGATGAAAAGACACGGAACGTGACACGTGCTGAAGCGGTGATGGTTGACCTGTGCTTGGAGTTGAACTTGCCAATTAGTGCCATGAAATGTGAGTTAAACTTATTCAGTTTCTTTTTACATGTCTGATTTTTATTCACTGAAATATCAAACACTGGCTGTACTTCTTTAATTCAAAGTCTTTTCAGTGTTGCAAGTGCAAATGTACATGTAGTATGATCAAAAACAGAATTTTATGATTAGTGCTGTTGGGATTGTGGCAAAAAATTGATCATTCCACTGTTTTAAACACAATTATAAATGTCATTTTATTCAATGTCTCTTCTGAAGCATTATGCTGAAGTATTTATATATTGGGACATTAAGATAACAATGTCGGACTCTCTTTGGCATGAAATAAGACTTTTTTATTTTATTTTATGAGAATCCGTTAACAGGTAGAACGGGGGTGGCCAACCCGCGGCTCGCGAGCCGCATGCGGCTCTTTGCCCGGTGTCATGCGGCTCTTACGTTCATATCAAAGTTTGTGGGGTTTTTTTTGTGTGTGTGTGTGTGTGCGCTTTGCTTGGTTTCAGTATGGTATTTTCGTCAAATGCATCTTCGCTTTGCTTGGGTATGTTACGGTATTTTCAGGTCATGTCAAATGCGCATGTGCGTGAGATACGCTACGTTCACACTGCAAGGCTTAATGCTCAATTCCAATTTTTTTGTGAGGTCGTTCGCATTAACAAATATATGCGACTTGTATGTGATCCTCAGTATGACCGAAAAGCGACCTAAAAGTGTTCCGCATGCGCATTGCAGGATACGACGACGTCACACGCAGTGAGCACGGCCAGTGTTTACGGAAGTAAAACCGCCCGGTTGCGGTATGACCCATCCAATCTAGCTTGAATAGCTGCATCCCCCCAAATGGAAATCAGCTCCCTAACCTCTGCGTCCTTCCATTGAGAAGATTCAGAACCTTCACAGCCCGAAGCGTCCCTCGCATTGATGTCATGCGCAGGGGCGCAGATACGTTTTTTGAACTGGGGGGGACAAAAAACTGGGGGGGGGACAAAGCTGCCAGCAAACCAACCCCAACCCCAATATGCCTGTCAAACTTGTTGTTAGTAACCATAGCAACCAAGCTCGAGCTCGCAACCTGTGCAGTCTGCGCAGCTCAACCAACCGAATATCAGTCTTTGTTTTGTTTTATGTGAGTTGTTGCAACTATGTATACACTGCTGTGCACCTCAATAAACCGAATGGTAATTAGTCTTTTGATTTTTCCGTGAGGTTTGCCTTATGCAAAGAAAGACAGCGTAGACGTTTTTTCCTCCCTATAAGTGGGGGGGGGACCGAACGAGGTGAATTTAAATATGACTCGTCCCACCCTCTATCTGCGCCCGTGATTATGCGCCATGTTGTTGTAACTTTTTTGAGAGACCCGCCGCCTACTTCAGCGCAGAATAGTGACGTTTGTGGCTTGTTGATGACGTGTAAGTCGGATGAATGCGACCTGGCGGTTCAGACTGAAGTCGCATATGAAAAGAGCGGATAGGGATCGGAATTAGGACCACATATCCAAACGGCCTGGGTCGGATTTGAAAAAATCGGATCTGTGTCGTTCATATTGTCAATAAAAGATCGGATACAGGTCACATATGGGCGAAAAGATCGGATTTGAGTCACTTCAGCCTGCAGTGTGAACGTAGCCTTTATCGCTAAGTTTTTGGGCAAGGTGTATCTTGTGTCAAGTAGCCTCTCAAAATGGCAATGAAAAAATGCACAGCAAAACTAAAATATGAAGACTAACATAGGACATTTTTAACAGAGTAGGAGAGTTTATACTTTTTTGTTGAACGTAATGGCAAGCCATTCTGCCTTATATGTCAGTCGTCATTAGCTCATTTCAAAGCTTCCCGCCTCCCTGAATAAGCAAGGAGCCAGATATGCAACACTAATTGAAAACCTGCACGAAAGCTTTGTAACCCTGTTCCGTGATATACAACTGAAAAGGCCACAGATTACGTTCCTCGTCGACCCATTCAATGCGGAGATGGACTGTTTGAAAGCCCTGCTTGTCACAGATGAGGCTGCGGCTGAGTTGGAGATGATCGATCTTCGTGAGGAAGACCAACTGAAACCTGTTTTGAGGGAAGGCACCATTGAGTTTTGGAAAAGTGTGCCATTGGAAAAATACCCGAATGTGAAACGGGCTGCGCTTAAGATACTGTCAATGTTTGGGTCAACATACGTCTGCGAGTCTGTGTTCTCTACCATGAAACACGTGAAGTCAAAGCATCGTTCTGTTCTGACTGAAACCCATGTGAAAGAACTGCTTCGAGTGGCAACGACGGAATACAAGCCAGATTTGAAGAGGATTGTTCAAGGCAAGGAATGTCAGAAGTCCCACTAAGCAACATGCATAGTAAGTGCACACAATATTGATTGCTGTAAATGACTGGCCTGTGGTATTAGTACTGACTGAAGGAGTAAATTTCTCTCATGTTGGCGTGTGACATTTACTATTAATCTGGCTGAGCAGAGGTGCGTGAGCGTGTGCGTCTGTGTGAGAGAGAGAGAGAGAGAGAGAGCGAGGGGGGCGATGTTCATGTGCATGGTGTGGCTTTTTTTTGGTAATGCCATGAGTCCCACTAAGCAGCATGCATAGTAAGTGCACACAATGTTCATTGTTAAAAATGACTGGCCTCAGCCTGTGGTCTTAGTACTGTAGGAGTAAATATGTTGGTGTGTGACATTTACTATTAATCTGGCTGAGCAGAGGGGTGTGTGTGTGTGTGTGAGAGAGAGAGGAAGAGATGGGTGATGTTCGTGTGCCCATGTGTATGATGTGGCTCTTTGCGGTAATACAGTAAAAAATGTGGCTCTTGGTCTCCAACTGGTTGGCCACCCCTGAGGTAGAACATTTTGCCAGGCAATATAATATAATACTTTTGAGGAGTTACATTCAATACCAATGATTGGTAGTCAACCGTAATGTCTGCAAACAGGGAACACTATTGTATTTATAAAAATGTGATATATTGTATGCTCTAGAAATTTGTTGAGTGGGAATTCAGTTGAGATGGCTGCTCGCGTTTTGTTTATTCAATTCACACAAAACAGTTCTTTTTAATAATTTAAATGTTAAACATATTGGTATATACACCTCTTTATAATGGAAATGTGCATAAATTAATGTTACTGAAAGTCATTCCAAAATACTGAAAAATGTTTTCAAGAATACTGAAATTCAAAATTTGGGGTAGGCATCTCTGCAATCGGAAAATATCGGGAAGGACCGAAGTATTCCGAATGGTTTATTTAGCGGGTAAAACAGTTTTGTGAACTATTATATCATTGGTCACTGAACCGGAAGACAGTGTATCTCAACCAATAGTGTGAAGTGTTTTAAAAATACCCAAAAGCACATGGCATATCGTTCTGTCTCATCCAAACTTAACATTCAGAGCCTCCAGGATTTCGCGATTTGCAACATCAACGCAAATTCAACCAATCCCCGCGAATTCAGGGCGGTGTTGCAATTCTATCCAATCACCGCAACTTTCCCGCAAATTTGACCAATCGTTGGCGTCGTCTTGCGGTGACGTCGACAAACTACCTTCCGCCTTACTTCCATGTAGACGTTCAAGAGAAGCAGCATGTGCGCAGTGTTGCCAGATTGGGCGGTTTTAAGTGCATTTTGGCGGGTTTTGAACATATTTAGGCTGGAAAACGTCAGCAGTATCTGGCAACATTGCATGAATCGGCTTAAATTCTGTTACTGAAAGTGTGTTATGTTTACAGTGAAGCACTGTGTGCACTTTATTTTATTTTTACTTAAAAATTAATGGATGCCAGCATTTTTGCCAAAATGGTATTTTATTTTCCATTGTTTAGGCAGCTTCAGCATCATACTGTGAGATTCTGTTCAAATTGTTTTTTTTTTCTTCTATGAAGCCTGAGCCATTTATTTTATTAGTTTATAATTGTTTAATTTAGTCTTCAGGAGAGACTGCCTGCACACAGTACTAGTATTAATAGTTTTTTTTTTTTCTTACATGAAAGCTGGGGCATTTATATTATATTTTAAGGTAACTTCATGTTGTGCTGTGAGGTTCTCTGCACTTTAACTTTTGAACCAACAGGTGCATTTGGATAAGTAAAGCCTATTTTTCTGCATTTTTGTAGTCCTGCTAATCTTACACATTCTACATGATTGCTAGGTTTTTTTTTCATTAATTTGTTTAATTTTTCTTGTTGAAAGTTCAATTTAGTATTATGTTAATGATATTCTAAAAGTAAAGATTAATAAAACTGTTCTGTTTATAGATGTACTCTTGAAAATATCTACCAATGTATTACTTATTTTTCTGTCCCCACTAACTGGAACAAATGAGGGATATTTTTACCCATGTTAATATTTTCTGTCCCCTGTTTCTACAACTAGTGAGGGATCTGTCCCCTATTTTCAAATTCCTAGATTATAGTGGGCCTGTTAAGCATAACAATTATGCACAAAATGAAAAAAACATGAAACTTTCAGGGTTTGTTCTTGAAGGCATAAGCTTTAATTTGAGACGTGGAGGCATTCTCAGTTTGACCTCTGGGGTCAGCTAGAGGTCATTGACCTCCATGATATCACATTTCTATGCATGAAATTAGAAAAGGCTGTATCTTAACATCTAAATGTGATGTAAATGTAAAATAAATGTGTTTTTCCATGTGCCTGGACATGAAAAAATCACATATAATACTGATATTCCTCTTAGGTGTAACTTCAGGGGTCAGGTAGAGGTCATTGACCTTTGAAATTTGAAGTTTCTATGCATGAAATTCTAGACGGGTGTATCTTAGGATCTAAATGTGATAGAAATGTGAAGTTAATGTGTATTTCCTTGTTTCTGACCATGAGAAACCCATTTTTAATACTGGTGTTACTCTTACAGGTCATCTCTGGGGTCAGCTAGAGGTCACTGACCTCCAGCATAATGCATTTCTATGCATAAAATTAGAAACGGGTGTACCTCAGGTTCTAAATGTGATAGAAATGTAAACTAAATTTGTATTTCTATGATTCTGTACATGAGAAACCCATTTTTGATACTGATATCATTCTGAGAGGTCAACATCATGGAGAACAGGCAAGGTTGGGAAACATCCCACATTTTGATAAATCTATATAAAAATCTCATGTGTTTTGGATTGTAAGAAACAATTCCATATGAATATGAACATGACAGAAATATACTTCAACTTGTCAGAAATTATAAACTTTAACTAATCAAAAACTTGAACTACAATCAAAACTCTAAATGCAGTGTAAACAGTTGAACAGGTTCCATAAAGAACATTTTAAAATCACTATAGTATCTACATTTATTCTAAGGGCCTTGACCTTTGGGGATTACAATGTTGGCCTACAAATTGTAACTACAGAACACTGAAAACAGAACACTGGAAAACAGAAACACTGAAAACAGAACACTGGAAAACCACACCCCTTGCCCCACTCTGAACCGCGGGAAAATAATGGGCTACACACAAAACATGAACATGAAAATTCCGTTGAATCTCTACCTCTGCTAGACTGACATATAGTTATTCCTGTGAATTTAGAATTGCCCCATCAATGTCCAACATTAAAATGACTGAAAATTAAACTACAATATACTGTATTCTTCAACTCTAGTGCAAATGAGAGCAAATGCTCCAAAACATTACTCACTTTGAAATTATCAATGGAAATGGGGCAACTGTGTTCAGCTTCTGACATAGTCTGTGACCACTGGAGATGTTTTACTTATCAGAAATGAGTTGTGTCATGTCCAGAAACATGGAATCATATATATTTACTTTACATTTACAGTATTTCACATTTTAATCCAAAGATAGATTGTTTCTAATTTCATGCTTAGAAATGCATTATCGTGGAGGTCACTGACCTCTAGCTGACCTCAGAGGTGACTTATAAAAATGATATCAGTATTAGAAATTAGGTTATCATGGCCAGAAACATGGAAATACACATTTAGTTTACATTTCTGTCACATTTAGAACCTAAGATACACCCGTTTCTAATTTCGTGCATAGATATGCATTACGCTGGAGGTCAGTGACCTCTAGCTGACCCCAGAGATGACCTGTAAGAGTAATACCAGTATTAAAAATGGGTTTCTCATGGTCAGAAACAAGAAAATACACATTAACTTCACATTTCTATCACATTTAGATCCTAAGATACACCCGTCTAGAATGTCATGCATAGAAACTTCAAATTTCAAAGGTCAATGACCTCTACCTGACCCCTGAAGTTACCCCTAAGAGGAATATCAGTATTATATGTGATTTTTTTTCATGCCCAGTAACATGGAAAAACACATTTATTTTATATTTACATCACATTTAGGTGTTAAAATACAGCCTTTTCTAATTTTATGCATAGAAATGTGCCATCATGGAGGTCAATGACCTCTAGCTGACCCCAGAGGTCAAACTGAGAATGCCTCCACGTTTCAAATTAAAGCTTATGCCTTCAAGAACAAACTCTGAAAGTTTCATGCTTTTTTCATTTTGTGCACAATTCTTCTGATAATAAGAGCTTAACAGCCCCACTATTAGGCTCTGTATTTCATGCAGAGAAATTACAAATGGGACTGAATTAATCCAGAGCACAAATCTACGTACGGTTTTTATAAAATTGCGGCACCACAATCCGGTACAGTGCACAAAAGAATACGTGTAATCTTTCTAACGCTTTTTTTTTTTTTAAGTTAATTTGTTTATTTCCAAAGCAGCTCTTCTTCGTTCTGATTGTCATGCGAGTTTAAGGTCCTGAGGCGTGATCACAGTTGTTGGCTCTGTTTCTGTCTGCAGGCTTGAACACTACAGTCAGATGAGTGACGTGCAGACTCTGGCCATGCTGTGCAGTGTGTTCCGGGGTCAGGGCATCCCTCAGGACTATTTCACACTGTACGGCCCACGCAGCTCGGGCTTCACCCTCCAACACTCGCGCTACGTGAGCCCTCTCACCCTTCACTCTATTCCCAAACACACTCTTTATCATACATCTTTTATTTTCCTCTTCAGCAGAGAGAGAGCACTTCATGGATTATACAGAATGTTTACAACAACACTCAAGTCACACATTTTAATTTAAATCCATCCCCCCCAATTATAAAAATTATTCCGGGCGGAGCTACATATAAGTTTGTGATGTCACAAAATGCACTCCATACTTGTGAGCCATTGTCTGATAGTTTACAGAGTGAATGTTATTGACGTCACATCACATACTGAAACCTGGCCTGACGACAGCCTGACCAAATTGTGGTTGTTATGGTAACGGTGTTGTATTTCGCTGCTGAATAAATCGCAGAGGAAATGATGCGGCTCGGGAGGAGGAAACCGGGGATTCCGATTTGCGTATTTATGAATATTCGTAAGTTCAGGTATTTTTAATGAGGATAACGGTGTAGAGATGGTCCTGGGCATGGTTTTTGTTTTTTTTGTTTTTTGTAATTTAATAAATATTTAACAAATTAATATTTTACATATGTTTTGGTTTAACGGTTTTAAAATGACGTGATTAGGGACCTTTTTTTTTTTAACCTTTTGAATATCATGCTCTTTTGGTTATTGAAAAGCATGGCTTATTATTATTATTATTATTATTATTATTATTATTATTATTATTGTCACAGTTATAGCATGATTTTAATTTTTTTATTATTATTTAGTGTTGTAGATATTATAGTGAAATGTTTTGTTTTTTAGCACCCTGGGGAACGAGACTGTAGAAGATTGAAGATGATGCTCTTTCAGAATCTAATTTTACGACAGTAATGAAAAGTAAGTCACTGTCTGTCTGTTCTTTGTTTCTTATTGATTTTTTTTTTTTTCCAGCCCAGCTTCACTTCCAGCTCGGTCACGTCTGGTTCCTGCTCCAGTACCTCCGACTCCATCACCGCTCCGTGGAATATGGGTGAGTGATTCGCTCGCTGCTCTTCCTGACATCACCTGATCCTGCTGATCCACCGAGACACTTCACGTTTGTTCCGTGCAGAACGAGATTAATTTGCCGATTGACGTTGTGTTGACATGTTTCAGTGTGTTGAAAGAAAGTGTACGCTATACACGTAAAAACCTGGTCGGGTTTTTTTTTTTCTTTTTTCCCTCCTCTGAATTTCCTATAATTCTAACACTGTGTAATAAATCCTGGCTGGAAATCCCAGTCCCGGTTTCACAACACGACTCTCGCTGCCAAAACAAAAGCAACATTAATTATCTGAAAAGTTATTGTTTGGTCAGAGTTAGAAATGACTGTTATGGCTCCAGGCCGAACATGAATCTAGAGGTGACGGTGTGTTGTGAAATGATTGCTTGGAGAATCCACTCCGAGCTGTTCATCTCCCTCCTGTGATCTGGAAATGATTGATTTCTGTAGACGTCACGACCAACCAAACAAACATGCCGAGGTGTCAAACTTATGATGTATATAGAGGATATTACACGAAGTTTATTTTCGAGTAGCGAATTGATATATCACAAGTGAAAATATTTTCAACACAGGAAGATAAACTTCATATCTTCGCACCACTCTGGAATGTTCTTGATAAGAATTTTAATTTTGAACCGGTTCGCCATTTTGACAACGCACCTCTAGTCAGCAGGAAAACACTGGGAGTGACGTCATCGGAGTGAAATATCAGGAATTATTTTTCATACGCGACACTTTTTCGATGGAATAAAAACGTGTTCTTTTCCCTTCTAGCATGTTTCATTCATTTGGTTTGATAGCATACAATATTGTTCGCATATCACTTGTGCGACGTGTATTACGTCACTCGACCCAATGGAGAATGAGCGTTGAATATGGTTTACGATATTGCATGGTTGCCAAGACAACATGACGTCACACATCGGAGATGTAAAACTTGTGCATTAGCGAGCGACTGGGACAATTTGTAAACGAACACGGCCGCCAGGTTTGCTTCGTGAAATACGGAAGATTTTGAGAGAATTTTGAAAGAGAAAGACGCGTTGAACACCCGAAAGGAATCTGTATGGATGATATCGGCTGGCTTTTTTTTTTTTCCATGGTATATCAGATATATTCCATTCAGCTATCTGCCAATATTATTTAAACGTCACTCAGATCCGTGATGTATTTCGTATGAAAAATGCAAGTTTTTCAACACGAGAGGATCAACTTCATATCTTCAAGCCAATGTGTTATTTTCTTTTTATTATATCGACACACTGACAAACAAAAAGTCCCCAAATTTGTCAAAAAAAATTCATCGAATTCCCTCATGACTGACATATAGAGATTGATGTCCCGGTTTTGGTTCTCCATGTCCCAGATGGAGCTCGTATGAAAAATGCGAGTGGTGGATTTCCCAGTAAAACACTCGCGTCCATACTGTATTTATATGAAACCACAGTGATGTTTAAATTTTGAAGCTATGAATGTGTTTAAAAAAATGATAATAATAAATGAAAATGCAATATTTCTAGAATACAATCATTAAGACTTTTTCCATCTATATATAATGTCTAAAATTAGTAGTAATGTAAATCATATTTAATATATTTATAATATACAGTATATAATATGAGGAGGAAAAACTGTAATATTTCATGATGGTATAGACCCCTTCGCATGTTTGTAAACAAACCGACCGTTGCCAGGATGCGCACGCAGCCTGGACCCAGAAACAATGGTGCTGCCCATAGACCGGCATTATGAGCTGTCAGATTATGCAAAACAATTGTCGTTACAAGATCGAGAATGCTACATAAATAAGTTAACTCTAACAAGTGGACATCGCCTACCGGATCCGTATTTAATTAAAGAGTGGACGGACGATGTTAGTAAGTTCCCTGGTATACAATGGCCAGATATATACTCGTACCTTATTGACAAGACTTCAGTGTACACCCACGAAAAACTTCGTGCCTACAAGTCTTTAGACGCATATGATTATGTTATGTGCAGACATGTACAACTTGATTAACAATGGGACATTCATATTCATTTTGTTTTAATCAAATTATGCCAGTGATGTGATGGCAATGTGGCTTTAGCTACAACAGCAAATACCAACACTAAACAGCAATTTGCAGGAGGTGATGGCATGAAAGGAATGATAGTGTAAAGAGTGCAGCTAAGAGAAATCAGAGCTGCGTAAAAAGCGAGAGGCAGAGAGCAGAAATGAAACTGAACGGGGCGGGAGCTAGGTTAGAGCAGTCAACGTGAGTTGGCATTTAGAGTGAGGGCACACAATTTTACCTTTCCGTCCTTGCTTTAAAATTGTGATTTTCGGCATACACAAATAATGATGGCACAAAATCTGGACTGCTTGAGTCAAGCGAGACCTCTCCTACAAACAAAATTGCATGCAAAGCTAAGTTAACATGCTAACAATATTCATTACATTGTGTAACTATGACCCAGCTAATCAGACAAACGTTACCAAAGTATTTTGCTACATCAATAAACGAAGACTAGAAAGAATAAAAAAGAAAGATTTAATAAATAGCCTGATCTTACCTGTGATGAAGTGGGCGCTGCAAACCCGCGCAGTTTTGATAGTGCTTTCATCCCAGTTTACACGTTTGATGGCTTGTAGTCATAGACGTCGGCGATTTTTTTTTTTTTTTTTTTTTTTGGAATAGGCGAGATCCTGCTGGAATTCTGTACATTTTAACCCCGTCACTGCTACGATTCTGACACCCGAAAACACAACTAGGCATTTCTGAGTCTTTTTTGGGTCCAGGCTGCGCACGCAATTTCTGCTTACGTATGAATGACGTTTACTGCAAAGGGGTCTATAATGCTATGACAAAAAAAGAATTGCATAATTTTTTTTTAAAGTACAACACCACATTATTATTATTATTATTATTATTAGAACATTGAAACATCTGCCCAAGAAATAGTTTTACTGAGAAGAAAGAAACACACAAATTTGGAGGAAATTGTCTGTTTGTCTCTCTTTATTTGTAAAAGCAGTGTGAAAGTAAAACTTAACCACATCCTCCTTTAACACACGGCTGTTACTCTGATGTGTACAGTTTTGTTGTCGTAGTACTGTAATTTTATGACCCTTTTTTTTTCCCTTGAAATTTTACAACTTTATTCCCAAAGGATTGACTTTTTTTTTAATATAAATCTTGCGACTTGTTTACTTGTTTACCTTTTAATATGTTTAATAAGAATTGATTAATTTTCTCCAACAGCAGCTCTGACAGTCATTCCATCTGTGATACAAATGACAAGTTTATATTAATGCATTTGTTTATACACTAATGTTATTAGAATGGATTCACAGGAACGTCCATATATGGTGGATGAGCGACATAGTCGAAGGGTACCAAGTTATTTGAAGTGTAACTCCAGCTCAGAGCCGAGCTCCACCCACTGTATAATTGTGAAAATTATTAATTAATTTTTTTTATTTTATTTTTTTTAATAGTGTGCTGGGGGAACGGGCTCAGATGGGCGTTGCTCACTGAGTCTCAATCAGCGTATATTTTGAAAATGAGTGCGGTTTCATAGACTTGGGCTCAAGGGGTGGGGACTGGGGGAGGTGAAGGGGCTGCCCACTTCTGATTAGAGGGTGTTGACATCATTTTTTTTTTTTTTAATTAAAATTTCATGACAGATAAAGAAGTACCAAACAATCAACTCGACGTCAGCATCGGCCTTGCAAGGTTCAGGATGATTTTAACCAGTAGGTGGCGTTTTGAGCCATTTTCCACCGACAGAGCGCTGATTTTCATAATAATGGTCGTTTTGTCAACGTTACCAAGAGCTTTGATGTGTTTCATCAGAGTACAGTCATCTACTGGTTTAAAGAAGAACTGAAGGCAATTTTTTTATCAAAATTCTCTCATTTTATTAAATATCGGAACGCGTTTTTGATCTCTCTTTTGTCGCTGCTATAGCAGGTTATGAGTGTTTGAAATGTGCTCTGTAATATATCAATCCAAATGTCAAAGCAATGGCCGTAAACGAGATTTGTCGAGACCTGTACGAGACATCATAGGATGGAAATAAAACGTACAGCGGAAATCAAAGTGAGCAACATCTGCCAACGCTGTCAAAAGACGCGCGCGCCCTCTTTCGAATGCTGAAGCCGGAAGTTTTGTTTGTTTTGATAGCAATCAGGAAAGTTTGAAAAAAGTAGGCAGTAATTGTCATTTAAACTCATTTTTGTGCAATATTTCGTTTGGAAAACAGTTTTCAAAATGACAGCACTGACACCTGGCTGACACTTCTTCACGTTTCGAAGTCTCGAACAAGTCTCGTGAAGATCGCGCGGATAAGCGACGCCTGCCGTGGACCAAACGAACTAAATTCAACACGGCTAAAAACCAAATAGGCCGATAAGTATAATATTTAATTGCAATTAGTTGCCAATACGAGTCATGATATAAGGTGACTAAAACCGAAAACGTAATTGAATAACACGTTAATTAAGAAATAAAGCAAGTTTAAGAATGACTTCAGTTCTCCTTTAAATCATCCCATGGTAGCTGCGGGGTCTTAAACGTCTTAAATTTAATATTCCAAAATTAAGGCCTTAAAAAGTCTTAAATTGCTTTGCCCAAGTCTTAATTTTTTAAACAAAGGTCTTAAATTTACTCATACTATTCTACAATGTGAAAATGTGGGTTTTGTGTAACATCAGTGAATTTCTTGGAGTATGCGCAAAGAAAGAAACAATATTGATACATTTTCGCACCGGCGCAATCGTCGGAGTCCGTGGTGGAGAGGAGACTCCGCGAATTGCAGCATAGGGAAGTGTCGTTTTAATCAGCGGTGGCTTTGAGATGAAAGATATCGTGATTGGGTGAGGGAGGTTCCTGGAAGTGACGTTGAAGCAAGATGCTGTGTTTGTCGAAAGACCTTCAAGTTGTCCACTATAGGTCATTTCGCTTTAGAGTCTCACATGAAGAGCTCAAAGCACATTGCATCTGCCCTCCACCGCCACCAGCCCATCGCTCAGTTCTGCACGGTTCAATCTCCGAATGCACCTGGAGTTGCCACTAGCACCACTGTCGAACGTCAGCAGCATCAGCCAAGCCAGACATCATCGGCAAGGCTAGCAACAACACAAGGGCCGAGCAGTGGCATGATGGGTGTCGGTGGAACCCTGACACTTTGGGCAGAGGTGCTCTGGATTTTAAAAACAATTACGGGACACCACTCGTACAGCTCGAATGAGGGCATAAGCGAACTCTTTAAGGCTATGTTCCCAGTCTCGGAAGTCGCTACAACATTCTCCTGTGGAAAAAACAAAACTTCTTGCATAACAAAATTCAGTCTTGCTTGTCTTGAATGTGAAGATTTGACAAGCAATGCACATAATGACTTAACTTTTATAATAAAAGTATTTTTACTTGAAACATTTGTCATTATTGGGGAATTTGATCTGGTGTTCTACGACCGCATAATGGCTGCGATGTAGGTTTTAATTCTCATTTAAGTGGTCTTAAAAAGGTCTTAAATTTATGGTGGTCAAACCTGGGGAAACCCTGCGTCCTGAACCTTGCACGGCTGATGCTGACGTAGAGTCGACCGTTTGGGACTCGTCTACGTTATCTATACCTTCTGTGGCATGCGTGTCTTGCGACTTTGTCGGCTATTTTACACTTTTTACCGTACCTCTGGGACTATGTTTTTAGCGAAGGGTAAAGAAACTATTTAACCTGTACCAGACTACTTTTCCGACGTATGGAATGTGTCCACGCGTTCCCTGTGTGTTCAGTGCCTGCCATTTCTGTGATGAAATGCTTTCTGACAACTGTTCCTGATAGAACATCTCCCACATCGAGAAATTCATACTTCCTGGAACCAAAATTAAATTATATCAGACTGTTAGAATTCACCGGAATGCCTCAGGAAGGAAAGCTGAATTCATGGAACTGTCAACCATCTGGTGGAATTTGTGAATTCTGAAACTGGCAACCACACGCAAATTATTGAATTGACCTGACGAGTTGTTAAAAGGTCTCTCCTTTGTTCTGGCGCAGCAAAGAGTTTCTATGACTCTTGACTGAATTCATATTCAGGAGGCATTATCTTGAGGATGAAGGTGATTTTTAATTCCTCGCTTTTTTTTTTTTTCAACCAAGTCAAGTGTGTTTACACGCCATGTGCTCGCCTGCACCAGTGCAGCCAGCGTGTCCTCGGACCTTTAAGTTAATTCACTTGTCATTTATCAAGTGAAATGATGTTCGAATCGAGGGAATGTCCGCCATATATTAGGGTTTTTTTTTTGTCTGGTTTGTTTACGTCGCGCATGAGATGAATACAAAGAGAAGTGGTTCATTCACGGTTCATGATCCATTTCTGAATACGCGGTACGGTAAAGTGTAAAATAGCCAGTCTGTCTCTCACACCTCCATTTTTGTCTGGCCCGGAGATGTTCCTGAGCCACTCCTGCCTCACATAGCCACGCCTCCTCCACAGCCCCTTGCAGATTTATTTTTTTTTTTTATATAAAGTATTTTTCAAAATGATGCAGTGGGTAAGGTTCGGCTCAGACCTGCGAGTGAAATTGCACTTTAAATTCCGGGTCAAAACTTTCATGCTGAATGAAAGTATGAATACTGGTTTACCTCTGTCCGTCCATCCGTATCGCCATCCGTCTGTCCGAAACACCCTTTTTCTCAGCAACCACAAATCATAGCCACTTGGTACCAAACTTGCGCTCGGGGTTCTATACCGTGTATACCGTTTTCAGGTCTGTCGCACATCGACTTCCTGTTTACCGACTGAACGTATTGACGAAATCGATAGCGTGGATTTACAAAATTTTCATAACTTTTTTTTTTTTTTTTTTCTCAGCAACTACAAATCACAACTGCTTAATATTTGGTACCAAACTTCAGCTTGGGGTTCTATACCATGTATGCCGT
This sequence comes from Neoarius graeffei, assembly GCF_027579695.1. Classification (NCBI taxonomy): domain Eukaryota; kingdom Metazoa; phylum Chordata; class Actinopteri; order Siluriformes; family Ariidae; genus Neoarius; species Neoarius graeffei. The sequence continues at coordinate 7,887,548 of NC_083574.1, forward strand.
TTTTAGCTCTGTCCCACATCGACTTCCTGTTTATCGACTGAATGTATTTACAAAATCAGTAGTGTGGATTTACAAAATTTTCGTAACTTTTTTTTCTCAGCAACTACAAATCACAACTGCTTGATATTTGGTACCAAACTTCAGCTTGGGGTTCTATACCGTGTATACCGTTTTTTAGCTCTGTCCCACATTGACTTCCTGTTTACCGACTGAACGTATTGACGAAATCGATAGCGTGGATTTACAAAATTTTCGTAACTTTTTTTTCTCAGCAACTACAAATCACAACTGCTTGATATTTGGTACCAAACTTCAGCTTGGGGTTCTATACCGTGTATACCGTTTTTAGCTCTGTCCCACATTGACTTCCTGTTTACCGACTGAACGTATTGACGAAATCGATAGCGTGGATTTACAAAATTTTCATAACTTTTTTTTTTTTTTTTTTCTCAGCAACTACAAATCACAACTGCTTGATATTTGGTACCAAACTTCAGCTTGGGGTTCTATACCGTGTATACCGTTTTTAGCTCTGTTCCACATTGACTTCCTGTTTACCGACTGAATGTATTTACGAAATCGATAGCGTGGATTTACAAAATTTTCGTAACTTTTTTTTTTCTCAGCAACTACAAATCACAACTGCTTGATATTTGGTACCAAACTTCAGCTTGGGGTTCTATACCGTGTATACCGTTTTTAGCTCTGTCCCACATTGACTTCCTGTTTACCGACTGAATGTATTTACGAAACATAGTGTGGATTTTGACGCTATTTCAAGAAGCAAAATGCTATTTCGAAATGACCGTTTACCAGGATGCTGTTTGAAATCCCTGCTCTTTACTTACTTGCTTCAGGGTTCATTATTTGTCGAAGTCAACATTCATATAATAATAAGTGTCCTATTCCTTCGAATGCTTGTGTTCTGATATAAGCGAGAGCGGGCGGGGGGGATACGTAAGTGAACAGTAGCTCACAGTTGATCTTGTTTTCTTTAGCTGGACGCGACACTGAACAAGCTCTACCGTGGGGAGAGTCCTCTCCTGACGACCTCCGCTATGCAAACCAGGCTTACACAGATCCCCGGGAACGAGAGAAAGAGCAACACGACATGAACAAAAGGTCATCACCGTGCTACAACAGTGTTGTTGTTGTTGTTATATGGCTTTATTCTGTCAGTGATTCTCACATGTTCTGTCCTTCCTTTTAATTTCATAGCAGTACAGTTTGGATTGAGAGTTATGTATCATATGTTCATTTTTACAGAAATACATGAAACAGAAAAGTGATTTTAGTCCCTCTCTTCACATCTGTTATTTACACTCGCATCTGTGCTTCGAAATGCCAGATGAGAGTGTGAGATGATAAGAGAGATGATGTAAGTTGCAGTGACTGGAACTAAAAACACCTAAATTTAAAAAAAAAAAAAATCTGTTGATATTGAGTCTTGTGCCCGGCGTACAGTTTCACGGACACGCCCCAAATTTGGTCGGCATGTGGGCCTCTCCAAGATAAACAAATATTGTTTTATTCTATCCACATTCACTGGATATGAGCAATTGTGCGCTCTGATTGGCTACTATGCTATCGGCTCATATACCGTGAGTAGAGAAAAAAAAATGGCGGCGCGTGTTGCTGAACCAACCGAGGATGAAATAAAAACTACTTGAAAACAAAACAAACCCCACACACACACAATTTTTTTTTTTAAAGCAGCAAAACATGGAATAAAAGTATTCAATGGTTAGAATTTTTTTCCCCAAGAATTATTTATTTATTTATTTTTTTCCCACAAATTGTTAGTCATTTCGCCAGTTTGTTTACGTTCTAAGCGGAAATGATTTTGTCGGACGTTTTGTATAAAGTTTTTATTTCTCGAATTTGCAAAAAAATAAAAATGCTCCGTTTCTCAAAATCCAGTGCATGTGGATAGAATAAAACAGTTATTCCACTCAATCTCGTCTTACGTGGCTTAGAGACAACTAGGTGCTATGCGCCTCACCGGCTATCAGCTCATGTACGACTCGATTTCATGGAATAACTGATAAATATACAGGGGGCTGCAAAAGTAGGTATACAGTAAGGATTATTCTCGTATTACCAGTATTCATGGATGCAAACGGCGCGCCTTTTGGCGGATGCTGCCTTTTTCACGGCTGTCTGGGGGACTTGTGTGAATCGTGCAGATCCGATGAGTTTGTTTTTTTGTTTTTTTTTTGGGGGGGGGGGGGGGGGGGGGCGTTGGAGTGTCTGATTATAATTTCATCAAAGTAAATTTTGTATTAAAATTACTAAATAAGCAAATGCCGTTAGTCCATGAAACATAGGAAGTATAAGTATGAGAAGAAAACAGTAAATCAGAAAGCTGCGCACGTAAAGCCAATTACGTAACTTGCGTAACTTACGTTGGACTGATGGAAATCCTTGCGCGTGCAGTGAAGTGCAGCCAATTGGCTTTACGTGCGCAGCTTTCTGATTTACTTTTTTCTTCTCATACTTATACTTCCTATGTTTCATGGACTGTAACGGCATTTGCTTATTTAGTAATTTTAATACAGAATTTACTTTGATGAAATTATAATCAGACACTCCAACGCCTCCCCCCTCACCAAAAAAAAAAAACTCATCGGATCTGCACGATTCACACACATCCCCCAGACAGCCGTGAAAAAGGCGGCATCCGCCAAAAGGCGCGCCATTTGCATCCATGAGTATTATAATAGTGGTGCTAGATTTCATTTAATACTAGAATTCATTAATGAGAATTAATTGAGGGATTAATACGTTTATTAATGTTTGTATAATCAATGAGAACGTTTTGTGCAAACAGTTTGGTTTTCATGACTGTATACCTACTTTTGCAGCCCCGTGTACGTTGTATTAGCCACGCCCAACAGGAAGTGAGGTATTTTGGGGGGTTTTGCACATAGACACACGTTAGATTTTGCCATCCTGCTTCCCAGACAGTCGTCCGATTTGGTTTCCACGAATCCCAGATCATGTCTGTGATTTGATTTAACTTTTGTTTCATGGTCCTTGATTGTCCAGATTATTAGACCCGGCGAACACCTTACAGTACGACGACTTTAAGAAGTGTTACGGAGAGATTCTGCACCGCTGGGGTCTGAAGGAAAAGAGAGCAGAAGTGCTGAAGTTTGTTTCTTGTCCTCCAGAGCCGCACAAGGGGATCGGTGAGTTCATGTTTGTTCGAATGGAGTGGAATCGTGTCACAAATGTCCAACTAAATAACAGGAGTTTGCTTTTCTTTGCTTTCAAAGTCACGTTTGCGCAAACACTGGACTCAAAAGTCCCAGAATGCACTGCAGCGATGCACCACTGAGAGATGATGCTCAGCTGAGCGAGTTAGCGAGCTTTGAGAAGTTAAAGCTTTGGTGTTTTGAGCAGGTGGTGAAAGAGCTGGACGGATTTAAAAAAAAAAAAAGACTAAAGCGCCGCTGCAGCGCTCTGTTTAGGTCGAGATGAAGTGATTCTTAGTGGCAGCATGGCATTGTGGGTAATGTAGGAAACTGAACCAGTGGTCATGATGGAAATTAATATGCAGGACATTTTTCCTGATGCAGATTTTACTCTAGAAATTACGTGACATCATTGACTCCGGATAATATTCCAGTCTTCCGTAAAGTGCTGCCAGTGATGGTGCGGTATCGCTGTGTTTCTCACCTGCAGAGTTCGGCGTGTACTGCTGCTACTGTCGGAGCCAGGCCAGAGGAACTCAGTGCGCCGTGTGCAAGCGCTTCACCTTCCAGTGCGCCATCTGCCACGTGGCTGTCCGCGGCTCGTCCAATTTCTGCCTGAGCTGCGGCCACGGCGGCCACACGAGCCACATGATGGAGTGGTTCCGCTCGCAGGAAGTCTGTCCTACAGGCTGCGGCTGTCACTGTCTCCTCCAGAGCACGTTCTGAATCCTTTACACAGACATGGACATGGCCGAGGTCTCAGGGTGCGTCTCGAACCTCTCAGTACTGTAACACAGCCTCGACTGTTGATTTTTTTTTTTTTTTTAACAGGACTGATACAGACCATGGATTTCTGTGCTGCTCTGAACAGACCTTTTCTAATAGCGGTCTTCGCAGTATGCAAGAAACCACAACGACCTGAGTGACCGTTTACACCAGCCTTATTCAGAAAGATCAATCCGAATAAAGGAAGTGCCGTTTTTGCAGTCCTGGTTCGGTTACACTGCAGGGTTTTATTTCTCCGCAATCTGTGAACACAACCACGTCGAGATGGACTGAATGTGCTGCTGATTGAACCCTCACAGCTGAAAAGCGCCATTTTGTATGATGATGTCTGTCTTTTCATTTGAGAAGAGAATAGTGAAGAACTGTGCTCTTGTGTAAGGGAGTAGTGATAAATGATAAACCAGCACCAACAAAGTTTCTGCCCTGAATGAAGAAATAAATTTGTTTAAAAAGCTGCACCATATCCTGCATTATAGTTAATATTTATTCTCTCTCTCTCCCTCCCTTCCTTTTATTGCCTCTGTCTGTCCCTCTTCTTTCTCTTGCTCTCTGTCTGGCTCTGTCTCTCTTGCTGCCCCTCTGTCTGTCTGTCTCGGTTTCTCTTACTGTTTGTCTGTCTCTCTCGCTGCTTCTCTCTCCCTCTGCCTGTCTCTCTCTCTTGCTGCCTGTCTCTCTTGCGCTCTCTCTCTCTCTCTCTCTCTCTCTCTCTCTCACTTGCTGCTTGTCTGTCTGTCTGTCTCTCTCTCTCTCGTGCTGCCTGTCTCTGTCTCTCTCTCACTTGCTGCCTGCCTGCCTGTCTGTCTGTCTGTCTGTCTCTCTCTCTCTCTGCTTGTCTCTCTCTCTCTCTCATGCTACCTGTGTGTGTGTGTCTCTCTCTTTTGTGCCTCTCTCTGTCTGACTATCTGTTTTATCCTGTGTGCATTACATCACTCTAGTCTACCCAATGGAGAATGAGCGTGCAATATTGTTACAATATTGCACATTGTCAAGACAACATGACGTCACACGTTGGAGACCTAAAACAACTGTGTTAGTGAGCGACAGTGACGATTTGGAAGCAAACATGGCTGCAGGGTTTGCTTTGTTACATGCGGAACATTGTGAGAGTGTTTTGGCTGCCAGGTCGCTCCGGTACAGTGGGGCAAAAAAGTATTTAGTCAGTCACCAATTGTGCAAGTTCTCCCACTTAAAAAGATGAGAGGCCTGTAATTTTCATCATAGGTATACCTCAACTATGAGAGACAGAATGGGGGGAAAGAATCCAGGAAATCACATTGTCTGTCTGATTTTTAAAGAATTTATTTGCAAATTATGGTGGAAAATAAGTATTTGGTCAATAACAAAAGTTCATCTCAATACTTTGTTATATACCCTTTGTTGGCAATGACGGAGGTCAAACGTTTTCTGTAAGTCTTCACAAGGTTTTCACACGCTGTTGCTGGTATTTTGGCCCATTCCTCCATGCAGATCTCCTCTAGAGCAGTGATGTTTTGGGGCTGTCGCTGGGCAACACGGACTTTCAACTCCCTCCAAAGATTTTCTATGGGGTTGAGATCTGGAGACTGGCTAGGCCACTCCAGGACCTTGAAATGCTTCTTACGAAGCCACTCCTTCGTTGCCCGGGCGGTGTGTTTGGGATCATTGTCATGCTGAAAGACCCAGCCACGTTTCATCTTCAATGCCCTTGCTGATGGAAGGAGGTTTTCACTCAAAATCTCACGATACATGGCCCCATTCATTCTTTCCTTTACACGGATCAGTCGTCCTGGTCCCTTTGCAGAAAAACAGCCCCAAAGCACGATGTTTCCACCCCCATGCTTCACAGTAGGTATGGTGTTCTTTGGATGCAACTCAGCATTCTTTCTCCTCCAAACACGACAAGTTGAGTTTTTACCAAAAAGTTCTATTTTGGTTTCATCTGACCATATGACATTCTCCCAATCCTCTTCTGGATCATCCAAATGCTCTCTAGCAAACTTCAGACGGGCCTGGACATGTACTGGCTGAAGCAGGGGGACACGTCTGGCACTGCAGGATTTGAGTCCCTGGCGGCGTAGTGTGTTACTGATGGTAGCCTTTGCTACTTTGGTCCCAGCTCTCTGCAGGTCATTCACTAGGTCCCCCTGTGTGGTTCTGGGATTTTTGCTCACCGTTCTTGTGATCATTTTGACCCCATGGGGTGAGATCTTGCGTGGAGCCCCAGATCGAGGGAGATTATCAGTGGTCTTGTATGTCTTCCATTTTCTAATAATTGCTCCCACAGTTGATTTCTTCACACCAAGCTGCTTACCTATTGCAGATTCAGTCTTCCCAGCCTGGTGCAGGTCTACAATTTTGTTTCTGGTGTCCTTTGACAGCTCTTTGGTCTTGGCCATAGTGGAGTTTGGAGTGTGACTGTTTGAGGTTGTGGACAGGTGTCTTTTATACTGATAACGAGTTCAAACAGGTGCCATTAATACAGGTAACGAGTGGAGGACAGAGGAGCCTCTTAAAGAAGTTGTTACAGGTCTGTGAGAGCCAGAAATCTTGCTTGTTTGTAGGTGACCAAATACTTATTTTACCGAGGAATTTACCAATTAATTCATTAAAAATCCTACAATGTGATTTCCTGGATTCTTTCCCCCCATTCTGTCTCTCATAGTTGAGGTATACCTATGATGAAAATTACAGGCCTCTCTCATCTTTTTAAGTGGGAGAACTTGCACAATTGGTGGCTGACTAAATACTTTGTTGCCCCACTGTATGTGTAGCTGTTGATGTTGATTTTAAAAGTAACTCAGTAAATTACACAGGGAAGATTATTATTATTATTATTATTATTATTTGGCTTGACTGTGCTAGCATTGGTCTTCACTGGAAGGTAACTGGACCGCCGTGCTAACAGCGCCAGGTCACGGGTAAGCTAGCACTTTTCCTTTGAGAATGCTGATGTGAAGAGTTGTGTGTGTGTGTGTGTGTGTGTGTGTGTGTGTATGATTATAATATTGGCTGGCTATTTTTTGTGGTCGATCAGATATATTCCATTCAGCTACTCATCTTTGACTCGTTCAGTATCCTGCTCGCTGAATGGAATATATCTGATATACCACTCAACACCAGCCAATATTATTTCAAGACCTCACTCAGATCCGTGATGTATTTCATAAGCAAAATGCGAATTTTTCATCACGAGAAGATAAACTTCATATCTTCAAGCCAACATGATTGTGATTTTCTTTTTATTATATCGACACATTCACGAACAAAACGTACTCAAATTTATCAAAACAATTAATCGATTTCCTCATGAGTGCCATATAGAGATTTGTCACGGTTTTGTTTCTTCATGTCCCAGATGGAGCTCGGATGAAAACTGAGAGTGGCGTATTTCCCAGTAAAGCGTGTGTGTGTGTGTGTAATACTATTAAATTAATCTTGTATGTTTTTCACTTTGCAAATGACGATCATTACCACACGACACCACAGTTCCCAAATAAAACTATCAGAATTTGCATGAGGTGAAACATAAAGTGATGAAAATCTCAGAGTTGTGTATTTTACTTAAAATACAGGTTTGATGTTTGCGCTGGTCTGTGACTCATTACTGACACCCACTTTCAATTATTCTGTCTGCATGATTAACCCTTTCATTATCATAAGTGTTCAGTCCTGATGTTTTTACAAGAAAAATCAGATCGCCTCCAAATCATTTAAGAGCATTGTTTTTATACAAATTAAATCATAATCGTGGTTTCTTTTGCTCTGTCGAGTGTTTGACATTCTCCGTGCAGAATCAGGGACTGTACAGCTTGACAAACTTCTACACAAAAGGAAAAACGAATAGGATTTTGTATCAGGCCTCTAAGCATCCCCCCCCCCCCCCCCCCCCCCCCCAGTAAACTAAAGATACGTTTCAGCTGAATTGTTTGTACTAAACTTCACAAAATGGGTCAAGAATATTGTTGAAAAATTGTATTTTCTTAATTTTGGTCATTTTATATAAATATTTTAGACCTGAATATAAACAGTTTTGCTTTATAAATACAGCAAATTTTATTTTTTTTTAAATTTCAGATAATATTTAAATCCATTTTTTTACACTTTATTCTACACAAGGACAAGTAATTTTTATTAATGTAAGTGATGTGCAGAAAATGTCAGTTATTATAAATAGAATAAGAATAAGAACTAGAAAAAGCACTCGGAGAGCGCAGACCTCTGCCAAGAATCCTTTAAAAAAAATCCGGGATCCAGACGGTGATCCGGATCACTGCCAAAATTTAATGGATTGTTACTTGTGCCCAGTCACACCTCTGGAAAATATTTCAGAGCAATGTGTTCATAACTTTTTCCGTAATGTTGCTAACAGACAAACCAACAAACAAACAAACCAACGCTACTGAAAACATAACCTCCTTGGCGAGGTAATAAGAAAATATATTATAAAAATTATTTTATAATATTAATATCAGTATCTATATTATCAGTGTCTATATTATTATAATAGTAATATATAGGTACTGATATAAATAAAATAAGAATAAAAATAGCATATATTATAAAAATGTTTAATCAGTGTGTATATATAAGAATATATAATTTACTGTTACTATTTAAATAATAAATATAAAAATGTATTGTTATTACTACTATTAATATTAATTATTTAATTTATAATAAATAATAGATACTGAATAATAGTAATAATACATATAATTTTTAATAATAATAATGCATGAAAATTTTTCCCCCCCAAACCACGGAGTCTCCAAACTGCTCGAAGAGCATGAAGTTAAATATGAAATTGAAAGCCGTCGGTGGTTTTACCCACAAATCCACAAAAGCCAAAGCTGAACTCGAGCGCAGAGTCACTGCAGTTCAGTTCACTGTGGACTGTGAGTCTTTCACACCGAGTGGGTTTTTGTGGTCCGGCTTGTTTCCCCCCCATAAACACCTGAGGCTGAGTGTGTCACAGAGAATGAACGTTAATTATTTTATGTTTTATAAAATAACTATGTCACATCATCCAAGATTGCAATTTTCTCTCAGCAGCTTGTTTCCCCTCCCAAAAAAATCCCAAACTGCTGTAGGTTCGAGATTAGATCTAAAGTGTGGAAGCTACTCTCTAATAATGAGAAGATTTCTCATCAAGTCTGACATAATTGTGATCAAGTCTCATTAAGAGTGGCATAAAAGTGATCCTGTCTCATATTTATGACCAAGCATTGTAACGTGTAATGATTTTTAGATTTATTAGCTTTGCCATAGCCAGGTCTATAGATATACATACATTATGGCTGGGAAACCACTACAGCTTGCACCAATTACAGTGGCCCCATTGTACCAAACCTGCATGTCTTTGACCTGTGGGGGAAACCCACGGGGAGAACATGCAAACTCCACACAGAAAGGCCCCCGCCAGCTGCGAGGTTCGAACCCGGAACCTTCTTGCTGTGAAGTGACAGTGATAACCACCATGCCACCCTAATTACGACTTGGTATATCATTGGGGAAAGGGTTCGCATTCAGCGGCACACTTTTTTTTTTTTTTTTTTTTTTTAAATATGGTCTAAAAAAATGTAACTTGCACTCGGTAAAAATGTGAATTTAATTGCATTTAATCTAAACCTTCAATTAACCTTATATTTCAGATTCAAGTGTCGGTCATAAAAAGAATTTTCCCCGACACCCAATTATTTTTGTTTAGTGACCGAAAGCTACTGAATTCGAGTCACAGACTTCCAATTTTATTAGTTTTTTTTAAACAGAACAATTAATGAATTTAAGGCCATGTGGCCCTAAATTCTCCGCTATTTTTTCCTGCTTCACCATGACCCGATTCAAGATACTACATCATGCATCACATCACGTGGTGGGCTTTCCCTGTTCACGCAAGGCATTGTGGGATACAAATTTGAAACAGGAGAGAAAAATAGAGGACGCGAGTGTGCGAATGAAACGTGAAAGACCGACCCCAGTAACGGAAAGAAAGCGAGAAGAAAAGATGTTACGTTATATAGGAAGGAAAGGAAACGCAGGACCAAACTAATAAATATCGGCGCTCAGCGAGCACCTCGGTGTGATCAGCTGTTCGTTTAGCAACAGGATGATGTCAAAGGTAAACCTGCGCATGCACACACACGGACTTCCTCTGTCTGCTTGACTGCACGAAGCGAGCGATTTCATGCACATTATTTGCAAACTAAATAACTTCCCAGCCACAGAATGGCCTCATATATTGTGAGATATTCCAGAAATAAACATATATCATAATGAGCACATTTCAGACGGAGCTAAATTTCATCGATTTTATGAAATCGAAAGGCCGTCTAGCTTTAAGTGACCTTTTAAGACCAGCCCTTACATTTAGTCATAAATTTAAGTTCTTTTACTGAACTGTTTACATTCATTAAATACACGAGTAACTTTAAGACCCTTTACTGTTTTCTTAAAAGTAGTCGTGACACATTTAAATGTTAAATTTAGTAACTTTGATAACAAAGTGACATCTTAAACGTTCTTTTTAACAGCACTTCATTGACTTTAATTGACTTTCCATGACTTCTTAAAGTTGTACTGTAAGATTTCTTAAAGTTAGAACTAAATATACTGAAATTTAGCATTTTGTAAACTTTTAGGATACTTAAAGAACATCTTAAAGCTGTTCCTTCGTCTTGTGTTTATTAGCAGTGGAATAGAACACACACTTAAGTACAAATTAACTAGCATCCAATCCAGTGATAAAAGTGCAGCAGTTTTCCAACCTTTATTTGTCCACAGTAGAGCTGATTCCCTTCAGGTGTGGGGCAATAAACCCTTCGGAGGAAAGTCCAAATTTTAATTTCGATTTCATTTTAGTGGCTACGGTTCTAAAGTTATCACGCGTTCCCACTGGCTCCTGAGTAACCTGTAATAATGTCTGACATACTGGTGATTAATTCCATGCATTTTCAATGGAGTGGGGTCGAATAATACCCCACAGGCCCTAACCCCCCCCCCTCCGCCGCCACCACCGCCTTTACCCACATTACGACTTCGGTTCTCATAATAATTTGCTCTCTTATAATAATGAAATATCAGAAGGTTTGTCATAACTATGACCTCACTTCTCATAATAATGATTATATTGTCATGATTTTGAGAAAATGTTCTCATCATATAAGTTAATCCTGTATTATGGAATCATAATTATGTTATACTGTACAGTCTCATTACTCTGCCATAGCCTACTACACTTTCAGAAAATAACGTCCTTTATTATACTTTTCGCAGTACAATGGCTTGTCACTGGATGTCCTCATTTTTATCCTTTATCTACTTCTTGGGAACATCTACAGTGCTGAGCGTAAATGAGTACACCCCTTTTGAAAAGTAACATTTTAAACAATATCTCAATGAACACAATCAATTTCCAAAATGTTGACAAGACAAAGTTTAATACAACATCTGTTTAACTTATAACGTGAAAGTAAGGTTAATAATATAACTTAGATTACACATTTTTCAGTTTTACTCAAATTAGGGTGGTGCAAAAATGAGTACACCCCACAACAAAAACTACTACGAACATCTAGTACTTTGTATGGCCTCCATGATTTTTAATGACAGCACCAAGTCTTCTAGGCATGGAATGAACAAATTGGCGACATTTTGCAACATCAATCTTTTTCCATTCTTCAACAACGACCTCTTTTAGTGACTGGATGCTGGATGGAGAGTGATGCTCAACTTGTCTCTTCAGAATTCCCCATAGGTGTTCGATTGGGTTCAGATCAGGAGATGTACTTGGCCACTGAATCACTTTCACCCTGTTCTTCTTCAGAAATCCAACAGTGGCCTTAGACGTGTGTTTAGGATCATTATCATGTTGGAAAAGTGCACGACGACCAAGGGCACGGAGTGATGGTAGCATCTTCTCTTTCAGTATAGAGCAATACATCTGTGAATTCATGATGCCATCAATGAAATGCAGCTCCCCATAAGGACACTGCCATCACCATGTTTCACTGTAGGCACCATGCATTTTTCTTTGTATTCCTCACCTTTGCGACGCCATACAGTTTTGAAGCCATCAGTTCCAAAAACATTTATCTTGGTCTCATCACTCCAGAGTATAGAGTCCCAGTAGTCTTCATCTTTGTCAGCATGGGCCCTGGCAAACTCTAGGCGGGCTTTTTTGTGCCTGGGCTTTAGGAGAGGCTTCTTTCGTGGACGGCATCCATGCATGCCATTCCTCTACGGTGTACGCCGTATTGTGTCACGGGAAATAGTCACCCCAGTTTGGCTTTCTACTTCTTTAGATAACTGAAGTGAACTTGCATGCCGATTTTCTTCAACCCTTCTCATCAGAAGACGCTCCTGTCGAGGTGTTAACTTCCGTGGACGACCTGGACGTCTCTGTGAGATGGTTGCAGTTCCATCTTTCTTAAATTTTTGTACCACTTTTGCTACAGTATTCTGACTGATAAGTAAAGCTTTGCTGATCTTCTTGTAGCCTTCACCTTTATGGTGTAAATAAATTATTTTCTTTGGGGAATTCTGAAGAGACAAGTTGAGCATCACTCTCCATCCAGTCACTAAAAGAGGTCATTGTTGAAGAATGGAAAAAGATTGATGTTGCAAAATGTCGCCAACTTGTTCATTCCATGCCTAGAAGACTTGGTGCTGTCATTAAAAATCATGGAGGCCATACAAAGTACTAGATGTAGTAGTTTATGCTGTGGGGTTTACTCATTTTTGCACCACCCTAATTTGAGTAAAACTGAAAAAATGTGTAATCTAAGTTTATATTATTAACCTTACTTTCATGTTACAAGTTAGACAGATGTTATATTAAACTTTGTCTTGTCAACATTTTGGAAATTGTTTGTGTTCATTGAGATATTGTTTAAAATTTTACTTTTCAAAGGGGGTGTACTGGTTAGCATGGTTGCCTCACAGCAAGAAGGTTCTGGGTTCGAACCCAGCGGCCAGCGAGGGCCTTTCTGTGTGGAGTTTGCATATTGTCTGCGTGGGTTTCCTCCGGGTGCTCTGGTTTCCCCCATAGTCCAAAGACATGCAGGTTAGGTTAAAATGGGACGGCCTTGGGCTGAGGTGCCCTTGAGCGAGGCGCCTAACTCCCAACTGCTCCCCGGGCACTGTTAGCATGGCTGCCCACTGCTCTGGGTATGTGTGTGTGCTCATTGCTCATGTGTGTGTTCATTGCTTCAGATGGGTTAAATGCAGAGAGGAAATTTCACAAGTGTGTGATGAATAAAGTTCTTTCTTTCTTTCTTTCTTTCTTTCTTTCTTTCTTTCTTTCTTTTCTTTTTTCGTTTACGCTGAGCACTGTATGCACCTTTTTGGCCCTGAAAAGGGACACATGGTTACCTTGAGGTCCAATAATGAGCCTCAGGGAGTACATTAGTGTCGACTGTACCTTGGGGGACAGAAATGGACTCCTCCTGTACCCTTATTTCTGACAGTGTATGTGACTAAGCTTCCAGACAAAAGTCATGAATCATATCCTGTCATGACCATGATATCAACATGAACTAGGGATGTGTTATATTTGATTCACAAGCTGTCGAAACGCATCATGGGTCTGAAACAAACACACATCATTATGAAGGCAGAGAACACTGAACACTGAATTTTGTCTGAATCTCAAGACTTATCCAATTCCCTGTCACCTCAGATTAGGACTGGGGGATTTGGACCGACACATCAAAATGGTGTCTATAGAATTGGTGTCATGGGATTTGGCGCCACTAGACATCTACAGAATTGGAATCTTGAGAATTGGTGACATTAGAATTGGTGTCTATAGAATTGATGTCATGAGACATCTGTAGAATTGGCATCATGAGAATTGGCATCTATAGAATTGGTGTCATTTGATGTCTATGGAATTGGCGGAATTGGAATTGATTCACAAGCTGTCGAAACGCATCATCATGAAGGCAGAGAACACTGAACACTGAATTTTGTCTGAATCTCAAGAGTTATCCAATTCCCCGTCACCTCAGATTAGGACTGGGGGATTTGGACTGACACATCAAAATGGTTTCTATAGAATTGGCATCATGGGATTTGGCGCCACTAGACATCTACAGAATTGGAACCTTGAGAATTGGTGTCATTAGACATCTGTAGAATTGGCATCATGAAAATTGGCGTCTATGGAGTTGGCATCATGAGAATTGGTGTCAGACATCTATGGAATTGGCGGAATTGGAATTGATTCACAAGCTGTCGAAACGCATCATTATGAAGGCAGAGAACACTGAACACTGAATTTTGTCTGAATCTCAAGAGTTATCCAATTCTCTGTCACCTCAGATTAAGACTGGGGGATTTGGACCGACACATCGAAATGGTGTCTATAGAATTGGCATCATGAGAATTGGTGTCATGGGATTTGGCGCCACTAGACATCTACAGAATTGGAATCTTGAGAATTGGTGTCATTAGACATCTGTAGAATTGGCATCATGAAAATTAGCATCTATGGAGTTGGCATCATGAGAATTGGTGTCATTAGACATCTATGGAATTGGCGGAATTGGAATTGATTCACAAGCTGTCGAAACGCATCATCATGAAGGCAGAGAACACTGAACACTGAATTTTGTCTGAATCTCAAGAGTTATCCAATTCTCTGTCACCTCAGATTAAGACTGGGGGATTTGGACCGACACATCGAAATGGTGTCTATAGAATTGGCATCATGAGAATTGGTGTCATGGGATTTGGCGCCACTAGACATCTACAGAATTGGAATCTTGAGAATTGGTGTCCTTAGAATTGGTGTCTATAGAATTGATGTCATGAGACATCTGTAGAATTGGCATCATGAGAATTGGCATCTATAGAATTGGTGTCAGATGTCTATGGAATTGGCGGAATTGGAATTGATTCACAAGCTGTTGAAACGCATCATCATGAAGGCAGAGAACACTTAACACTGAATTTTGTCTGAATCTCAAGACTTATCCAATTCTCTGTCACCTCAGATTAAGAGTGGGGGATTTGGACCGACACATCGAAATGGTGTCTATAGAATTGGCATCATGAGAATTGGTGTCATGGGATTTGGCGCCACTAGACGTCTACAGAATTGGAATCTTGAGAATTGGTGTCATTAGACATCTGTAGAATTGGCATCATGAAAATTAGCGTCTATGGAGTTGGCATCATGAGAATTGGTGTCATTAGACATCTATGGAATTGGCGGAATTGGAATTGATTCACAAGCTGTCGAAATGCATCATGGGTCTGAAACAAACACACATAATCATCAAATCAAATCAAATCAAGTTTATTTGTACAGCGCTTTTAACAATAAACATTGTCGCAAAGCAGCTTTACAGAATTTGAACGACTTAAAACATGAGCTAATTTTATCCCTAATCTATCCCCAATGAGCAAGCCTGTGGCGACGGTGGCAAGGAAAAACTCCCTCAGACGACATGAGGAAGAAACCTCGAGAGGAACCAGACTCAAAAGGGAACCCATCCTCATTTGGGCAACAACAGACAGCCTGACTATAATATTAACAGTTTTAACAGGTATAACCCTCAACTGTCCTCATGGGGCCGTCCTTCACAGGAGTGGGGCGATAAAACTCCGACCAGACACAGGGCACCAGGATGGATCAAGCAGGTCCGAGGGGCAGAAGAGGCCAGCATCTCAATCCCAGGATAAACATGTAACTCAGAGGGACAGATGGGGGGGGGGAGAGAGAGAGAGAGAGAGAAAACACGTTGTTAGGTATGCCCTAAAAATGACAAGTATTAAATCTGTGTGGTAGGCTCGCAGAGACGAGAGTCTTTACATGAGGCATGACGCACAATGGCATGTTAATATGGTAAAAAATATATCATGACCTGCTCTGGCTGGATGCTTGATTGGGTGATGGGAGCACACTCCTCAGCAATGATGAGATGCAGATGGGACCCTTAGGCCTGGCCAAGACAATTCAGTTACATTTCACCGGGTCTGGGACATGCGACAGAATGTCTGACGGCCGATTCCCTGCAGGCTACGATAGCCAGTCGAGGTCCCCACCGTCTCCACCAAAAGATTTCCTGTTGACTCCATGTAACTCAGAGGGACAGATTTGGGGGGGGGGGAGAAAGAAAACACAGGTGGTTAGGTATGCCCAATGTCACCTGAATAAGTAGGAACAGTATACATATTGCACCGAGTACAAGCGGGGACTCCGGCAACTAACTATGACAGCATAACTAAAAGGAGAGAGCCAGAAGGTAACACAGGCATGAGGGAGCCCCGGGACATAAAGCAGCCAGCCACTGCACCGTCAACAAACTCGAGTGAGCAAGCGAGTGGGGACTGACAGCATCCATACATCCCAGTTTACCAAAACACTCTATGTCTGAGGACCCTCCAGATCTACTCCTTTACCTCATAAACACCATTAACAAAAGGCTTGACTAAACAGATATGTTTTCAGCCTAGACTTAAATGCTGAGACTGTGTCTGATTCCCGAACATTACTTGGAAGGCTGTTCCATAACAGTGGGGCTTTGTAAGAAAAGGCTCTGCCCCCTGATGTAGCCTTCACTATACGAGGTACCAGCAGATAGCCTGCACCTTTTGATCTAAGTAGGCGTGGCGGGTCATAGAGGAGCAGAAGTTCACTCAGGTACTGTGGTGCGAGACCATTTAGTGCTTTAAAGGTCAATAGTAGTATTTTATAATCAATACGAAATTTGATTGGGAGCCAATGCAGTGTGGATAAGACAGGCGTGATGTGGTCATATTTTCTAGTTCTAGTAAGGACTCTTGCTGCGGCATTTTGAACTAACTGGAGCTTGTTTATGCACTTATTGGAACATCCAGACAGTAAGGCATTACAATAATCCAACCTGGAGGTAACGAAAGCATGGACTAGTTTTTCTGCATCATGCAATGACATTAAATTTCTTATCTTTGCAATATTTCTGAGATGAAAGAAAGCTATCCGGGTGATGTTATCAATGTGAGTTTCGAATGAAAGACTGGGGTCAATAATCACTCCGAGGTCTTTTACTGCTGCACGTGAAGAAACAGAAAGGCCATCCAGAGTTACTGTGTAATCAGAAAACTTACTTCTAGCTGTATGTGGTCCTAGCACAAGTACTTCAGTCTTGTCAGAGTTAAGCAGAAGGAAATTTATAAGCATCCAGTGTCTAATGTCCTTAACACATTCCTCAATTTTATTAAGCTGGTGTCTCTCATCAGGTTTTGCAGAGACACACAACTGTGTGTCATCAGCATAACAGTGGAAACTAATACAATGTTTACGAATAATATCGCCCAGAGGTAACATATATAGAGAAAAAAGCAGTGGACCCAAGACAGAACCTTGTGGAACACCAAACTTTACCTCGGTACGTCTAGAAATATCACCATTTATATCGACATACTGATAACGATCAGTTAGATAAGACCTGAGCCAGGAGAGGGCCATTCCCTTAACTCCCACAACATTTTCTAGTCTATCCAGAAGAATGGAATGATCAATGGTATCAAATGCTGCACTAAGGTCAAGCA